>NC_134313.1:20048583-20357333 GCF_964195595.1 Calonectris borealis
ATCTCTAGAATATCAGTTCTAAATTTTATATTATGAGTTTGGATGAAATGTTCATCTGCACAGACTTCAAGACTGACATACACATACAGAGCTTAATAGATGAAAAATAGTGTACAGAGAAACCAGGGCTTTAATTTAGACATTTTAAAGACAGATCAAAATATCTCCTAACTTCAGTTAGACATATGCTTAAATACTAATCTGAACGAGGTAACCCTAGTATCTGCCCAAGTTTCCACAAGACTTAAAGCAAGTTTAAGCCTTTATACCTGAGATGCAATCCAATTTGGACAACACCAGAATATCCATCAAAACATCTGAGACTGAGCCATTCTAAATTAAACCCATTCACGATGCAAATTCTTTCTGAAGCAGGAATTCAGTTGATAGCACTGTCTCTCTAGCATGTAAAAGGACAACCATGAATTATCTTTTGTTGCAATGCACTCTAGTCAAAGGCAACCTGACCTGGTGAAACAAACTATTCTAAAGTGGAAAAAATTCAATAGCTTAATCCCAGGTGTCTCACCATAATTATTTTTAATGTTAACCTTTTCAAAAAGAACTTCTATAGCAATAATCTATTTTAAGTCCTCAGTGCCTTAGGACAACTGGTTAAGGGATCAGGAGCACAAGTAATGTTCTCCTCTATCCTTCCAATTGCAGGGAATGATGAGGAAAGAAACAGAAAGAGCCAGCAGATTGGCTGATGTCATCAGCTCCGAGCCTGATATCATCGGCAGAATTTTGGGTTTTTTGATCATGGGCTGGTGTACATGACACTAGGCCTGCTAGTGACAGATGGGGTACACCTGTCTTAAAGGGGGAAAAGGATCTTCATGCAGGAGTTAGCAGGGCTCATTGAAAGAGCTTTAAACTAGATTTGAAGGGGGAAAGGGATAAAACCAGGCCTGCTAGAGATAAGCCTCGGGGCGGCACATCAATGTTTGAGGGACAGTGTGCTAGTGAGGTCTTTCGATCTGCCGTCTCAGTGGAGGTAGGGGATGGAGATCCATGAAGCAGCAAAGACACAAGGGTTATTGGTGTGTTAGAAACCATGGAAGCACCTGAGAACGGTCAAGTAGGAATTAGGGCTTCTCCCCCAAAAAGTTGGTAGGATCAATAGCCCAACTGAAATGCATCTACACCAATGCATGCAGCATGGGCAATAAACAGGAGGAGTTGGAAGCCATTGTGCTGCTGGAAAACTATGATATAGTTGCAATCACAGAAACATGGTGGAATGACTTGCACAACTAGAGTGCTACAATGGATGGCTATAAATTCTTCAGAAGGGATAGGCAAGGAAGGAGAGGCGGTGGGGTAGCCCTGTCCATTAGGGAGTGTTTTGATTGTGTAGAGCTTAATGACAAAGATGATAGGGTTGAGTGTTTATGCATAAGAATCAGGGGGGAAGGCCAAGAAGGCAGAAATCATGGTGGGAGTCTGTTACAGACCACCCAACCAGGATGAAGAGGCAGATGAAATATTCTATAAGCAGCTGGGAGAAACCTGTCTGCTGGAAATACAATACAGCGGAGAGGAAACAATCTAGGACGTTCCTGGAGTGTGTGGAAGATAACTCCCTGACACAGCTGGTGAGTGAGCCAACTAGGGAAGGTGTCCCGCTGGACCTGTTGTTTGTGAACAGAGACGGACTTGTGGGTGACATGGTGGTTGGAGGCCGTCTTGGGCATAGTGGTCATGAAATGATAAAGTTATCAATTCTCAGAGAATTAAGGAGGATCCGAAACTCCTACGAGGAATGGCTGAGGGAACTGGGGTTGTTCAGTCTGGAGAAAAGGAGGCTCATGGGAGACATTATCGCTCTACAACTACCTGAAAGGAGGTTGTAGCGAGGTGGGTGTTGGTCTCTTCTCCCAAGTAACAAGCGATAGGACGAGAGGAAATGGCCTCAAGTTGCGCCAAGGGAGGTTTAGATTGGATATTAGGAAAAATTTCTTCACTGAAAAGATTGTCAAGCATTGGAATAGGCTGCCCAGATTGAGTCACCATCCCTGGAAGTATTTAAAAGACCTGTAGACGTGGTGCTTAGGGACATGGTTTAGTGGTGGACTTGGCAGTGTTAGATTAATGGTTGGACTCGATGATCTTAAAGGTCCTTTCCAACCTAAATGATTCTTTGATTCTATGATTTTATGATCCTAAAATATAGCCTTTTCAATAAGAGGCATGACTTCATGAGTTAGTCTAGCTCATGAAGAAGGAAATTCAAATGAAAAAGTATATTCCTCTAAAATACATCAGCAGGACTGTAATAGTTTCTGTGTGTTTTCCAGACTAGAAGATGAGAATCAGTGCAAACACATTTTTATGCAGGTGGTGTTCTCTTTGCATCTAGTTCTGGACTGCTATTATCTGACGTTACTAGAAGTATTATTACTACTATACTACAGCACAATTCCTGGCCTTTCGTATTTTCATATTCTTTTTGATGACCAGTGTTCTTAGCTGGTGATTAGTGAGAGCCCTGAGTTGGAGACCATGGATGTAATAAAGTCTTTCATGCAGCAGATAAATTAGGAAACATTAAATGACAGAACCTAGGAAGGGGAGATCTGAAGTTAAGTTTGTTGAGTCCAGAGCTTTAGAAATTAAAAATGGACTTTGATGATATTTTCATCAATAAACATATGCTATGTCCATGATGGAAACTTTGGACATGTCTTCCCTAGAGTTAAAGGTGGTATTCCAGATGGGAGATAAGATCTGAATCTTCAGGCGAAACTAACGAGAACTGCCTGTTTCAAAGGGACTTTCCCTGATGATTACTCATTTATTTTGGCGTGATTAAATGGCTACGCCCATAGAGCAAAAAACCACTGGCAGACGGAAGAATTCCATGCAATAATGGGACAGTTCTCCACCTAGTTCTAGGGATTAGTACTACCAGTTTAAACATGTCTTTAATAGAGGAAAATTGAGTGTCATAATCATATGGTCAAAAGGAGCTTCATCTGCACAGACAATATTGACAACCAAAATTAAGATTCCTGCTATCAAAAAAAGGCAGCATACATTTTGAACTTTTCCCCCCTTCTTAAGCATTTCTATGACAAAATTGCCCAGAAGCGTGTTCAGACACTATGTATTAGGTATGCAGTACATTCTTTGTAGGTGCTGCCCATAGTGCCCCAACCACATCTAGGAAAAGGAAAAATGGAAAGAAAGACCCCAGATGAAAGCGAATCTATTCTTTGTAAATGATCAGCAAGTATTTTTTATTAATTCTATTATCTTTAGGTTCTTGTTGTTTTCAAAGTTTAACCCCTGTCTTTCATTATTTCTCTTTGCTGTTGTGTGCTGGCAATATTTACAAAAAGCAGTATATAAATTTTCCTCCTTGTTTTTAACACACTTTAAAAAAATGATTTCAATGTTATGAACAGATATTAATAAAATCTGCCTTCTCTTCCTGTGCTGGTTTTGGCTGGCATACAGTTAATTTTCTTCATAGTAACTAGTATGGGGCTATGTTTTGGATTTGTGCTGAAAACAATGTTGATAATATAGGCATGTTTTCGTTATTGCTGAGAAGTGCTTAAACAGAATCAAGGCCTTTTCTCGCACCAACCCACCAGCGAGTAGGCTGGGAGTGCACAAGAAGTTGGGAGGGGACACAGCTGGGACAGCTGACCCCAACTGACCAAAGGGATATTCCACACCATATGATGTCATGCTCAGCATATAAAGCTGGGGGAAGAAGAAGGAAAGGGGGGACGTTCGGAGTGATGGCATTTGTCTTCCCAAGTAACTGTTACACGTAATGGAGCCCTGCTTTCCTGGAGATGGCTGAACACCCGCCTGCCGATGGGAAGTAGGGAATGAATTCCTTGTTTTGCTTTGCTTGCATGCGGGGCTTTTTCTTCATCTATTAAACTGTCTTTATCTCAACCCATGCGTTTTCTCACTTTTACCCTTCCGATTCTGTCCCCCATCCCACCAGGACAGGAGTGAGCGAGCGGCTGTGTGGGGCTTAGTTGCTGGCTGGGGTTAAACCATGACACTTCCATTTTTCTGAATGATTCACCAATTTTATTCTACCTTTTTTTTTTTTTAAGCATTGATAATTATAAAATGATAACAACCACTGAAAAAATATAAAGGCTTTGACATCTTTCTAAAAAAGAAAAGCAGTATAAAGATCTGCATGATTTTATGTGCTTTTGATACTTATGAGCATATATTGTAAATTCTGTAGAGCAGATTAAGTTTAATAATGACCATCTACAGAGTTAATGTCTATTCCAATAATGTTCACCTTCTTTATAACTATCACAAATTTAGACAAGATTAGTGATGCTGAGAGTTTCTAAGCAAGATATAAATATTTTCTAGTATGAAGGAACAAAAATAAGACATGAGATAAAGGTGATCCTGTATATATCATTTATATGTGATATTCTGAAAGTTTTTTATAAGGTTTTTCATAAGGTATTATTAAGGGAAATAAATAACTGTGGGTAAGAAACAAACAGCTCTTCCGGACACACTAATCAAAAAGTTCTAACAAAACAATTTATAATCAGGTAAAGTGAATAATGGAAAACTGAATTCAGTGGGACAAGCAGTCTACACTTTCTGTAAAACATGTAAGATATTTGAGACATTCCCTGATTACATCGTGTTAAAGGAAAACTAGGAATGGCAATCTCTGTGGTCTCATTTCTCTGATGTCATAAATCCCTAAGGAATTATAAGAAAAGTGAAAGACAAGAAGGAACGTTGAAAAGAGAGAATGAAAACATGAATTCTGGAAACTGGCAGGGGGAGAAGTTTTTTAAAAAGTAGAGAAATTAAATTAACACAAATACCAAAGTGATCATGTATTAAATAATTGTAGAAAATATTGTTTCAAATAAGATTCCAAAGAATAAACCTTGATCACTATTGTAAAATTAGTTGTGGATCCCGAACTCCAATAACGGAGAAAAACTGAGTTTCTTATGCTTTGTAAATTAAATTCTAACCAGATATTACTATATTTGGCTGTTCTTCTTCAGAGCTATTTAAATTATCTTGAGATAAAGTATCTAATATTCTATGCAGCACTGTGGTAATTACTAAATAACAGTTGGAATTAAAATTCAGCAAGTAATATTAAGCACTATGAAAAGTTATTAATACCAAGGTATCTAGCATGTGCCTCTGAAATGTTGAGAGGCTTGAAAAATTCAGTGTTCACAATGTTTCTTTATCATGTTACACTTGTGTGTACTGGATCATTAAAATGTACATAGCCAAAACAAGGGAGGAAGCAGGGAAATCTAGACTTAATGTGACTTTCTACAAAAAAAAAAAAGTATATGTTTTGTAAGATTGAATTGCTTGGCTGATTTCATTGTATAAATCCCTGTAAACACTCACCTTTTACATGAAAGAAAAAAAAGTCACATAATACAATGATTCGCAGTGCTCCCTACAGCAGCGCCAGAGCCAACTGATTTTCAAAGGGAGAACAGGGAAACTAGAATAACTCCCCTGAATAATGGGCAGCTAAAAGGGAAGAACTAGAAATAATCCCTGGCTGCCACTGTGTTCAGCTCTTGGAAGAAATAATTGAGCCTCAAACTATCTTTCAGATGTCTGCAACGTCTGCCTTGCATTCAATACCATTTTCCCCAAGAGCAGAAATCTTTCTTTAGAAGCAAAATGCCTACACTGCCACAAGCACACCGAGCAAGCAGTAAATTATTTTAGAAGCAAAACTGAGTAACATAGGCATTTATGTATTATGCCTCTTAAGAACCTTGTTTCTCACCACAGGAGTGCTGTAGATCTATGTGGTGTTGTAGACATGCTGTTTGACACAGAAGGACACAAAACATCATATCAAAACATAGAATCATAGAATCATTAAGGTTGGAAAAGACCTCTAAGATCATCGAGTCCAACCGTCAACCCAACACCACCATGCCCACTACACCATGTCCCTAAGCGTCTCATCTACACGTCTTTTAAATACTTCCAGGGATGGTGACTCAACTACTTCCCTCAGAAGCCTGTTCCAAGGCTTGACCACTCTTTCAGTAAAGAAATTTTTCCTAATGTCCAATATAAACCTCCCCTGGCGCAACTTGAGGCCGTTTCCTTCTTCTCCAGGCAAAACAGTCCCAGTTCCCTCAGCCACTCCTCATAAGACTTGTGCTCCAGGCCCTTCACCAGCTTCATTGCCCTTCTTTGGACACGCTCCAACACCTCAATGTCCTTCTTGTAGTGAGGGGCCCAAGACTGAACACAGGATTCGAGGTGCGGCCTCACCAGTGCCGAGTACAGGGGCACGATTACCTCCCTGCTCCTGCTGGCCACGCTAGTTCTGATACAGGCCAGGATGCCATTGGCCTTCTTGGTCACCTGGGCACACTGCCGGCTCATGTTCATCCTGCTGTCAATCAGCACCCCCAGGTCCTTTTCCTCTGGGCAGCTTTCCAGCCACTCTTCCCCATGCCTGTAGCGTTGCCCTGGGGTTGTTGCGGCCGAAGTGCAGAACCTGGCACTTGGCCTTGTTGAACCTCATACAGTTGGCCTCAGCCCATCGATCCAGCCTGTCCAGGTCCCTCTGCAGAGCCTTCCTACCCTCGAGCAGATTAACACTCCCGCCCAACTTGGTGTCGTCTGCAAACTTACTGAGGGAGCACTCGATCCCCTCATCCAGATCATGGATAAAGATATTGAACAGGACCGGCCCCAGTACTGAGCCCTGGGGAACACCGCTCGTGACCGGCCGCCAACTGGATTTAACTCCATTCACCACAACTCTCTAGGCTCGGCCATCCAGCCAGTTTTTTATCTAGCAAAGAGTGTACCTGTCTAAGCCATGAGCCGCCAGCTTCTCTAGGAGAATGCTGTGGGAGACAGTGTCAAAGGCTTCACTAAAGTCCAGGTAGACCACATCCACAGCCTTTCCCTCATCCACTAGGCTGGTCACCTGGTCATAGAAGGAGATCAGAGACTATTCCTTGGCACTTCACTGCCACAGCTGTACAAATGTATTGTGCAACAGCATACACAGATGTGATACTTACTTACTGATAACTTAATGCCTAATGCACGGTTGAAAGATATTTGTTTTACCCAGTGTATGGTTCCATCAGACTGTATTAACACAACAAAAGGTCCACAATGTTGCACCTAGAATTTTTGGTAAAAGCAGTCCCTAGAATGGCAACGTTATATTAAGTGCAATGCAGCTCGCTTCAGCCTCAGGGCTGAAGGAGACATCAAGAACATCCATTGTAGCAGATAACTCTGATTATTAATTCCTGCTCACTGGTTCCTGGACACCAGAGAAACAGGTCACTCAGAACTGCAGTGGAGAGATCTAGTCCAAATAAAAATCTTGTGTAAACTCCTAATGATTTTAGTGAGCTCTAGATCACCCTCATAGAACTTCTGTGCATGTAAAATGTTTTTCTTTCAATGTTCCTATAATTTATTTAAAGACAAATGTCAATGAGGGGGAAAAGATGCACATTTACTTAGGACCATAAGGACACTTACAGTCACGATCATTGACTTAACAGAAATTTATGGATATTCTTACTCAGTGGTAAAAGCTCTTATGAGTCATCATGTTACTTCACAAGTTGGAAACATTTTTAAGATATGACATTCATGCAATCAGTAGCTAGTGATCAATGACAATATAAGAATTTCTAAATCCACTGATCTCTTAGCTCTTGCATGGTTAACCATAAGTTTGCAAGAGAAATTTTTTATGAAATCTTATTGGGGAAAATTTATCAAATACTACACCATAATTTATTTTTTTATATACTGCCTTCAAGACATTCCAAGGAATAGAAAATACTTCTTTTAGATTTATGTAATATTCATCCTTGAAAATGTATTTGCTTTTTTTTAATGTTAATTTAATACATAATAAAAATGCCAGATTGAGGATTCTGTAGACTGGAGGGTTTTTTATATGAACAATTAGGAAGAAAATGAAGGTTCTTCCATAAAATCTTTGATTTTTTAGTGTTCAGAAGAAAACTCTCCTCTGGTAAAGTAGGTCAACTTTTTCCAATGAAATTGATTGACACTTTGCTAAGCAGAAAGAAAAGAAAACAAAATTAATAGGATTATTTGAAATTTTTGAGAACATCACTTCCATCTGGCTTTCTTTTTGTTGAAGGAAGATAAAGCAAACCCAGAATAATACAGTTTTAAAAGTCTTTGACCAAATGATGAATTTCATTACCCCTATTACTTACATTGGTCACACTGTTGATTACATGCTCCTTCTCTTTGATACTTTCAAGGACATACCTACTAAAATCAACAGATTGCTGTAAAGGGATCATCCCATCAGACTGAGTTAGAGAGTGACAACATTAGTGCCAGAATAGGCAGGTGACATATTGATATATTGCTACATGATGGACTGCCTTCTCTGAGACTGCTTGAGTCTTCCCATTAGTTCATTTTGACCAGCACACTCCACACAAACACCTCCGGATGCCAGGGCTTTCAGGCGATGTTAATGTAGAATGAACTGAAACAAGTGGCCTAGGGACAAAAATATCTCAATTCACCAGTATATCATAAACCACTTACTTATTATTATATCCTTATTTTGATGATAATAAAGTCTTCAATTTTTACATAATAGATGTCGCAACTTCAACAGAGTGCCAGTCACTGGTCATCTATTGTAGTTTTTTACACTTTAGCTCTTCCACATGCCACATACTCTTCTGCATGTACTCCATATAGCATTAGTTACCTTCAGGTACAGTTTGATTATAAACTTAAACCAGACTTGAAGCTTGTGCAGCAAGTATGGTAAAAAGATATAGTAGGAGGCATTTCTGCCTGACATGCTTAACCACAGGTTTTTAAAAAATGTATCATACTCCGACTGTAGTTAGTGGGCTTTTACTGCTACTTCCAATGGGAATTGGGTTTCACGGACACAAAGCTTCCGTTTACTTTTTAAGGCCCATTCTACAAATAAATAATTAAAAAAACACAAAAAGTTCTGTCAGATACAGAAAAAGGCAAAGGGGAAGAACAAGTGTGTTTGCTGTCATACTGGATGGAGCTAATTAAACTTTTGCTACATTACTGGTTTTCTCCGCTGATTATTCATGCTAAGATTAAAAAGGTTATGGATTATTCAACAGAACCAATAATCCTTATTTCCTTTATTACTAAATATGAATGCAGATATACCTCATAAAAAACAGGACAAAAGCAGCTGGACAAATATATACACTGAATTCAATTTACAGCCTCATTTACAAGGGTAAAAAAGGGTAAATTGTGGCAGTGAGATGTACACAAGAATCAGGCTGGGGAAACAGCTCCAAGAGATTCATCCTTGTAAATATACTTTTCATGTCTGTCTTTGTTTGTTTAATATATTTTTTCCAAATATTCCTAAATATGTTTGATTTATATTTTATGATAATCCCTGAAGAATACCCAAACATATCAAATTTTATTATCCCATATTATACTGTTATAATGCTTATATCAGTATTATAGATTCATTTTGTACTTACTTTTTAATCAAAGCTTCTCTCTCAAGTGACCCAAGTAATTCTAACAAAAAAAGATGATTTTTTGGGGAAATAATATCAGGTAATATAAAATTTTCTGAACTATTGTTGTGCTTGTCTTAAACTAATCATTCCAGATCCTTGTTTTTCCTGCTTGTGTCCTCACTAAACTAAAATCAGAACTAAAAATATGTTTATGAAGAACAATACTAGATGCATGATCTAGCTCTGTGCGAAACCAGATTGTGTGGATTCTTCTATTTGCCTGCCTATATACGATAACCAAGAAGTATTAAAAAAACCAGAAGTCTCTAATGGCTACTGCATAGTTCTAGCTAAATATAAGACATTACTTTTTCAGTGTCTATGAAGCAATATCACTTTAGCCTACTATTTTATATATATATAGCTGAATTGTAATGGCCAATTTACAAACCACAAGGACTATAGTTCTAAAAAGCTTCCACTTAAATACTCTGCAGCTGTGCTTCTCTGTTAGTCTAAAGAACACACTTCCTTTTTGACATTATTTCTAATAACTAGGAATGAAAATGTTTTGTGACCTCAGAAACTGATGCTTCATTTAAAAGGTTTGCAAATTTTCTTTCTCCAAATCCAAACTGTTGTGCTCTTAAAAATATTTTTAATGAAATCACATCTATCATGCTGGGATACACTTCAAAACTGATTGCAGTAAGACAGAAAAATAATATGGCAATCTAAATCTTCAGTTATTTTACCCTTAAGTCTTTCATCAATTTATTTTTACAATCTGCCATATAAGTACATCACTGGAAAAACAAGTAAGGAAAATGCAGCTATAATTCATGGGACCTGAAAGGCTCTCAAAATCAGCCATTTCAGTTGATTACTTAATGATTTCTGGATTATTGGAAATAGCCTATTTATTCTCAAAAGTCCAATCATATGCTAAAAAATAATAATGGGGCAATAATATCAAATGTTTGAAGTAATCAGTACAGAACATGTACTGTAATTATAGCAAGGAAATATTTGCTTAAGGGAATCATATTGATAAATAAATTAACATTGCCAGAAAGTGATCACCTTTTATGCAGAAAAAAACAAAACTATGAGAGAGCTCTGATATACTAATGAAAGTCTCCAGCCTCATAGTAAAAGCTGAACACCAGAAGATCTATATGTGAACTTAATTTTTATGATCCTGAGCTTTTTCAAAGATAAGTTATTTTCTACAGAGAACGGACATCTGCAATAAGAAATAAACTACATACGTTATTTTGTCATAATTTAAAACTGCAGATATTTCTGCAAACAAAAGAATAAAACCTAAAATAGCACTAATCTCTGTGTTATTCTTGGAACTTAAAACAAAGGGAAAACTGCCAAACTGAAGTATACGCTATCTGTAAATACAAAAAGTGTCATAATTCTGCAAGAAAATGCATGGGAAATCTGCCCTTTAACTAAACAAAAAATGTCATGATATTTGCAGGTTGGAGAAAATAACCTCCTTGACAAGAGCTGTTTGATACATTGCTAAAACATGCAGTTTTAATGTTGCTTGCAGTGCCATTTCATTCTCAAGCCATTATTAAACTATGGACTGTGCAAGCTAAAGCACGTGCTTTCTGGGAACAATGTTTCAGTGGTGGCAGTGACAGCACAAACAGCACAATCACACTTACCTTCAGACCAGCAGTCGCCTGGTACTAGCCTTTAATGGATTCATCTGTCTTCAAAAATCTTCAGTGCAGATCTTTTATCCTTATGTGACATGAAATAAATCTTTAGGAAAAATTCCTTTGGACTGGAATAAGTTTCAAGAGAAAATTGTCAGTGTTTGGAGAAGAGTTATACCTCTAATGTGATAAAAACAGATAGTCTATAACTCCTTTTACAGTTAAAACCACGGATGGAATACACCTACGGATAGCTCTTAGAAACATAGAATAGAATCATAGAATCATGAAGGTTGGAAAAGACCTCTAAGATCATCGAGTCCAACCGTCAACCCAACACCACCACGCCCACTAAACCATGTCCCTAAGCGCCTCATCTACACGTTTTTTAAACACTTCCAGGGATGGTGACTCTACCACTTCCCTGGGCAGCCTGTTCCAGTGTGTCGTGGTTTAACCCCAGCCGGCCACTGAGCACCACGAAGCTGCTCGCTCACTCCTGTCCTGGTGGGATGGGGGAGAGAATCGGAAGGGTAAAAATGAGAAAACTTGTGGGTTGAGATAAAGACAGTTTAATAGGTAAAACAAAAGCCGCACACACAAGCAAAGCAAACCAAGGACTTCATTCCCTACTTCCCATCAGCAGGCAGGTATTCAGCCATCTCCAGGAAAACAGAGCTCCATCACGTGTAACAGTTACTCGGGAAGACAAACGCCATCACTCCGAACATCCCCCCTTTCTTCTTCTTCGCCCAGCCTTATATGCTGAGCATGACATCATATGGTACGGAATAGCCCACTGGCCATCTGGGCCAGCCATCCCGGCCACACTCCCTCCCAGCCCCTCGCGCACCTGGCAGGGCATGGGAAGATGAAAAGTCCTTGATTAGAATAAACACTACTCAGCAACACCTAAAACATCACTGCGTCATCAACACTATTCCCACATTACATCCAAAACACAGCACTACTCCAGTTAATAGGAAGAAAATCAACTCCATCCCAGCTGAAACCAGGACACAGTGTTTGATCACTCTTTCAGTAAAGAAATTTTTCCTAATGTCCAATCTAAACCTCCCCTGGCGCAACTTGAGGCCATTTCCTCTCGTCCTATTGCTAGTTACTTGGCAGAAGAGACCAACACCCACCTCACTACAACCTCCCTTCAGGTAGTTGTAGAGCGCTATGCGGTTTTCCATGAGCCTCCTCTTCTCCAGATTAAACAGCCCCAGTTCCCTCAGCCGCTCCTCATAAGACTTGTGCTCCAGGCCCTTCACCAGCTTCGTTGCCTTTCTCTGGACACGCTCCAGCACCTCCATGTCCTTCTTGTAGCGAGGGGCCCAA
Source organism: Calonectris borealis (assembly GCF_964195595.1). Classification (NCBI taxonomy): domain Eukaryota; kingdom Metazoa; phylum Chordata; class Aves; order Procellariiformes; family Procellariidae; genus Calonectris; species Calonectris borealis. The sequence goes on from NC_134313.1 coordinate 20,061,119, forward strand.
AACTGAACACAATATTCGAGGTGCGGCCTCACCAGTGCCAAGTACAGGGGCACGATCACTTCTCTACTCCTGCTGGCCACATTATTTCTGATACAGGCCAGCATGCTGTTGGTCTTCCGGCCACCTGGGCACACTGCCGGCTCATGCTCAGCCAGCTGTCTCTTCTATACCTATGTCCAATTGTTCCCCTCTATTTCAATCCAAAGTGATTTACGTGTGGGCAGAAATCATTCTCTTACACTTACAAATGCTGCTCTTATGTGACTCAATGTTCATTAGATTTGACTTAAGTCTGAAAAGGAGTTGTTTTCAAGAATTACAAACTACTTGGGCTACTCATACACGTGAGAAGGATAGAAGTATTAGAATTTAAGAAAGACCAAGAAGAAAAAAAAAGATAATGTCCTGGTCTTGGGACAGAATTGTACTTGTACCACTCCTGAAAAATGTTTAGCCAATTTGTTTTCAAAGAACACCACATCTGGAGGCTGCACGACCTCTCTCTACATTCATTCTACTCTTCACTGCCCTCACCATCAGAAAGATTTCTCCCATCTCTACAGTGTTTGTCTGTTACACCTACTGTAGTCACCAAGAATATGCAGAATATTCCCTGTTTGCAGAAACTTTTTTATATACTTGAAGATCATATTATCTCCTCTTCTCTCTCTCACACACACACATATGTGTGTAGACATATATATATGACTCATAGACCTCATTTTTGCTACCTTTGATCATTCTTGTTAATGTCTATTAGACTTTTTCTAACTGGTTCACATCTTTCTTGAACTGGAGTGCCCAGAATTACACAGATTCCTCTTTCTGGAATCTTATATCTCCCAAGCATCACTGAAGCATTATTCACTTAATTTTTTGGCATTACTTCTGCTTATACAATGTGTGCGACAGTGGTGACACAAGACTCACTCCATTTCAACACTTTTCTGCAGACTTTTTTATATGGTATATTATTTCTCTGTATTTGTGTAACTAATTATTCTAAATATGTTACCCTGCAGTTATGTTTATTGTCTAGCATCTTTCTCCTCTCTGGAGCATTTTTTCAGGATTTAAAATCTTGGGCTTTTTTTTCCTATATCTGTAGGCCTTCCCAGATTTTTGTTGGAAGTAAATTTTAATTGGTATACTTATGCTGTGTCCTGTGCTATAACTGAATACTGAGCAGGACTAGATCCAAGACAGAGCCTTACAGGACTCTGATCAACATATCCTTCTTTTCTGAAGCTGTGAAGATACAATTCTTCAATCCTATAGCTGAGAACAGAAAGATTTAAAAAAGAGAATACATACTTATCAGCTGAGTAATCTGCCACACAGCCTCTAGAATCTGACATACTGAAAGAGTGAGGGCAATTTAAATTAGGACACACTTTGTTCCCAAAGAGACAGTGCAAATTAGAGGATTTAGCAAGGCTACATCATATCTACTTACAGGCTTCACTGCAATGCCAGATATGGTTAATACAGTGTGTCATAAACATACTGAATGCTATTCTCCTTCAAACAAATAAATCATAAATCATTCCTCTGTCATTGCACATGCTTACTGCCTACAAGCTCCAAAAGCAAAACTCTGTACATGTCAAATCTGTTTTTTAGTTAGTAGTCAGGGAGCAAGAACTGCAGTGCAGGAGTAGTAGAGACACGGTTTGACCACTTGAAAAGGAAAGAGTGCTCAGAAGGAAAAGGAAAGAAACTCAGATTTAGTGGCCTGGAATAAGGTGCCAGAGAGACATCCTTTCCAGGCAAAGTATTACTTGAGTGTGCAGCAGGTGTAAAATGATTTCGAATCAAAATGACAGTGTTCTGCTTTCCCCACGTATGGCAGCTCTGCCCTAATATGCTAAGAGTAATATAATAATATAAAGAGAAGAAGGAATAACTGTGGGGTAGAAAAGAAACACATTTATCTGGCAGGCAGTGATGGCAAAGATGGAGATGGAAGGAGAAGAGGTGGTTGGTTATAAACAGAAGCATTCTAGGTGCAAGAAGTGCAGCTGAGGGTCAGATATGGCTATGTAGGATAGAAAAGAGAGAGCAACATGGATGAGTATCATAAATACCTTAGTCGTATCAGGGCATAATAATTTAGAAATGCTGGATTTTGCAGAGAATTTGTCATATTATTGCAATTTTTCTATTAAAAACACCACTATATTGACATTAGTAGAAGCGGAAACATTTTATTTTTGAGATTAGATGTGATCTTTATTGCGGCAATTTATCACAAACAAGAAACCCCACTTCAGGAGCACTCTGACTCCAGGTATAGAGACTGCACCATAGTAGCAACTCCTGAATATATCAGAAAGAATCACAAAGTGTTTTGCTACCCGAATATTACTTTCTCCTTATTAACACATGTGTCTTGACTGGAGCAAAGCAATATATGCAGCAATTTTCATGGGAGTGGAGGAGTAATCACACACCATCAATTTCATCTTCTAGAGATTATTGGTAGATTAAATACATCTAAATATATTGCTACTGACCAGAAATTCTATGATTCAGGTTAATAACAGCTCCTAACTGAGAATTTAGCAGTCACCGATATTAGTCTAATGAAAAACAGCATGCTACCTTTGATGATCACAAGGGTTCAAAAACTCAGACCTCCTTTGAATTCCCATCATGAGCCTGAGACAGGCCTGATACAACCTCACCAAAACCAGTGCTACAATTCTGCTTAAACAATACCAACAGTTTATGAAGCCTGCTTTGTTCCTCTGGAGGTGATACTGTAACTTCATATATTCTGTTAAGAATATTCAACCTTAATGGACTTAGTATATTTTAAGGTCATTTAAAAAATGTCAGGTTGGAAGCAACTTCTTGAGGTCTTCTGCTGTTCTCTCCATCAACTGCTCAAAAAAAGGCAAACTCAAAGTTGACATATATCCTAATATTGTATGCCTGCTATCTTAACTTCATTAAAAATGAGTAACAGACTACCGTCCTTGAGAATCTATAGCATTTCTAAGACTAAGATCTATACTAGGATTATTTTTAATATCAAATTTCCCCAACTGAGATACAGAGTAATCTTAACTATATTTCCTTATTCTCTCAAAATAATTAAAAAAAAAAGTTATATTGCCATGAATAATTAATCCAATTGGTTTTAATGCTATCCAGAGTGATTTTCTTTCTCCTTCTTTTTTATTTTAGAAACATATTCCTAGACAATCTGAATACAGATAGCCTGTGACCTGCTTACACACCACTTCTGTTGTTGCTTCTTTCAAGGTTAATTTTTAGTCTGTGCTACTCTTTTCGGTGAATAAAAAGAGGATAGGAAGGAAGAAATAAATAATTATATGCATAAGTGATACAGAACTCATTTAAATAAAAAAGAAAAAAACAAGCACCAAGTGAGAAAAGAGTGAATGTAGACATTTCATTGAAAAGAGGAATTTAGCTGCCTAGAACTGGTAGAAAGGCTGAGCAAGTCAGATAAACAGATGTGTACAACTTCCTTAAACAAATATTCTTATTCTATTACTTTTTCATTAATTGACTCTCTTAAAAGAGCAAAGTTGTTATTTTCTGATTTGTTGGTAAAGGAGAAAGAGAGAAAAAATATCAAAGTAATAAACAACATTCTCAGATTTTCATATGGAAACCCTGTGTTTTCTCCTTGGTTTCCATGAATCCAAGGGAGCTCACTTCAAAGACTTAATAATGAATTTACCATGCTTCTGTGTTAACACACGATTCTGAAAACTATAGGGAAGTAAGTAGGAAGAAAATTAACACCACACAAACTTCTCAGAAAGAAGGTTAATATATTCCAAATCTCCCAAAACACTACAATCAGTCTCATTTTCCCTTGCCAGGTAAATGCCAAAGTACTCAACCGTTTGTAATTGAACTGTCAGTGTCACTGAACTGATAATCTTTAAAAAGGTAAGGAGTATGCCAAGAAAAGTTTTTGCAAGATCTGATATTCAGAAAGGATATTTTTTAAGAATAACTCATCTACATGAAAATAAGGAATAGAAGATCCATCCATGTGAAACTTTCTTCAGTACGTAGAATTAGTGATCTGAAAAGTCAATAGAATTGAATATTTATCCATATTTGTTTGTAACCTTGATGACATAAAGATTAAATTAGTTCATTAGAGTAGCTTTCCACATGTTTTTTGATACTTCAGATCATACCAATCTCTACATGTGTGATGGAGCTTAACTTACTTGCGTACCTTAAAATGTCTTGCTCTGTAGCACCGCAACATAGAACAATCCCAACTCTCAGTCACATTGAGTAGCAGCTACCTACAATGTAGCGAACTTCTTTCAGTCAAAAGTTCATATCTGCTACTCCTCTGAATTTTCTGTTCCTTCTGTCACTCTCTCCCTAGGGGTTTAAAAAGACCCTACAATAAGTAGTAGGCACTTTTGCTTCCTTTTTTGTATCTCTTTCAAAAGAAAAATAAACTCTGGTATTCAAAAGAAAAATCAACTCTGTCCTTCCTCAAGTTGTCCATACCTGAAAGCTACTTAGTCCTTCTTGGGCAGCCCTACTCCATCCCTCTTATCTCTCTCCTGCCTGCAGGTTCCTTCAAAACAAGAAAGCAGTGGTTCAGGTTACCAATCAGCTACTGTCCTACTGAACAAGCACCGGCTTGTTGAATAGCTTGTTTCTGTCCACGAATACCTTGTATATAGCAATTCTTCAGACAACTGAAGAAGATTCAGTGGAGCATGAATTGAGTACACAAGCATGGAAGTTTAACTTCAGGATGTTTTGACTTTAAGACTACTATTCAAATGTATTATCTCACAAATGGTGTAAAATTTGTTTTATAATTAATAAAAATTGTAAAAATCCCCACTCAGAACTATTCTGGCATACAAAGTCACAATTCTGAAGTTAAAATCTGTCCACTTTTTGACAATACATATTATTCTTTAAAAAAAAAAACAACAAACAAACCAAAACCAGCACAAAACCCACAAAAAACCTACAAAACCAAACCCCCCAAAAACAGTAGTTACTGCTGCTTTTTAATCCACTGCCTGAATAGTAGTAAATATTCCTGACTTTGATACAGGGTTTTTTCTTTTCTCCACATTTACAATTTGTCTAGTACATCAGCATGAACTTCTCCCACCAGAAGCCATTAGGCCTCTTAGTCTCTTTAGAAATGCATTCTTACTGTTTTAATGAACAATGTTTGGTTTGACTTTGATATTAATTGATTGATATTAAAAGAAGAATACAAAGTGGATGCATATTGATTTGTGTCTCATGATAATTTTATGAATATTAATTTTATTTCAAATTGTGTCTTTAAGAACTTTAAAAGCTTTGGTGTTAGCTCTCTTAGGAGAAATTCCTGATAATAGAAGATAAAATTATTCAAGGTTTCAACTTAAATTCTAACCTACCTACACATGATTCCTATAGATCTGGCCACAAAATTTTCATAGAGCTACACTCAACAGTTTCATCTCAATGAGCATCCAAGCACTTATTAGTTTGTCTCCCATGCAATTGCCCTGCTAACCAGTGCAAGGCAGAAAGTAAAGGCTCTCCACCTGCTTGGATAAAAAATTTGATCAAACGACAAGTCATTTCAAATGGATAAACTCAGAAGAAATACCAGGAACAAAAGACACTAACAACTGAACAAAAAAATACCTTGTTATATCCAAAATCTCATTATGGTCGAAAAGAGAATACATCTTATATATTGAGCCAAGAGTTTAGCATTTGTCCAATTAAGTTCTTCACAGGCTAATCAAAATGCAAAGAACAGTTGTTATTTGTCCAGTGACAATGATGGTAACACAGCCCAAATTATCTAATTATTTAAAAAAAACCCCAAAACTTAAATAATAATGTAGTTAAATTCTTATACATAAACCTACTCATATCTATCCCTTTTATTACACTCACTTTTCCAATGCCACTCTGGGCCTCAAGGCTGAAGTTGGGCTGAAGTTCCTGAAGAAGGGGCTGCAATGAAATATCAGCATTCAGAGTTCTTTGCTGAGATGAGTATGATATCGACGAGGTGAGGAGGCTTCTTGTTTCATTAGTCTTGGGTCTGCTTATGATTTTTTTATGATTTTATGATCTTATGATTTTAAAGAGTCTATTCAACCAATCTTTCTTTTCTTATTGACCCACGTGTTAGTTACACAATGACTGCTTAGTTTTGTTAGACCTTTACCATATATGGTTTGTTGTGGTTTAACCCTAGCCAGTAACTAAACACCATGCAGCTACTCGCTCAATGCCCCCTCCGGTGGGATGGGGGAGAGAATAGGGAGGGTAAAAGTGAGAAAACTCGTGGGATGAGATAAAGACAGTTTAATAATTGAAATAAAATAAATTAAAATAGCAGTAGTAGTAGTAGTAGTAGTAGTAGTAGTAGTAGTAGTAGTAGTAGTAGTAGTACTAGTAGAATGTACAAAGCAAGTGATACACGATACAATTGCTCACCACCTGCCGACCAATGCCCAGCCAGTCCCCGAGCAGCAATCGCTGCTCCCCAGCCCCCTCCCCCAGTTTATATTCTGAGCATGACATCATATAATATGAAATATCCCATTGGCCAGTTGGGTCAGCTGTCCTGGCTATGCTTCCTCCCAGCTTCTTGTGCACCTGGAAAAGCCTGGGAAGCAGAAAAGTCCTTGACTAGGGTAAGCACCACTTAGCAACAACTAAAACATCAGTGTGTTATCAGCATTCTTCTCATATTAAATCCAAAACACAGCACTATACCAGCTACTAGGAAGAAAATTAACTCTATCGCAGCTGAAACCAGGAAGTTTAAACAATATGTTGCAGAACAGGCATTAACCTGTAGCAAAGTGTCATTGCAGAATCAGAGTAAGCTGACTTCTTTTTGAACACTAGGAAGTTTTACAGTTACAGCTGTTTCACTTGTAACTCATATTTTCCAGTTATAACACTTATCTGAAAGATTTTTCAAATTCAATAATTTTGGATGAAGGAAAAGAGGGAGGAGGAATAATCGAGCAACTCTCCTTAGTAGTTGACTGTCATAGTCTTTTACAGAAGAGAAAGTGAATCCCTACTCAGCATCCTGCATAACAGCAGTCTGAACCTAAGTCTGCATTTCCTTAATCAATGTCACGAGACCTGACCAATTTGAGAACATCGCCTCTCCATTCTCCTCCATAAAATATTAGGACAATCTATTTTTTTATTTCAAATTTGATCCAAATTTGATTAGTGACAGAACTAATTACAGCTCATGAAAAGAACACCACCACAAGAACAAAATATGTTCTTGTAAATTAAACGTTAAAAAGATTCCTCATTGAACTGCAAAAGTCAATGTATCAGACCAACAGATGGGATTCCCAACACAGGAAAGAGTACTTCTAAAGTGGGTGGGTTTTTACAGTAATACTTCAAATGCACATTACCTAAGTGACTATAACATGCTAGGAGTGATGAAGCTTGGGAAATTTATCACAGCACAAATAATCAGCTTCCACATCATATCCCTGTAATTCTCTGTTCCCACAACCAGGCTTCCATTGCCATAATGAAACATTTCTATTAAAGTTTTGCAATAAAATTACTATCGTTGATCACTGTGATATAAAAGCAGAAATGAAACCACAGTTTTAGAGATTAATATCACTGTCTTCCCTTTTTTAAATAAGTATTAATATAACTTTAGCATATAACCCATTTTCAGAATGAATACTTTACTTCTTTGATGATATTTCCTTTACGTTGTCCTCTTCTCTGGGAGAATTAGGTATTTCCTAATCTGTAAGAGCAGTGTTCCAACTTTAAGTATTAAAAAATAAGAGTGTAGTAGTAAATTTTGTTAGGAAATAAAAGAAAATATAAGTTCCTACTACAGGTGATAACATAACTTTAAAATTATTTTATTTTAACAATGGTCTAATATTTCTTTCAAAATGGTGCTGTTTATTTTGGTGATGAATTAGCACTCAGTAACTTTACTAAGCTATAACAATGTAATCTGATGATAAAACTAAATAATTAATATTTTCTCCCTTACTCACACAAGATGTAAGATGGAACAACTTTTCTGCAGCACAAAATGCTCAGGTAGCTTAAAAAATAAACCTGATTTAACCTTGATTACAGAGAAATGCAAAACATCCACAGTATTTTCCAAATTGAGCATGTTTCTTTTTGTATGAAACCATTTAACATACACTTTGTCTGCTACAGTGAATGTTAACTGTACTTGGAAGCCAGGAATTGAAATAGCTGGTATTACAACACACAAAATGCATAGAAAATAAAAAATATTAAAGTGCTGTTTCACCAATGAAAGCATTCAAATACACAGTTTCTTAACTGTTCTATCGTATTAGAATCACAATAAAATATTCAAGAATCTGGATTCTTCTGCATCTTTCTTTAGGTATTGTTACTCATTTTGGGCCTATCTTTCGAAATATTCACCACATTTACAGACCATAAGGAAAAAGCAGGACAGATTTCAGAGACCATTTATGAAGGTATGCTGTTTGGGTCTAGTGTATTAAAAGACCATATTAAGATATTTATGAAATTGAATGTGATTACATTGAAAGTCTAGTAGATGACATACAAGCATGTCACTTGAAACTGTTATTTAATGATCTTATAATCAACTTGAAATGAAAAAAAAAAATTATTGCTAACTGCCCCATATTTGAATATGATTACTGTTCCTGCATTAAGCATATCATTTTAATCCTTTTTAAAGGTTGAAAAAAACCAAAAACCCAAAAATTGCCCTTTTAAAAATGTTAGATGAAACTTCTTAGCCTGTACTCTGTAAAAGCAGAGGGAAGACTAAGAAATAAAGTGGCTAAGAACTATACTAATAGACACCCAAAAAAGACACTTGATCACTAGTTATTCAAAGACAATTAGGTAACAAAAATACTGCTTGCAAGCTAGCCTAAATAATAAGTACACCACTACTAGTTATTATACCACTTATTGCGGCCTTGCAATATATAAAGGAGGCTTATAAGAAAGATGGAGACAGACATTTTTCCAAGGCCTGCAGTGACAGGACAAGGGGCAATGGTTTTAAACTGAAAGAGGTATATTTAGATTGGACGTAAGTAAGACATTTTTTAAATGTGGGAGGTGAGACACTGGAACAGGTTGCCCAGAGAAGTTGTGCATGACCCATCACTGCAAGTGTTCAAAGTCAGGTTGGATGGGGCTTTGAGCAGCCTGATCTAGTGAAAGATGTCCCTGCCCACCATGGCAGGGGGGTTGGACTAGATGATCTTTAAAGGTCCCTTCCAACGCAAATCATTCTGTGATTCTATGGTTCTATGAATCTATGATTCTATGATTCTCTTTTGTAATTTTTAGTTCTCTTTCAGAATTTTTTTGCATACTTGCTTAGACCAGTATCTCCAAAGAAATCCAAGGATTTTGTGCATGTTGAAATAAATTATTTTTTTAATCCATATTAATAATATGATTGCATTTCAGGCTTTTTCTCATAACAAGAAATAACTGTTTTAAACTGTATGATCAAGCCTTTCCACAATCCTTGGGAAAAAATCATAATAAAAATTGAAAATCTATAATTTCCTTTTTTCTTTTTTTAATAATAACAGGATAAAAAGATGGGAGACTGACAAACTTAGTTGACAGTTTTTAGAATTTATGGAGATTGCTGGATGACAGTTAACTTACGAAGATACTATTATGCTTTCTCCATTCAATAAATATCATTTCCTTAGATGTAACAATGCAGAACTATAGCATTTTAACATTCTGTTTGATTTTTCAGTGCATCTTTTAGAAATGTTATATATATTCTTTTTTTTTTTTTTTTTTAAAACAAATTCTGTTACATGAAAATAGGCTATCATGATTCTTTCTGTAATTTATAATTTGGACTTCTTTTGCTTCATGAGGTAAATGGCCATTATTTAAGAGAAATCTGAAAACTGTATTGCAGTAATAAATAATCTCAAATTGATAACTCATACTTGAGACATTGAAAAATCACTGATCATTGAGGAAAACTGAAAGCAAAGTTTCTCCAAAAAGGGCAGTATTTCTTCCCCTTTAGTCTTTATCACTGTTATTTATTTATTTGTCTCTCATTTAAATTCTTGTTTTTATTACTATAGAAAACACAAACATGAAACAACTATTTTCAAAAGAAATTTCAAATCATAATAAAAGATTTTTATTAAGAAATATCAATAATTACGTAAATAGATGCTATTACAGCTTTTAAGCTCACTTCTATGAAAAACTTAGCTCCCGGTCTTCAGTCTCCTGTTGGGTGGGAGGGAGCAGAGAAACCTGGTATTATAGAATGAATATATAGTAATAACCACAGAAGTACAGACTCTCCTAGGAAAAACTAACAGTCCCCAAGAAACAAACACAGCAAATGAACTACACTGATAGTTAACATGCCCTCCTAGGTGGAATGTAAAAAAAACATTTGATCAATCTATGCCACAAAGTATAAAAAAAAAAAAGGGGGGGAAATTTTTTGTTTATTAAAAAACAAAAAAAAGGGAAAAATTTTGTTTATTATCTAATACCTTTTTCTGTAAGGAAAGGTAACTGTAATATTCCTATCTCATTTCATTGCCAAACATTTTTAAAAACAGAAAAGTTACCTGAATACTACAGATACTCTTTTTTTCCTTCTTTTTTTTTTTTGCCTTTTGACCCGCTACCCACAAATGAAGAGTAAAGATTTAATATTTTATATACACAATACACTTTCCACTCTAATAGAGCAGGAAACATAATTATGAAGACATATTTTAATATTGAATTTTAGCTTAAAGTCAACATCAGAATATAATGAAGTTACCTGGAAAAAATCACACCCCAACACCCACTTTATTGGCTCAGAGATACATTGCCTTGCCACACAGAAACTGCATAGACTTCTGTCTCCATACCTCTTCTTGTCTCAGACCAGCCCAACAAAAATTCAGTGGAGCTAAAACAGAATATAAAGAAGGGATAAAGCCCCAAAGAATGCAACACGTAAACATGTTGGATATACCTCTTGGTAACTAAACTAGTGGCTTCTCAGACACTGACTGCTGAGCTCTTTCTGCTAAACTTAGGATATACTTTCACAACTATCATGCCTCGTCCTTTCCCTTCTGCTGATAGGAGACAACACATTTTCTGAATTCAGGATAGTTTAGAAGGTGCACTCCAACAACTGATATGCATCCTTCATCAGTCTATAAAATGATTTGTCATTATAAGTTACTCCCATTCTTTCCTTATCCAGAAGTTTCGATCAGAAGTTTGCTGAAATAGACCGAATTTAATGCAAAGGAGGTTTGAGCAGACAGTGCTCTCTTTGTTTTCATAATACCATGACACATCAGTATGGTGGAAGAAAGGACAGAGAATGTCACATAAAAAACCTTAACACCATGAAACAAGTGAGTATTTCAGGAGGTAAAGGGATATGGGTAGGAGGGATGAAAAATCAGTTAACAGTAAGCGTGACTCAGATACACAATGATCTGTATGTGGCCCTAAAGAGAAGGCAGAATTTCAGTCTTTAGTATTCCTTAGATAAGAAGATGAAAAATCTGCTTTTTTAATTCATCCTTCTATCGTACATGGCCATATTGATGCAGCTGGCTTAGACCATACTCTCCACACAATTGAAAAGTGCAATCATACCGCTGTATTCTGCACTTGATAATATATTTCACTGCTAGCAGATAGATATCTCAGAAGACTAGACAAGATGCTAAGCTTTTCCCCAAAAGGGTACTGGCCACTAATATCTTTGTCACAAAATCTTTTAATTCAGTACGCTATAGTTCCAAATATCCCTAGTAAATCACTTCCAAATAAAATACTTCTAAAAAAGCATCACAGAATCACTGTAGTACAGGAAAATTTACAGTCTCAAAAAGATTGGTAATCTTGTTCGGTTTTATATCTTATCAACTTTGCCTGGGACTTCTGGGATATTAAGCAAAAAAATAACAATGAGAAAACAGCTATACTCTTGAGCAAAGGAACAGATGACATAGAAAAGAAAAAAACTATAAATAAAAATAGAATTCTTGCTAAGAACATTCTCTCTTCGGTAAAGAGGAAATTTAATAAAGTATAATCTTACCTCACTCTTGATCAGGGGATACTGTCTCTCTCCAAAATAAAGTAGTGTAGTAGATAAGATCCTCTCTCCAGCTACCTTATCACTTCAGAACGAAAAGAGGAAAACAAGTCTTTATTAAGTCTTACAATGCTTGAAGTTATAATTTAAGCACAAATTATTTGCTTTATTTCTTGAAAAGGAAGGATAATACCAACTGATCAGAACATCATCGGAAATGTATCCTTAGCACATACTATACCTCATCACTTTGAATGTATTTGCTTTTGGAATTTATACTGCAAGTTAAAGAGTACTAAATATGATTGCTTAGAACTTGCAGAGCTTTAGAGAGACCCACTTCCCACTTACTGGTAAGATTTACCAAGGACACACACGCCTGGAGACACTAAGCATGGCAGACTGGCTGAGTTTCTTCCTAAATAATTACTAAAACAGAGCTGGGATTTTACTGAATCATCGGTTATATGTAAAACTCCAGAGAGTGTTAAAGCATCGGTATTATTGAATAACATGATAGTTGAATACAAAGTCTTCATCCCTCCCAGAATTACAGGTTTTGTAACTCGAAACTACAACTACTATAAAGAAAGTTCTGGAAATAGAACCATATTTTTTTGTAGACATAGCACTAGTATGCTTCTCAACTGACATCACTTTCTTCATTAAAATCAAGGGCTTCTATATATTTTAACTTCTTTTGGGGAAAGAAATGAACTGCATTTTAATTGTGTTCATGTTACATATCATGGTTGCAAGATTGGGAACCTTTGTGAGATCTATAGGTAGCATCATAGTGTAAATAATTTTCTGGTTTTGATTAGCCAAGAAAAGCCTCAGGAGCAACCTTTATTATTGTAAAGTGTATGCCAAGCAAAGTTTCTAGGGTGAATTAATATTTTCTTTTCAGACAATAAGTAGAACTAGAAAAATATGCTAATTTAAATGCATACAGCATTTCAGACTTAAAAATAAACAGCAGCTTTCAGCACCATTATGGTTGGATAGCATTTCAGTAACACCACATGCAACAAATGGAGGACAAAATTACACATAAGCAAATTCAGAAAAAAAAAGAAGAAGAAAGAATGCATTAACAATTATTATAGTACTTTCTAAAATATTGTTTGCTTTTAGAAATTAAAAAAAAAAAAAGATCACTTTAGTTTCTTTTTCTCTTTGCTGTTTCACCTATGGTTGATGTGAATAGTGTGGATCTTAATAGTATTACTATTCAGCTGTGCTGGAGGTTTATTAATGGGTTATGTGGCACTGTGACAACCATCCCAGAAGTCCCCAATCCCTTGGAATAACAAGTCTAAAAATAAAATCTTAAGAACCTTTAAGCTTTTTCAGATTTTTGTGCTTTAAAATAAGACAAGAGAGGCATTAGGTTTAGACCATTTTAAGGCATAGCACGTTTTGTAAGTGGCCATTGCTTTTTCTGAGGTTAAGAATTTCCAGGAAGGGATTCTGTTGGCAAATAATTCCAATATTAAAAATTGTGTTTTAGACAAGTTTTGTCTTGCAGACTGAAAGCTCCCTTAGTGTTGTGCTAAAGAAAAATTGCTACATGATGACACTATGATTTTTTTCTAAGTCATATTCTACCTTTCAGCTGGATGTATATTCTGAAGTGATAGTCCCGAAGGCATTCACTTTCCTCAGAGGAAGAGAGATGTATATAAGAAATCTTTCTACGGGTAATATTTTATTTTATTTTTTAAAACAAAGAGCAAAGACTAGAATTTAATTCTGGAAGCTAAATCACAGGAAAATGATGAGGAATATTCTACCATAAATACACTTCTAATTTCAGCATCTGGAAGTCTACCATAATGCACAATAGCTATAAGAAAAGCACAGTTCTTTTACAAGAGAATAACTATTCGTACACATTTTAAAGCTGGGCACATCCATAATTTTCATACTGAAATGAATGGAGAAGAGTTTTTAATGATATTTGTAGTATATTAGTTGTTTTCCAAAATGTTTTTACAATGAGAAAACTACGTAAGTGATAAAATTAATTTTACCCTAGATATGAAGGGTAAGTACCCTAGAGATTTTTGTATCTACAATGAAAATTAGATTAAGGAAATACCTTTTGGGGGGTGGCACAACTTTGTAATGTTAGGTTAGGATTTTTATTCAATAGACAGCATCACTGAAAGAAGCTCTGTTTGGAAAACTGTATCACATCCATGCATTTCTATGAATACTGCCCTGGAGTGTATCCTATATCATCATAATGGTGAAACTGCAGCCCTAGAGGTACAAATACATCACTGTGAAGGTGTCAGTTTTGCTTCGGAGGCATTTCTACCATGTGTTCTTGCCCTTTACCTTATATGCAGCTCGTGGTTTCTCTTGTCTAGCTCCAATAATAGCAAAATTTAAATTCACTTTGGGAGTCTCTCCTTTATGCATATAGACATGTAGTTATAACACTGATTAATCACTGGTATTGTAAACAATATTTATCACAAGAACACATTAAAAAATTATGTGAAATATGTTCAACTTCATGGCTAAGCATTAATTATTTTAATAGATTTTGAGACCTCAGTAGGTCATTTGGAGAAAAGTTATTAAATCTTTCCTAGATTATCTTGGAGTTATCAAAAGAATGACATTAATTATTAACAAGATTTATTAAAGAAAACTGTGAAGAAGTGCAGGTAATGATTAATGTTGCTGCTTAGATGGCAACACTAAAGTACTCAGCTGAAATTTGATATAAAAAAAAGCACTACAGTACCAAGTCAGTATGGTTTCCCATACATGCTGGGCTATGACATACTTGTAGAACAATGGAATAGAGTATCAAAGGTCAACAGAGACTACTCTTGTTCCTGAATCAAATGTCATCTGTCTTACAAACTAAACAGATGATGCATCCACATCTAGCTTAACTGCTGAGGACTGGAGAACTTATAAAAAGCCCGAAGACAAACTTCTGAAGGTGAATTATACCCCAGAGTACTTTGAAGATTGAACAAAAGAAATTTGTTAGGAGATGTCTACTGACATTGCCTGTCTGAAGAGGAAGTGTAGTAAGGCCTTGTATTCATGAAGTCATAACAGACAGCTAATGTGTAAGAAATATTCTAGAAGCCAAGAGAAAGAGCACTTCTTCCTGTAATCAGACAAAGCTATGTGTACCACAGCTTGAAGCATGAGTCCTAGACACATCAGTCTGGGGTGGTTCCTGAACAGTGGCAACTGTGAAGGCTGCAACACATTTTATGATAGTGGGGTGGTTGTAGAAATGAAGCAGGTGGCCATACAGGATGAGCTATTTATAGTTATACAGGCCTCCTCTCGCACCGCTGGCATCCACACAAAGGAAACCATCCACATTCCACTGACAAGCATTCCTGAAAATGCCTCTTTACAGTTGCAAATAATGCGTCAGCACATACTTCATTTCTATCGCCTATGTCTATTCTAAATAATAGGTGGACCATAAAAGGTCAATTAAAGATGTTGCTTGCATGTTATCAGCATTCTGATGTACTTCAGTCCATGTCATTCCTTTCACTTGTTGAAGATTACTAAAGAAATAGATTGGAAACCTGGGGAGTTCTGAAAGAAGGAAGCCAAGGTCCTCTTTTCTCATCCACAGAGGAGTTTATCAGATTCAAGAACACTTATCCTGTCTCACTAGAGATTTCAGTCTTAATAAGAAACGTTTGAACTCTCTCCTATCCATTTCTATTGAAAGCTTTCTACAATAAATAAATAACGACCTAGTTTCAACACAAGGGCCTCACAGAAAGACTTCAATACAAAATAAAAAAAAAAAAGAGACTGAATTTCCAAATTTAAAAATTAAAAATGGGTGGGTAATTTTCCTTTCCAAAATTCTAATCGGATATCTAAATACAATCCAAGTTTAAAAAATCCTTAATAATTAACAAATCATGCTTTGCATTGTATATCTGACCAAAGGAGATAAAAAGAGTAAGATACAACCGAATAGAGATATTTTCAGAGTCTTTGTATTTCCTGACCCTTATTCTGTTCAAGTCCATTGGAATTTCATTATACATTATTGGAAAGACAGTGAGTACAACAGTGAGCAATCCAGAAAGCGTAACTTTTTAAGATAATGAAACATAACTAAGTATTTAAAGCTAGAGAAAGTAAAATTATTTTTCTATTAATCTTTTCCTCAATAACCAAGACTTTCTCTGAGAATAAAGTGTATAGTATAACAAGGAAAAAGGTCAGGAGTCAGTAATTACTACATCTTTTACACATTTCTAGACATTCATGAAAAGCGTAAAAGCAGATACGTTCTTATCTAACAGTGTAAATCAGAAGTCATTACTCTGTTAAAGTAAATGAAGCTATGTGAAAATAAACCCGATGTAATTGTCTTATTTAATGGAAATTTTGCACTTATTAAAAAAATCACATAATACAAAGCAGCCAGTCATCAAGGAAAGAATCAAGTCAAAGACTTAGGTTGTATTTGCTTGTTAGCTTTTTATTTATCTTCTTCACACATTATAGCACTCAAAAACATCAACAATTTAGTGCATGTTTTTGCACTTCTTTAACAAAAGTTGCTTATAATTAATCCAAATTCCTTTAACACTGGTGATGAGAAATGAAAGACAGACAAGTATATTTACAACAGAAAGAGCAGTGAACTAGCAAATGGACTAGCTGTGACTCAGAACCCTCTAAATTGTAAATACATGCATATTCTCACTTGAGACAAAAAGTGTAATTGGTAAACTAGGTATGTCTGAACATATTACTAGATTTATGCTACCTAAATTACTGAAATTCTCTGTAATCAATAAATGAGGTTTTTTGTTTGTTTTAAAAATAAATTTACATCAAGCACTATGATATGCAGTCCTAGAATTTTTTGCAAAAAAGACTGATAAAGCTTATGTGCTTGTGAGCTCACAAACCTATATCACCATGAAAGAAGGAACTTGCACCAAATTTCTACTTCTTATACAAGAATTATAATGGATCCATTTCATTGTATGCCTTTCAGAATTATTTTTGAAAGGTCAGGTAATCAGCTTAGGTTAATGATGACATTAGTGGATCTCTCCTAATAGCAAGTGGCAAGCAAAATCTTAATTTTGCCATTCCATTTCTTAAGCTGAAGTTGAAAGTTTACAGGACATGACAAAGTCTGTAGGACACAGTGGACAAAGTATTAGTAAAAGCAGAGAGGGCACACTTCAGTTCTTGATTCACAAAATAAAATATTCAAAAGTCAGGAAATGCACAGCTTAAAACCAGATGTGCTGACCTGTTTCTGCCCCACTGTGAAATCCTTTCTGTTTGGGCTTCATCTCCTATGAACTAAAATACCAATATAGCTCTTTGGATGTTATATATTGATGTAAAACATATGTGAATATTCTTAGATCTTGAATTTTACTTCTTAGTAAATTTAGACGAGAATTTTCAGGACTAAATTGCAATTCTGCTTTCTTGATTAGAAAGAAGCGGGTATCTGCTTTACCATATGTTCAACTGTGAATGTGACTGAAAGATTCACATTAAGTAATAGTAGGTAACTAACTTGAGAAGGTAGTCATTTTAATGTTCTTATGTAGTCAATGAATAGAAACAGGCTCCTCCAGAAATGAGTCAGAGTAGAAGCCTACCATAGGCAAATCATGTTCTAGAAGTTGTTCTCTCTTTCTAGTAACCTTATGAGTTGCTCAGATTGTAACTTAGGTACCAAATTTAAATGTTTAAAATTATAAGTGAATTGTGAAGTTCTCTTCACAACTCACAGTTTGCCAAATGAATAAATGATCTGTTTACAAATTTGTTTAGTATAAAATAAATTGCAATGTCAAATAGCAATTTCCAAACATTATTTGTTTGGATTTGGTGAACTGTTCAGAGGCTACAAAGTATTCCCCTTCAAAAAGAAAAGCATATTCTTAATCCCTTCTCTTCATTAAAATATTACTGAAATGCTTCTTCAAAAAATACAAGAAAATGTTAAATTCAGAAAGGCTTAGAAAATTTGCTTCAAAAATTGGAAATAGCAAAAAATGAGATTTAAACAATCTTAAATGTGTCCCAAGGTACATTCCATAGCCAAGCCTGAAATCTGCAACAATAAAAAGCTAGACAATACAAGCAAATCTGTGAGCAAATTAATTATTCTGTGATGGGAAGCAAATAAACCCAAAGTCCAAGCACAGAAACATTTCATTCTGGTACTCAGACAACAAACTGTTGTAACAGGAGACTGGCTTGGCTAAGAAGGGAACTCATGGTGGTATACAGGGCCTTGAAGAAGTGACAGGCTACAGAGGAGGAATTTAGAAGCATTGTCGAAGCATGTAGGGATGGTGTCAGGCCAGCTCTCAAGACCATTCTCTCATCTGTAGAAAGTTATGGAGATCAGGGTAAATTCCTAATGTTTAGAAAAAAGTAAATGTTGTACCTATCTTCACAAAAGGCAAAAGGTCATCCCAAGAAGCTACAGACTGGTCAGCCCCACTTCAGTCCCTGGAAAAGTTATTGAACAAGTTCTCTTGGCAGCCATTTCTGTATGCATGAATAAGAAGGAGGAGATTTGGAACAGTGAACAGGGATTTAACATGTATAAATCAGGTCTGACCAACCTGGCTGCTTTATATGATAAAATGTTTGGATTTCTAGACAAAAGGGGAGTAGTGGACATAATTTTCCTTAATTTTATCAAGGCTTTGGACAATGTCTCCTGCAGTATTCTTGTACTCAATTGGGGACATTACAGTTTGGATGCGTGGGCTACCAGATGAGTAAAAATCTGATCAGGTCAGATGCTACATGGAGGCTGGTAACAAGTACAATAGTGCAGGGGTCTATACTGGGACATGTCCCATTCAATTTTGCCAACGACCGGTCATGGAGTGCACTCTTCTTAAGTTTGCAGATTCCACAAAACTGGGAGGACCAGCCAATATGCTTGAAGGCTGTCCTGCCATTCAGAGGGACCTTGACAGGCTGGAAGAATGGGCTAACAGGAACCTTGTGAAACTTAACAAGAACAAACGCAAAATCCTACAGCTGGGAGGGGATAGCCCCTTGTAGCAGTATGGGCCGAGGACTGATTGACTGACTGAGGAGCAGCTCTGCAGAAAAGACCCTGGGGTCCCTGGTAGACAGCAAGAAGAACATAAGCCAGCAGTGTGCCCTGGCAGCAAACAGGGTCAGCAACATCCTAGGCTATACGAACAGGACACAGACAGCAGACTGACAGATGGGTTACGCTGTCTCTGCTAAGCACTTGTTAGGCCTCATCTAGAATATTTTATCCAGTTTCAGGCCCCATGTCCTGGTTCCGGCTGGGACAGGGTTAACTTTCTTCCCAGTAGCTTGGGGGGTGTGCTGTGTTTTGGGTTTAGTGTGAAAGGAGCGTTGATGGCCCATTGGTGCTTTGGCTGTTGCTGGGTGATGCTTGCACCGGGAGGGGGGAGCACAGCCGGGGTGGTGGACCCAGCTGGCCAATGGGGTATTCTATACCATGTGACATCATGCTCAGTATAAAAACCAGGTGGGGGGGGGGCTCGCCCCCCGTTCGTGACACGCGGTTGGCGGTCAGTGAGCGGTTGCGTTGTGCATTGCCTGCTTTGTGTATTCTGTTATTGTTGTTGTTCTCATTGTTATTATTACTGTTCTACTTAGTTTAATTTCAATTATTAAACTGTTTTTATCTCAACCCGGGAGCTTTCCTACTTGTGCCCTCCCAATTCTCTCCCCCATCCCACCGAGGGGGGGATGATCGAGCGGCTGCGTGGAGTTTATTTTTGCTGGCTGGGGTTAAACCACGACACCCTATACAATGCCAGGAATACATTGATCAGCTGGAGCAAGTTCAGCGGACAGCTATAGGGCTGGGGGCTGGAGCACAGCCTGTGAACAAGGCTGAAGAAAGAGGGTTTGTTTAGCCTGGAGAAGAAACAGCTTCAGAATCACCTAATAGCATGTTCCAGTATCTATGAGGAGGATACTGAGAAGGTAGAGCCAGGCTCTTCACAGTAGTGCCTGGTGGGAGGAAGAAAGACAATAGGTAAAACTTGAAACAAGAAAGGTTTAGACTGAGTATAAGGAAAACCTTTTTCAGTATGAGGGCAGTCAAGCATTGGAACAGGTTGCCCAGAGAAGTTGTGCAGTCTCCGTCTTTGGAGGTTTTCAAGACACAATTGGATAAAGCTTTGAGCAATCTGATCTGATCTCACAGCTGACCTGCCTTGAGTAGGAGGTTGGACATAGAACCTCCTAGGGTCCCTTCCAGCCTGAACTATCCTATAATCCTCTGATACTAAACTTTCCTGAAGTATCCACAATCAGTAGAAAGGAGGGCAGGGAATATTTTTGTCACAAGTTTCTATACAAGCCTTGTAAAAATTCAGGATCCTAAGAAAATATAAACAAGCAAACAGAGAAGAAGGAAAGGAGACTGATTGAACACTTAATCACTGTTCCTAAAGTCACAGTATATCTTGAGAAGTATCTTAGGAAATCAATTTCTTTGCTTTATATTTATGAAAATAAGTTTAGAATCTGCCAGAACAAATTGTTCCCCATTGGAAAGCAAAGAAAAAACACATTGTTAAAACACACATGGATCTTCAGCAGTCAACATACATGCTTCTGTATAAAAAAGAGTGTTTGATAAAGAAGATTATGTGTTAAGTTACTTAATATAATGCACAGTACATGTTCAACTGAGTATTACATCACTTTCTCTAAACTTCAAATTCCAGTGTAGTTAGAAGGTAATTCAGTATTCACTTTGCTTAGTACAGACTAATCTCAAACAAACACTGCAGATTTCCAACTGACATTCTGAATGTGTACTTGACAAATGGGAAATTAAGCAAGAAGAGGAAAAGGAAAAAAAAAGAGCAATGTATGACTACCTCTCTTGGAAAGAAAAAGATCCTCTCCATCTCACTTTCCCCAACTTAACCACAAGTTTTTTAGGTGTCTAAGAATCCATAAAACAATTTAGCTGTGTTTCTCTCTCCGTGGTTATTTTTAACTTCCAGATACTTAAAAATAACTATTTTCTACTGTATTCTATGGGGTTTTTTTTCAATTAAGTTAAATCTCAATAAGCTGCTTCTAACTTAGGTATAACTGCTTTAGGTTAATAAATGCAGGGTTTAGAATTAGGAATGGCTATATTCCAGGAATAGATGAAGTGTTATATGACCCACAAATATTAATGAAAGCAATGTTATCAGTATGAGATGTTTGTCCTAGGGAAGGTGAGTCATAGGAAATAGGAGAGACTTCAGGAAGTGAGAGATCTGGGGTTGATTAACATTATTACATCAACTCTATGGTACCATTTTTTATCGTTAATCTTTGCAATATCTTCACACTATTAGAAAGAAACATTTCTGCTCTCACAAAACAGTGTTTGTTTTACCACGCACACCTATACTGCATATGTTTTTCATGACATTAATGTAATTTCAAGACATAAACCATGAAATGTATGACTTTAATACAAGAAGACTGCAATTGTAAATATGTCTGTTCCCCCCATAATCACTTTTTTAGCAATATTTTGTCCTCACTTAGCCAAAAAGATAAGTTCCAAATTTCAGTTGGACAGACTAAACACAAATAGTGATATTTTATTCACCTTAGTTCTCAACAGGATTCTACTCTGTGCCCTGCGTAAATCTTATTTTCTAGAAATGTTACTCAATTATACCTATGCAATATAGGGAAATGAATATAATTCCACTGATTCCAATGAGAACATAGTTGGTACATCCACATAGTGGATGTATCATAGGTTCTTTTTAGATTTAAGATATACATTTTGCAAACATAAAAATTATGAATCATTTGTACAAAAACCAACTGTAAAATAAAACTGAAGGCTTAGGCTGAATAGAAAAGATGCAATTAGTTTGACCACATAAAATAACCAATGCAAGAGAAAAATGAAGAGGAAAAGAAAGCAAAGCTTAGGTCATTGAAAGCATAGCACAACAAGTAAGCCAATTTCTGGGAAAGAAGTTTCAAAACTCAGATGCATTTGAGTTTTACATTTGGTATGTAATAAATATCATTTATTGGTTTGTAATAAATATTATTGAAATATCATTTATTGGTATGTAATAAATATCATTGAAATATCATTTTCCACAGGTATTTCACAAAAAAACCCCCTTTGAATCTTGAGGTTGAAATGTTCTACACTTTACTAATAAATTTCCCTTGATATAAGAGGCCGTGATGATTTTTCAGACTCAACAGGCAACATAAGAGCTCAAAGAATTTCTCACAGTTCTGGTTTCCCATAAAAGGCCTATTAAAAAATAGTGTCATGTAGGAGGAATAAGACTCAGCCAGGCCTTTTTATATTTCTACACACATGCACATGACCCCTCCGGTGCGTAGTACAAGATGCGGTGTGTTATTACAGGACAAAAGAAAAGCTCTCTCATTGTTCTTTTAGTTTCAGTTGACTGTTATGTTGATTGTTCATGACGATTCATAAAATCTCTGACTTACCTTCCTCCTATAGTTCTTGAAGGAAACATAAAACTCCTCTTTTGTTCTGTGGGAAATTTTTTTTCTTTCTTTTTTAGTATCCCATTAAAATGGTGAGTTTGTGATTATTAAGAAAAATAAAATTATTCTTAAAATGGACAAAAGAATTTGGTTCCTTTAAAAATGCAATATAATAGTACGAATCATAAAATGAGAAAATAGATTTGTTTCCTTAATTGTTGTTTTCAGCTAATAAAAACAAACTTTAAATGCTTGTACATCTTTTCCACAACAGAGCAAAATCCACTCTGTTACACAGTAAATGTATAGTAACTCCACTAATATCAATGTTGCTATACAGCAAAATGAAAATACCTCCAATCTATCAAAAAAATTCCATTCAATATCAAAGACTGGAATAATCTGTGACCTCTCTTCTTCTTAAACTATCTGAACAAACACACATGATTTTATTTTCTTTTCCCCAAGCAAATTTCACTGGAAAATTCTTTAATTAGATTTAGTTCTGGGAGTTTCAGAGATGCCAAAGAAACGAGTTACAATCCTTTGAAATCTATCAATAAATGGCTAGCAGAAACTGTCAGTTTCTTACCTCTGGCTCAGGACAGCTGTTAGATGTCACTAAAATAATTCTAATTTAACAACAGATGTCTTAACAGCATGACTTTCCTGATATTGTCCATACATCTTCTATGCTAATATGGAGCTCAAATCAAAGGCCTTTCAGAGTACCAGATTGTGTGGCCTTTACATCACAAGGAAGGCAAGGCCATAAGGAACATGTATCATTGAGAAGGAATCCACTAAACAGAGTGGTAAATCTTCCAAAATTTGTAGTTAAGTCCCTCTGACTCTCACAACAGAATTGAAACTCTATTTACATATTAAAATTGTTTCATAAATTTTAACCAAAAGAAAGGTTTCCTATTGATCTGATATTAGACAACACAGGCTACCTGATATTTTGACAATATCTCATTAACTGCTTAATTTCTGCAATACTAGAAGCTAAGTACAATGCACCAGAGAAGTAAACATTTTTCTCTTACCTTCAAAATCTTAAATTATGATGTTAACATCACAGAAGAATGTACTGGCATAAAAAAACCCAAAGTCTCTCATCCATAACTTAAAGGACTTATGAACAGGTGAAAAGATTAAGGAGGAAAAGTCGGTGACTTTTAAAACCTCTCAGTTTTAGGTTTAGCTCAGCATCTTCAGATGTGCAATCTGAAGTAGAACAGCCTCACAGATGGTGTAACCATGTTCCCCCAATGCAGGTCCTTGATGCACAACTGATTTCACACTGATATTAACCGTCTACACACCTGTGTAGACATCTGATAATATATATTTCAAAACATATTTTAGAACTAGTACTTGACTTTAAAGCTAAATGAACTTTTTACAGTGAGTCATTAATCATTGAAAAAATGCAATTTTGGATAAACCAGATATGATTCTAATTGATAAGTACTCTTCATTGAAATGAAAATGGTAAAATTTCAAAAAATATCCAAATTATTTTTTCTGACATGTTCAGAACTCTTTGCTGGTGGTGATAATGAAGAGTTAGCTTTATGGAATCTAGGAAGAAACAGGGGAAAAAAAATTGCTTTTTTTTTTCCCTAAATAGAAATATCCCTTTCCAGAAGGATGATTATTTATCTAACCTGTGCAATGCAGAACACAGTCAATGTGAAAAATTGGGAGCTAGTTTCTGGCATTTCTCATAACCACCTGGTGCAAGCGTTCCGTCAAGGGACAGGTACTCAAGATTCTCACCCTTCCATCAAACAAGGAGTCTCAAAAAAGGTTTCACTTATCTGGTAACAGTGACTCAAACTCATAGCTATTGAATTAATGAGTTTCTGTCCAGCCTCTTTTGCAAATTCAGAGATGCTCCTCTAGCCCTTCATTTTTTTTAGATATATTTCAATAAAAAATTAAGAATTTACTATTAAAAGTAACACAAAATAACTGGGAGTAATTTAACTATGTATTTGAGCTTCCCTGATCTTTTATGAGTCACAAAATAAAATTATAATTGTTATTATTTATATATAATTTTTCATCTTTATTAATCTCTGCTTATAATGCAGTATCTTAAGGGCTTATTGTCTATTACTGTGCAAATACAAGCTATTGTAGTGAGAGCTGAGACGGGAACAACTTTTTAGTTAGATGTTAAATACAATTTACATAATTTTCAATGAATTTTTTTTTATATCCCTGAATTGAAACATTTCAGTTTGTTCAGTGGAAGTGAGGTACTTAGCTTTGACATAACATGAAAAACTGTCTAACAACTGTCACGCTGAGCCAGTAGCTCAGCAGGTCAGTATACATAAAATTTTAGGCTCCTCTTAGGCCAGGAACCACCATCCCCTTGTTGCTGATCATCCTCCTTGAAGGACTGGAGTCATGGGTTCACTGGGGTATAATCTGTTCATAAACCATCCCTTAGACAGGAGTGATAGAATGAAGCACCTCAGCTGTAACTCTTATTCTTAATTCCTAAATTAATAAAAATTTATGGATAGAAAGTTTAGAGTTTGATTAACAATATTCCTATTTATCGCGTTCACGTTTTTAATAACTGCAACCATAAAATTGTGATTCCTTCTGAAGTTCAGAAATTTTCTCTTAAAGAAGTCTAGAATTAGAAAATGCAAATATGGAAATGGAAATAATAAATGCAAAACAATATGAAAAAAAAAGAGAAAAATAATCTAGCAAAATACGTCACTTAAAAATATTGTGAAAATCAGGCGGGGGGGGGAGGGAGGTGTGGGGGTGGGTGTTATTCTAAGACATTTGTCTTGTATCACACAGGCTTTACTTTATGTATTCCAGAACAGCTCTGTTGCCCAGGGAAGAGGCACAAGTCAGGACATCTTGTGACAAGGAACTTACAACACACAACTGTATAATGTGGTTAGAAATATTCCTCAGACCAAAATACCATTTGGCCATAAATGTTACCCTCGAGACCTTAACTTTAGCTGCCCTAGAGGAAAAATTATCTTGAGATATGCAAAATAACTGAGGGTTACTTAGCAAACCAGAGTATAAACAACATATTAGAAAAAGAAATTTTAAAGACCTGTAGCTTGCTACATTGTAGGTTACAGTGATTATGGTTGTTGCTATCATTCAAGCAGTCCCCAAACACAGCAGAGCAGTTTGAGTTAGGAAAGTAAGGGCACTGAAAACTTTTAGGCTTAATACCTTTACGGCCTTGATATTGCCTAGCATAGATATATTCCACAACTGTACGAAAAAGTTTCTATTATGACCTAGTTTTTCCACTGAGGTAATAAAATGGGCTTCACTAGAAGATGCACTTTAGATGAAGGGATGAAGAAATACATCATCCTTTAAACAAACTCTTCTCTCTCTCTCTCTCCTATTGGTGAACTGTGATCAATAAACTACCTCAAGATTGACTGTGGAAAGTAAGATTTCTTGTGCACTGCAGGAAGTGCATACTGATAATCTTCACTGAGGTCTGTAAATAAATTAATAAATATTTTTGCCCTACTACAGTGATGTGTGAAGTCATGCACTATAAAGAAGCATAGCAATAATGTATTCCAGTGAACCCTCTCAGGCTAGCTACTCCTCTCAGGGCTTCATTTAGTAAAAGGGTTCCCATTAGATGTTCACTGATCATTGTAAACCTTGATATATAATACTGCACTGCACTCATTTTCTAATGCCTAGCACTATTCCAGAACATTTTTTTGATTAATACTTGTTCTTGGCACATAGTTCCATGTGTTCCTGATTAATTCAGTCTAAGGTTGCTCCCCTCTTTTTTTTACATTACTAATTAGTGGGCAAAGCAAAACTTTGCACTCCCACAATATGCTCTCCCAGCTATGATATACACTCGGCAGCTGGCTTTATGTTGTTAATGCACTTTGGACAATCATTCATTGAATAACAGATAAAACATTTTAATTGTTCTAATTACAAGTTATTTTTCCTATCCAGTGTCTCATGTACTATTTCTCAGTCATTAGCAGCAGCATTTATATATTTCATGTCTTATGTCATAATCTTTGCTTTTGTTGTGTACTGTAGCAGTCTTGACGAAATCTCAGAAATGTTGATAACAAATCAGACATTTTAATAGACATACTGGGCAAACTTAAATAAATGAATTAAGTTTCCAAGCAGGGATTAGGTAGAATTGAGGTCCTTAAACTAATTACTTCAACATTAAAAGATCCTGCTTAGCTGCTTTATATAATACAGGATGTATCTAAGTAGATGTATGCCTCCCTGCTTGAAGTTATTGCTCCCTGGAGTTTTAACTATGTACTGACTTGGAAGTACTCCAGCCTGAGCAGGTGGTGATTATCTCCTTTCTAAACCTCACTGGATCCAGAGGAACCCAGGCATTTCTCAGAACGTGCTCAAACACACATACACTCACATACAAATGGAGAAAATTAAATCTCTCATAAAATATAGTTATGACCACTGTCTATTCTGACATGACTGAAGGGAGAGCAGCTGCCATTCATCTTTCTGAAGGGGTAACCTAGTGATAATAATACTTCCCTATGAAATACCACAGTGATTTCCAAACCCTCCTACACCTGTATTTCCAAAACACACATTTTCCAAACAACTGGGAGTGAGAATACAGATTAAGGGAAAAGCACTCTGCAAGGATAATGCTCTCATGAAGCCTAGGTGAAATTAAGGAGAGGCAGATGAGAAAGACAACCTGCTATCCTGCACTATTTCTGCATGTCATCCAGATACTATTCAACGTAACTAGAGAATTAATCCTACGAGCTGTGAACAATGAGGGTCTGAAAGACTAGAATAAAGAGTCAATCGGTTCTACCAACCTACTATTGCCCTGTAAAGCTTGACTTCTTTTCTGCAAAACTCAGACACAAAAGCAGACTGCAACCCCAGCATAGTTTAAAGTCTTTGAGATTGGGGCTTGCATCTTGTTGGTGATATATGTGGATTTTAATTCCCTTATACTGAATGAAACCTTCTCCCTGAAGAGGGTTCGTGCCAGTAGGCCATTATACAACAAGTAATACCTTTACTTCCTGTTTTAAAAGAAAAGATTCCTGCTTTGAAATACGCATCTCAGGAGAGGTTCCTGGGGTCTCAGTGTCAAAAATATAAAGCCCTCCAGCACGTGGCCATGCTCTCGAGAGAGGTGACGTTTCAACACAGTATGGCAGACAGCAATTGTTGTTTGTGGGATTTTTAGAACACAGTGGAAAAGTAGTGCACTGTGTCCCCCCCAGAATGTGTTATCTTACTGAAAAAAAGCAAACAGTGGTTTATGATTAACAACATGTCCTGGTTTTGGCTGGGATAGGGTTAAATTTCTTCCTAGTGCTGTGTTTTGGATTTAGTATGAGGAGAATGGTGATAACACACTGATGTTTTCAGTTGTTGCTAAGTGCCCTCCTAGTCCAAGGACAGCTCCCGTGCCTACTGACTGAGCTAGGTACACAAGATGGGAGGGAACATAATCAGCCAGCCCAGCCCAGCTGGCTAATGGGGTATTCCATACCATGTGACGTCATGCTCAGTATATGAAGGGTAGGCGTGATCCAGGAAGTACCGATCGCTACTTGGTTATCGGTCAGCGCGGGTGGTGAGCAATTGCATTGTACATCACTCATTTTGTATATTCTATCATTATTTATTATCATTATTCTCCCTTTTCTGTTCTATTAAACTGTCTTTATCTCAACCCACGAGTTTTTCTCACTCTTACCCTTCCGATTCTCTCCCCGTCCCACTGGGGGGCGGGGGGAGTGAGTGAGCGGCTGCGTGGTATTTGGCTGCCTGCCAGATTAAACCACGACAGTCCTTTTTGGCGCCCAACGTGGGGCACGAAGGGTTGAGATAACGATAGATCTGACCAAAGTGTGTTAAGGCAAAATTGTTATAAGCATCCATTATATTGATTGGTCACAATGTTGATGTATTGGCTGTCAAAGTTGTGGGGCTGGCTCTCAATGTTGGGTCATGTAATACCTTGCTTGCAGTATATGTTCCCTTTTGTGCTGTTTATCATTATTCGGAACTGGGCCAAGATTATCATTTTGTTGCTGTTTTATGAGGTGATAAAATCATTGGTCGTAAGTCTAATCTGGTATCTGTACTCGGCACTGCCATCATTTCTGTACCTCGGGAACCACCTCTTAGAAATTATTGGTAATTGCACTTGTTTCTCCTCGGAGAATGAATTTAAGGGGGAGACGGGATGGGACACTCTCTCCCACTTGTTCATCTTCCCTTCCATATCGTCAGAAACTCCTTTTTCTTCTATCCTCTTCACAAAGATGTCCACAATATTCCCTGAGAATTTTGAATATCCTTGGGATGCTCAAACAAGCATGTTCATATTGGTACTATGTCTCCTGAATGTGGTTCAGGCCTTGTTTAGGGTTAAACAACTATTCAGGAATACTGTCCAGAGATCAACCCTCAGCAACAAGAAAAGAGGGAGGGCAAGCGGCGGTGCCTCATCGGGGCGGGCGGGGCGGCGAGTCTCGGGGGCGGCTACAGACACGGTGGCTACTCAAAACCCCACGACAGGCACTGCGGCTACTCCAACCCCCACGACAACCCCTGTGGCTACTCAAACCCCGGCAACAGTCACCGTAGCTTCTCCAACCCCTGCAACAAGCACTGCAGCCACTCAAGCTCCGGCAACAGGCACTACAGTTACTCCAACCCCCATGACAAGCACTGCAGCTACCCAAACCCCAGCAACAGGCACAGCTGAACCAGAGGACCAACCCTTGCTGGTATCCGTTGCCACTGTACAGAAGAGGAAATCTTGGAAGCGGAGATCAGGTCGTTTAGAAAGGGATGATGAAAGAGCAGGGCCATCACAAGGAGAGGAGGAGGAAGAGGAAGAACTCATAAACGAGACGGAAACCACCCGATCCCTATCCCTGAGTGAGCTGCGAGATATGCGGAAAGATTTCAGCCGTCGTCCAGGCGAGCATATTGTTACCTGCTGCTCCGATGCTGGGATAATGGGGCCAGTAGCCTGGAATTGGAGGGGAAGGAAGCCAAACAGCTGGGATCCCTTGCTAGGGAAGGAGGCATTGACAAAGCAATTGGAAAAGGGACACAGGTCCTCAGCCTCTGGAGGCGACTGCTGTCAGGCGTGAAGGAAAGATATCCCTTCAAGGAAGATGTTATATATCGCCCAAGCAAATGGACCACTATGGAGAGAGGTATCCAGTACCTGAGAGAACTAGGCGTGCTGGAGGTGGTTTATAGTGACCTGAACGACAACCAAACGCCCAAAGATCCAGATGACGTCCAGTGCACGCGACCCATGTGGCGGAAGTTGGTACGGAGCGCACCAGCATCGTATGCCAGTTCGTTGGCAGTACTGTGCTGGAAAGAGGAAGAAGCACCAACGGTGTATGAGGTGGTTAGCAGACTTCGGGATTTTGAAGAAACTATCTCCTCTCTCCTCCTCCCTTGTCTCGGCTGTAGAGAAACTGTCCCGAGAGGTCCAGCAACTCAAAGACAATAGGTCCTATTCTCCACCTGTACGGACCAGTATCTCAGCCATTAGGAGTCAGCGTTTTTCTCCTCAAGAGAGAGGATATCGAAAGTACACACCACGGGGCACCCTGTGGTTTTACCTGCGTGACCATGGAGAGGACATGAGGCAGTGGGATGGAAAACCTACCTTGACCCTAGAGGCACGAGTACGTGAGTTGCAAGGAAAAACAATCACACAAGGGGGTTCTCCCAGGAAAAATGCTGCTCCAGTTTTCAGGAAAACCCTGTCTCACGACGGTCCAGTTTCCAGTGAACAATTCCCCAGACAGAGTAGAAGGGCTGATCTTACTTTGGACTGTAATGAAGGAATTCTTGACTCATGTTTGCAAGAAGTGAGAAGCGGATACTATGACCAGAACTAGAGGGGCCCTGCCTCGGGCCAGGTGGAGGAAAGGGACAACCGGGTTTACTGGACTGTGTGGATTCGATGGCCTGGCACATCAGAGCCACAGGAGTATAAGGCTCTCGTAGACACTGGTGCACAGTGCACCCTAATGCCATCAAGCTATAAAGGGGCAGAACCCATCTGTATTTCTGGAGTGACAGGGGGATCCCAAGAGTTAACTGTATTGGAGGCTGAAGTGAGCCTAACCGGGAACGAGTGGCAGAAGCACCCCATTGTGACTGGCCGAGAGGCTCCGTGCATCCTTGGCATAGACTACCTCAGGAGAGGGTATTTTAAGGACCCAAAAGGGTATCGGTGGGCTTTTGGTATAGCTGCCCTGGAGACAGAGGAAATTAAACAGCTGTCCACCTTGCCCGGTCTCTCAGAGGACCCTTCTGTTGTGGGGTTGTTGAGGGTTGAAGAACAACAGGTACCAATAGCTACCACAACAGTGCATCGGCGACAATACCGCACCAACCGAGATTCCCTGATCCCTATCCATGAGCTGATTCGTCGACTGGAGAGCCAAGGAGTGATGAGCAAGACTCGCTCACCCTTCAACAGTCCCATATGGCCAGTGCGAAAGTCTAATGGAGAGTGGAGACTAACAGTAGACTACCGTGGCCTGAACGAAGTCACGCCGCCACTGAGTGCTGCCGTGCCGGACATGCTAGAACTTCAATACGAACTGGAGTCGAAGGCAGCCAAGTGGTACGCCACCATTGACATTGCTAATGCCTTCTTCTCCATCCCTTTGGCAGCAGAGTGCAGGCCACAGTTTGCTTTCACTTGGAGGGGCGTCCAGTACACCTGGAACCGACTGCCCCACGGGTGGAAACACAGCCCTACCATTTGCCATGGACTGATCCACACCGCACTGGAACAGGGTGAGGCTCCAGAACATCTGCAATACATTGATGACATCATCGTGTGGGGTGACACAGCAGAAGAAGTTTTTGAGAAAGGGGAGAGAATAATTCAAATCCTTCTGAAAGCCGGTTTTGCCATAAAACAAAGTAAGGTCAAGGGACCTGCACAGGAGATCCAGTTTTTAGGAATAAAATGGCAAGATGGACGTCGTCAGATCCCAATGGATGTGATCAACAAAATAACAGCCATGTCCCCACCAACTAGCAAAAGGGAAACACAAGCTTTCTTAGGCGTTGTGGGTTTTTGGAGAATGCATATTCCAAATTACAGTCAGATCGTAAGCCCTCTCCATCAAGTGACCAGGAAGAAGAACGACTTCAAATGGGACCCTGAGCAACGACAAGCCTTTGAACAAATTAAACAGGAGATAGTTCATGCAGTAGCCCTTGGGCCAGTCCGGGCAGGACAAGATGTGAAGAATGTGCTCTACACCGCAGCCGGGGGGAATGGCACTACCTGGAGCCTCTGGCAGAAAGCACCAGGGGAGACTCGAGGTCGACCCTTAGGGTTCTGGAGTCGGGGATACAGAGGATCCGAGGCCCGTTACACTCCAACTGAGAAGGAGATATTGGCAGCATATGAAGGGGTTCGAGCTGCTTCGGAAGTGGTTGGTACTGAAGCACAGCTCCTCCTGGCACCCCGACTGCCGGTGCTGGGCTGGATGTTCAAAGGGAGGGTCCCCTCTACACATCATGCAAACGATGCTACGTGGAGTAAGTGGGTCGCGCTGATCACACAACGGGCTCGAATAGGAAACCCCAGTCACCCAGGAATCTTGGAGGTGATCACGAACTGGCCAGAAGGCAAAGATTTTGGAATATCCCCAGAGGAGGAGGTGACACGTGCTGAAGAAGCCCCACTGTATAATAAACTACCAGAAAATGAGAAGCAATATGCCCTGTTCACTGATGGGTCCTGTCGCCTTGTGGGAAAGCATCGGAGGTGGAAAGCTGCTGTATGGAGTCTTATACGCCAAGTTGCAGAAACTGCTGAAGGAGAAGGTGAATCGAGCCAGTTTGCAGAGGTAAAAGCCATCCAGCTGGCCTTGGACATTGCTGAACGAGAAAAATGGCCAGTACTTTATCTGTATACTGACTCATGGATGGTGGCAAATGCCCTGTGGGGGTGGTTGCAGCAGTGGAAGCAGAACAACTGGCAGCGCAGAGGTAAACCCATCTGGGCTGCCGCATTGTGGCAAGATATTGCTGCCCGAGTAGAGAACCTGGTTGTAAAAGTACGTCACGTAGATGCTCACGTACCCAAGAGTCGGGCCACTGAAGAACATCAAAACAACCAGCAGGTGGACCAGGCTGCTAAGATTGAAGTGGCTCAGGTGGATCTGGACTGGCAACATAAGGGTGAATTATTTATAGCTCGATGGGCCCATGATGCCTCAGGCCATCAAGGAAGAGATGCAACATATAGATGGGCTCGTGATTGAGGGGTGGACTTGACCATGGACGTTATTGCACAGGTTATCCATGAATGTGAAACGTGCGCTGCAATCAAACAAGCCAAGCGAGTAAAGCCTCTTTGGTATGGGGGACGATGGTTGAAATACAAATATGGGGAGGCCTGGCAGATTGATTATATCACACTCCCACAAACCCGCCACAGCAAGCGCTATGTGCTCACCATGGTGGAAGCAACCACCGGATGGCTGGAAACATACCCTGTGCCCCATGCCACTGCCCAGAACACCATCCTGGGCCTTGAAAAGCAAGTCCTATGGCGACATGGCACTCCAGAAAGAATTGAGTCAGACAACGGGACTCATTTCCAAAACACCCTCATAGACACCTGGGCCAAAGAGCACGGCATTGAGTGGGTCTATCACATCCCCTACCATGCACCAGCCTCTGGGAAAATCGAACGATACAACGGGCTGCTAAAGACAACACTGAGGGCAATGGGTGGTGGGACATTCAAGCATTGGGACACACATTTAGCAAAAAACACCTGGTTAGTCAACACTAGGGGGTCTGTTAATCGAGCTGGCGCTGCCCAATCAAGACTTTTACGTACTGTAGATGGAGATAAAGTCCCTGTCGTGCACATAAGAAATATGCTGGGGAAGACAGTCTGGGTTACTCCTGCCTCTGGCAAGGGAAAACCCATCTGTGGGATTGCTTTTGCTCAAGGACCTGGGTGCACTTGGTGGGTGATGCGAAAGGATGGGCAAGTCCGGTGTGTACCTCAAGGGGATTTGATTTTGGGTGAAAATAGCCAATGAATTGAATTTTATGATGTCAATTGTTATATGATATTGTATATCATTATTTCTATGGTTGCTATCAATGGTATAGCAGTGAAAATCACTCAGATTAATGAAGAATGAACTAACTCCGATGAAACCGAGCAAAGTGCAACGATGATAGAACTGGACGAGCGCAGCAGTACCGAAATGAGAACTGGCTTCAAGATGCAACAGCCCAACACCACACACCATCCTTCTGGCCCTGAAAGACTGTTATGACAGATGGAGCCCAAAGTTGTGGACTAAAAGAACTCAATGGACATTTATATATATTTATGTGTATATATGTATGTATATCTATTATATGTATATATGTATGTATATGTATTATATATGTATATATATAAAAAAGATAGTGGTGATTAATTGAAAGGTATCGAAAAATGTGAGACCTAAGCATAACGTAAATTGTATGGAATAAGGGGTGGATACTATCCTGGTTTCGGCTGGGATAGGGTTAAATTTCTTCCTAGTGCTGTGTTTTGGATTTAGTATGAGGAGAATGTTGATAACACACCGATGTTTTCAGTTGTTGCTAAGTGCCCTCCTAGTCCAAGGACAGCTCCCGTGCCTACTGACTGAGCTAGGTACACAAGATGGGAGGGAACATAATCAGGACAGCCAGCCCAGCTGGCCAATGGGGTATTCCATACCATATGATGTCATGCTCAGTATATGAAGGGTAGGCGTGATCCAGGAAGTACCGATCGCTACTTGGTTATCGGTCAGCGCAGGTGGTGAGCAATTGCATTGTGCATCACTCATTTTGTATATTCTATCATTATTTATTATCATTATTTTCCCTTTTCTGTTCTATTAAACTGTCTTTATCTCAACCCACGAGTTTTTCTCACTCTTACCCTTCCGATTCTCTCCCCGTCCCACTGGGGGGCGGGGGGAGTGAGTGAGCGGCTGCGTCGTATTTGGCTGCCTGCCAGGTTAAACCACGACACAACAGGAAAAAAATCTACTAGAGGAAAAGAAAGCATGACAGTTTTTTACCTCCAGCACTTAAACTGCATCAGGAATCATTATATTTACGTATAAAGTAATGGTATAGTAATATTTAATGTACTTAATGTAGAAGATCACAGGATTGCACTGTTAGGCTACAGGCACATGATTTCACCACTGACCAAGTGCTGGCTGAGGTTTAGCTGACTCAGCAGGACATAGAAAACAGCTGACCGTGACAGGGAGCAGTCGCAGACAGCTCTGTGAAGGATGTCTCGACCTCACGGGTGTGCAGGGGAGTTACGTGGGAAAGGGCTGAGCCTCACAGACCCCCATGGGGAGCGCTGGGGCCCCTCAGGGAGTGCAGTCGCCCAAGGCCAGCAGCAGCGGAGTAACTGTTCCAGTAATGCCATGTACTGCCAAGGTCACCCCGGTAGCAGTGTCAGAAAAATCAAATTTGGGTACAGATGTAGCAAAGCGGGGATCAAAGGGGAAAAAGTAAATGGGAGCAGGTTCTATGTTCATGGGACAGAGAGGGACAGATACAAGTGTGGCAAAAAAAAGGTCAAGGAATCAGACAAGGGATAATGAGGCAGGTAAATGATGTAATCATTTGCTGGCTGTTGGGGATAATTGATGCGCTTGATCACTGCAGCCTGAGCAGGACAAGAAACAAAACCAGTTGTCCTAATCACACCACACAAGTCAAACCCACTCTTCTTTCAGAGGGGCGGGGCACGGGAGCTGCCCGA
Organism: Calonectris borealis; assembly: GCF_964195595.1. Taxonomy (NCBI): domain Eukaryota; kingdom Metazoa; phylum Chordata; class Aves; order Procellariiformes; family Procellariidae; genus Calonectris; species Calonectris borealis. The sequence goes on from NC_134313.1 coordinate 20,096,626, forward strand.
GACAAGTACAAAGGTGATGGACCAAACATCCAGGTATCACCATCCCTGCAGTTGCCCCTGGTCCGATAACATCATTGTCTTCCTGACCCCTTCCTAACATATGCTTAGAAATTGCACAAAAGCAACTGGCAAGCTGCATCCTGGTCCTATCAATGAGCTTAGCAGCAGGAAGATACTCAAACCCTCCCAGCTCATATGCTATCAGCCTATCAGCAGCACCCTGCAGCTAGATTGATCAGTATCAATTGAGTTAACCTTGTGTAGGCATACAAGTAAAAAGGCATAAATTAAATTTATGATAGGATTTAATTTAATCATCATGAGCAGTTAGGTGGTTGTTGACTTAGTCTTTCACAACTATTACTAATATCAATTTCCTAAGCACCACTGCAACAATATAAAAACTTTCGTATAATAGAAGGGTAAAATATTTCAGATAGAAGTGAAGCCAAACACTGTAAATATTATGATCAAATAGAAATCTAACAGTCATTGAATTGTCTACTGTGAAAAGCTACCTTTCACCGTCCTGAAACTTTTTCAAATATAATGAATGAAAAAAGTCAATTTCCACAGCTATCGTATGTGTTCAAATTGCACTTTACCCTACTTTTGAAAGGTACCTTACAAGATTTACACCCTTTTTCCAACAGAAGCTCTAGGTCTATTATTGCAGAAAACTTTACAATCCATTGACATTAGAAAACACTTACTGAAAGTTTACTGTAAAGCCATTAGATGGTGTGATTACAGATGGTTCCAGAAGTACAGTTTCACATTGGGGAAAACAAAAAAACCAAAACCCTAATGCACACAGACACTATTTGTTGGAATCTCCCTGAAATATTTTTCTGAGAGCATAATCGTATAATTTCTTGAGTTGTATTTTTTTGTGATTTTTTTTCCCTTTAATTTTAGAAATCTTAATCTCTATTCCCCTTCTGAACAATTTTCTTAATGGTCAAATATTAAGAGGCTTACAGTACTGTATAACTATTCTAGCAATTGTTTTTAGCACCTTTTCATTAATCAGGTTGCAGTTTCGGTTTTATTCATAATTTTAATTACTTTTTGGAATTTCTATGCCGCAATCTGTCGGCTCAATCAGTAAACCACATGTGTAAGACCAGAGATACAAACCTCTCAGAGGGCTGGATTCTACTCATGTTATATAGGTGCTTTTTTGCTAGTAAACATTCAGAACGAAAGTTATGCTGACTAGATTTTATGAACAGAGATAACACATACCGTTTTTCTATTTCAATGGTTTAGCTCAAATTTGGTTTTCACATGTATCACCACATTAATTTTATTACCTATAAGAGAATGTAGAAAGAGTAAATTAAGTCTTTGCTACAATATTTTCAGAAAGTCTGCATGTTTGAAGTGAACATAATTTAAGCAAGTTTAACTATCTAAATATTTTGCACTATAGTAGGGTGACTATTTGCTCAGATAATTTTAAAATATGTATTTTTTGTTATAAGCTTACATTGGATATTGCATTTTCCTTGCTAAATACCAGACAGAGTAGAAAAATAGAAGCCAGCAGTTGTAATTCAACAATATAAAATTTCAAATTTTTTTAATATAACATTTTATTGCAAAGAGAAACACTTAACTGTGTGTATAAAAATATATACATTTGTAAAAGATCATTGTTGTTGCTGCCACAGTGAAATAGCACAAAATGTTTAAAGTCTTAAGAGAGGTGTTTGCAAGCATGTTTACATTTTTGCAGAATCTTCTCTCACATTCATGAAGGATTAAAACCACATATATGTAGCATGAAAAGGATCACATGTATCTACATTGTTTCAAATTAGAAGCTAATTAGGAACAAATCCTAATTGTGGATCTGGTTGTGGCATATTACGGTTTTTAATCATATTTCAAACACAGTATGTAGTGTATGTACAATAAAAAGAAAGCTATCATCTCCAGAATTATAACCTAAAAATCATTGACAACATGTGAAATTTATTTCTGTAGTATGTGTGATGTCTGAATAACCCAATGAAATGAAATACAACAACAAAGCCCAAGATCTCAGAGCAGGATTGAATTTAGCACTTGCCTTGCACAGAAAGCCATACTGCTAGCTGTTTGAGTCTTCCTTCACTGAGTTTAAATCTGCTATATGGATGATGGAGAAGTTGCTAGTGAAAATTTGCTCTTACATGATAAATGTGATACAAGGCTCATCTTCCCCCCCGCACGCAGAGGAGCGCAGAGGCAGAGGGCAGCGGGGGAGCCCCAGCGCCCCAGTCAGAGACACCAGCCCCTGCCCCGGCCCCCCAGGGCTGTCCCAGAGACCATCATATCCCACCAGCTGGATGAGACCCATCACCGTGGGACCGCTCTCTGGGGCACTGCACAGACCGGGCGGTCGCCGCCCTGGGGATGGGGCTCATTATGGGATGCTGGGAAAAGCATTCTGGGATTATGTGAAACTTGTTATGGGATGCTTAAAGGAGGAACCAAAGGTGGGGAAAGGAAAGGATTAAGATGCTTTGAGGAGGAACAAGCGTGGTAAAACAGAGGGGAAGGGGGATAAAAGGGCCGGTTGCACATAAACAGGCCAGCACTTTTGTCTGGCCATGCTGCAATCTGTCTTGCCTTCTTATTAAACTCCATTTCTAACTGGCTGAGGGCTCTCTATTCTCCACGCGTGTGTATGTTTGGGGTCTGAGTGTAGCCACTGGAGTCAGACAATGGGTCAGAGCCCGCATGTCCATGGTGCAGCAGGTGGAGAGACCGGAGTGTGTGCGTAGTGTGTGTGTTTGTGCAGGTATTTCACTAGTGAACATCAGGCCAGACTAGCCAGCGAGTAGAATAAGAAGTTTGGGAGACAGATATCGGAGAGGTCATAAGTCTCTGAAGAGACCAGAGGATGTGAGAATTGGCTTCTGGAGGGACCACAGTGCAAGCAGATTACCAGAGAATCCAGGAGTCTGACAGTCAGCTCCTGGTGGGTCCATAGGTCTGGACCAGCTACCAGAAAGACCCGCTTGTATGTCTGTGCATGAGACAACTGGGGGGACCTGGCAGATCCAGGGGCCAGCTGCTGGGCAAAAGACTAAGGCCAGCTACTGGAGGAAACCATATTGTGTACACATATATATCTTCCATTATTGATTTTTATCTTGATCAGCCAGAGAGGAGAACACTTTTGCTGCTTTCATTTTGTCTGTGTAACCATCCGAGTGCATACGTATGTGTGCATTGTGGGTCTGTGTGCATGTGTGCCTGTTGGGAACACGGGCCCATCCTGGCTATCGGCTGGACCTGGAGTCATGGAGCTGCAGCAGCCTCACCTCTGATGGACTGCCAGATTTGGCAGCTCCTAACTGTCCCTACTCACAAAACTACCACACTTTTCCCCACCGTGTATTCAAAGTTAAGATTTACAGGACTTAACATTTATTTGGATAGAAAAGAGAAGCATTTTGAAGACCTAGAAATAGACACTACTGATTTTTTAAGGGACAAACAACTGTTATCTGGACAACTTAGGATAAAGCCTATGTTATAGATACAAAGGAGAGTGTAACGTAAAATGAACAAAAATGCAGTGAGAGCTTTGCAGAAGTTGAACTGCAATAGAAAAAGATAAAAGGGATTTGTACTGAGCAGTAAAATTTAAATACTGAAGTAAAATGGCCTTAATTACAGAGAGAAGCTGGCAAGGTAAGGGTAAGAAGTGAACAGAGAAGAGTTGGGAAATGGCTGTGATATTGCAGTGAGACAAGAAAGGAGCAAGACATGACTGTAAAGTGAGATGTTGTCAGAAATGTGGTATTTTTATATTGCGATGGAATTCAACTAATTAGCTAGTGAAGAATAAAATTAGGAGAGTATTAGCCTGCACATCTGAATTTCTAATTAATGAAGTAAAAGCATCATCTAAAGCAATAGAGTTTCACAGAGGTGAATTTCTTTCCTATCTCTTAAATTAATAAATAGAGAGAAACTATTCATGATCACTCCAGGGAAAAAAAAAAAAAAAAGAAAGAAAAGAAAATAATGAAAATCCTTCAAAAAAATCTGTTGAAATGTGTCCTGGTTTTGGCTGGGATAGGGTTAAATTTCTTCCTAGTGCTGTGTTTTGGATTTAGTATGAGGAGAATGGTGATAACACACTGATGTTTTCAGTTGTTGCTAAGTGCCCTCCTAGTCCAAGGACAGCTCCCGTGCCTACTGACTGAGCTAGGTACACAAGATGGGAGGGAACATAATCAGGACAGCCAGCCCAGCTGGCTAATGGGGTATTCCATACCATGTGACGTCATGCTCAGTATATGAAGGGTAGGCGTGATCCAGGAAGTACCGATCGCTACTTGGTTATCGGTCAGCGCGGGTGGTGAGCAACTGCATTGTACATCACTCATTTTGTATATTTTATCATTATCATTATTATTTTCCCTTTTTTTTCTGTTCTATTAAACTGTCTTTATCTCAACCCACGAGTTTCTCTCACTTGTACTCCTCCAATTCTCTCCCTGTCCCGCTGGGGGTGGGGGGAGTGAGTGAGCGGCTGCGTGGTATTTGGCTGCCTGCCAGGTTAAACCACGACAAAATGGTAACTTGTTACAATATCAAAAGAGTTCATTCCTTCAAACACCCAGTAAACTAATGTATCAGAATGCCTAAAGAGTATTCGTTGCTCAAGCTCTTGTTTGATGTATTGTGGATTATCTGGCTTAACATCTTATCTTCTACTTGTAACAAGACTAATTTAGTATTAAAAGATCATTTACAAATATACTTAAAAGTACTGGTTATATTACCTGGTAATAAAAATATATCATGGGTTCTGAAGGACTGAAGTAAACAATTTCCATCTGAATTCTCCAAAACAACAGTTAAAATCTGCCAATTAGAACAAGTAAACAATTGATCAATAGGTTGGACTACAATACAATTAAAGAGAAGAACATGGAAAATCACCAGATATTTCTAAGGAGATGTTAAAGTCTTTTCTTTATCTCAATAAAATAATGGCACCTAAGAAAACCTTATATTTAATGACCAAAAAATTTTCATAGAAAATAGTTCGGTTGTACAGTTATGATTTACAAAGCATAGATGATAATTCCACACTCTGGAAGTATGAAAAGATCCAGGGGCTTCTGGGACTTTCAAAAATATATAATGAATTTTTGTGAAAAAGGGAGAAAGTTTTTGATGAGGCTGTAACTGGCAGAGTTGTGCTGGCAGATACTTTGGCTCAAAAATCATTCTACTGGTTTTGCATAGTCTGCTCTATTTCTACAACATTGCTTGTGTCTGTTAATCACACATCCAGAAAGAGACAGCAATTGCCAGTGATGGATGATGACTGAAAATATCTCTGGATATCCCAAAGGAAAGAAGCAGCAGCAAGAAACAGCCTGTAATATATTATTCTTATGCTGGAAAACTTGGGGCCAATTATTGCCCCTTTGACAAATACTGCATCCAGCCTTTTTATACTGGGGACCTTGATATGAGACAGGACAACCAAGAGCTTGGTTGATGAATGCTAATAATTGCATGCTAATAGGTTTCCTTGCAACTCATGTATGACTCATGTTTTTCTCTTCAAGAAAAACAGATTAGTATAGGTAAATGTATAACTCCTGGTCAAATTTTACTATAAAACCAGAACAGTAATGTACATAAGATACCAAGCTACATCTAAGTCCCTATTTTAAAGGCTAGGAAGGCAGGTTGTGCAGGTTGCACACAAACATATGTAAGGAATTTGATGCTTTCAAATTATATAGTATTGATTGCTAAAAGAAGCAAAATTTGTGGCTCACTTATATGAAGTTGTTCACCAAGTAAATAAAAACAACAACATCAACAAAACCCCATAATGCACTAGTCATATTTCTGCAATGCCTCAACTACTACATCCAGAGAGAATCTCTATTTTTGATCCTCAAAAGTGGGGAAGAACAAATGAAAATATATACATTCTAGAAAGACTGATTAACTTTGAGGTCAAACAGCTTTTAAAATTTTAAATCAGTTCTGGTTTTTTCTACTTGTAGCACTCGACAGAATTCTAAAACTGCTTCTCCCTCTCATATTATCCTTTTAGTATGGCATCTTCAGTGCAATAGTAATAATTCAGATAAATGAAAATTTTGTACACATGCAGAGAAATGACAAAGGGCTAGATTTAATAAAAATTCTGTCCTTCCTAATACCAAAGATTACTGCAAAAGTTATCAAATTTAAAGGAAATTACTGTACAAGTGAAAGTTCACATGTGTGTCTTACTGTGATGGCAGACTAAAATGGTTATAAAGAGAATGAACATAAGGAAACAATAGCACATTTCACTGTAAATGTCAAGTAGTCTTATTCTGAAAATGTCATAGCAATAATTAGATGAAAATGGTTCCAACTAGTATGTACTATGTGGTCACTTTCAGTGTATCAATCAAGGGAAGTCAATTGTATCACTAGTTCCTGCAAAAGCCTCTAAATATCTTATAGGTAGAGACTCTCTTAAAGGAAGTTTATACAGTTATAAAATAGCCAAATATTAAAATCTGATTTATAGGACCCGGACTAAAATGCAATTTCTTTTATATTAACTTTAAAATTAAAAAATATGTTTGTACTTGGGAACTCAAGGCTAGAAGGCTGCTGAGTCACTGACTTGAGCTCCCTATTATTGAAGGCAGACATTTTGTATAAGTCTTTTTGTACACTTCTTAATCTTCGTCTTGGAAGGTGGTTAGATTTTTGTCCTTCACTACTCTTAATAAAAAGTTGTTCCAATATTTGATTGTTCTGCTGGTTAGAAATTACTAATTAGCAACATAAATTTATTCATGCTCACATTATACTTTTTCTCTTCTTTTGACAATTTTATCCTTTAGCTTTGATAGATCTCCTCTTGCCGGATGTTTCAGTGTCTAAACAAACAGTATTGATATTCCCTCTCCTCTTTCTTCTACCTACATAAGCCAAAGCCTTTTTTTTTTTTGTTATAGGAGAAATTCCACCTTTTTATTTTCAGTTTAGCTGTCCTTCCCTATATCTGCCAGTAGATTTTATCTGTGCAATATCCCAACAAAATTTCAGCTCAGACCTGTGCAATAACATTTTCATCTCTTCTCAAAATACCTCATGTGTTAAAATCTTAAATCTCATTTACCTTTTCCTGGCTGCAGTCACGCACTTGAGAGGCTCATAGGCATCCTATGGTAAGTAACACACCCAGGTTTTAATGGGCTGTCTTCAACTCATCAGCTGAAAGCTTGTCAGTACTGAGGATAACTCTGCTTTTCCCAATTTGCAAGGTCAACCAAGATTTTCTGTATCACAGCCTGACTCCTTCGTATTGACTGTACTTTCCCTTGATATCCAGTCCATCAGTTTTCTGGGTTAACACACAGTTACTTTTAAACCTATGTCATTAATATTAAGAAGGGGATAATAAAAAGCAAGCAAGCAAAATCACTTGAACATGACTTTTTAAAGTCAGGCATAACTTCCTAAACATATGAGTAGATGCAGAAGGTCTTTTATATTTACATAGTTTGTCATCCTGTGCCACAAAAGAATTGTTGCTTCTCTAAACCAATAAAATCCCTAAACAAAATTCTAAAATAAAGAAGTTCCTAAAAAGGGATTAGTACATATAAAAGCTTTTTGAAAACCTGGCTAACCTATCACAGATTACCATAGGAGAAGCATTTTTATTAAAAAAAAAAAAAAAAGGGGGGAGGGGGGGAGAAAGACAGTATGAAGACCAACAAAACAAGCAAGTACATACATTTCTAATGTGATATGAGCTGATGAAGCTGTATAAAATTGAAATATAAAAGTAGAAAAGCAGAGATTTACCTACCCATAGTCAAACCCAAAAATATTGGGACATTGTGTTGGAAATATATACAGTCAATCTGAGACTAGAATTTGAGCCTTGGAGGAGTAATTTTGTATTTCACTGTGAGAGGAATATACAGATCATTTTAACTTTCTAAATAGAAGTGATCCCAAGAATACCTTTATCGGCAGCACTTGCAGCTGAAAGAAATGTAACAGTGCAGACAGCATTTAAATCTGGGCCTGAGAGTAGACTGAGCATTGGAAGAGTTAGTCACAGCATCAGCTTAGCCGTAGTGCAGTTTGAAACACAACATTATGCACCAAAACCCCTCTGTAACAACCTGCAGTAAGGTCCACAAGATAGCAACGTGGCTAAAGCCCGTTGATAAAAGACACTGAGGTTAGTGACTGGTCTTTGAGGCAAAAATAGCTTTTCAAGGTTAAATAAAATACTTCTATTCACAGTTGAAAGCTGTCTTGAAAGTAAGCTTTTAACTCTCTCTTTTTTCTAAGCACCTGAGAAAAACTAATTTCTTTCCTCTGAAATACAGCATGATACATAATAGAACTATGGATTTTGCTTTCAGTTTCTGGATAAATACTGGGTAGCCTGTTAAAAAGGCTGAGGTAGGCTTATGAAAGGAGTTTTTTGCCATAGCGGAACATGCTCAGTGAAGGAGATTTGCTATCTACAGCATCTGTGAAGACTAAGAGATAATTCATGCTAAAGTCTTAGACACATGTTGCGGTTTAACCTGGCAGACAGCCAAACTACACAGCCACTCACTCCTCCCTACACACAGTGGGATGGGGGAGAGAATCAGAAAAAAAAAAAAGTAAAATTCATGGATTGAGATAAAGACAGTTTACTAGAATAAAAAAGGAAGGAAAGATAATAATAATGATGATGATGATGATGATGATGATGATGATGATGATGATGGTAGAATATACAAAATGAGTGATGCACAATGGAATTGCTCACCACCCACTGACCCAAGCAGCAATCACTGCTTCGTGGATCATGCTTCTTATTTATATCCTGAGCATGATGTCATATGGTATGGAATATCCTGTCGGCCAATTGGGTCAGCTGTCCTGGTTATGCTCCCTCTTAGCTTCTTGTGCACCTGGCAGAGTATGGGAAGCTGAAAAGTCCTTGACTACTTGAAAAGTTATTGTACTTAACAACAACTGAAAACATCAGTGTGTTATCAACATTCTTCTCATACTAAATCCAAAACACAGCACTAGAAAGAAGTTTTACTCTATCTCAGACGAAACCAGGACAACACAGAATGGAGAAAAAAAAAAAAAAAAACACCTTTTTCAGGAATCTAGAAGGGATTGTATAGAGTTTGTTTTGGGTCAGGGAGTCATTCCAGTCACTCTCACCAGAGGGAAGGGCTGAACCTGTAGGGATGCAGAAAGTAGAACTGTTTTCTGGTTCTGCTTGCAGATTCTTTTTTCCATTTAAATATTTGTGCAGTTCTACTTTAAAGTGAAACATTAGGTTTTGGAGACATTTTTGGGATCCTTTCCCTTCAAGAAAAGGGGTGACAATTCCACCAGGTGACTGTGACCATCATGGGGTCCTGCAACAGATGTTTGAAAATGGCATACTGATCCATGAGTAGCATCCACCTTGATGCTCTAGGCAACTTGGTCTTTCATTTGACACTTTGCACCCTTCTTTCTGCAACCCCAGCTCTAGGGTGCCCCACAACTCTTGAAAGGCTTAGGACCCTGTGCTGCGAGGATTCAAAGCCCAGTTCTGATATGACCAAGCTGTGCAATGTTAGTGCACAGTTTTCTGAGAAAACTGCTAAAATGTGAGAAAGGTAAATGTACAGTCAGAGTTAGGAATGTTGAGATGGGGATCATTAGTAGATAGACAAATACGAGCCCCTAAAGGGCTTCCTAAAGGAAGAAAGCAAGGAAGCTAGTCAGGGTAATTCTGTTATACGTATATAAGAATATTGTAAGGTTAAAGTTAACTCCACATTTCCAAAAGACACATGGCACTGCATATTGTGAGAAATCAAACTTTGAATTAAAGTGTGCTCTGAGATGCCTATTGGCTCAAGATTCACAAGGAGGAATTATGAATCCCAGTGAAGCTGAGTGTTAATAAAACATCGGACCTTTCAAAGCTGCTGTGTTTCTAGTGAAGTGCTGAGGCACAATTATAGACATAAGAATATTTTAAGTTTAAAATAAAGAGATGAAGTAGAGTTGAGGCATCTGTAGGCCTGAATGACCGTGTAAAAAGGAATATTTTGGATTAGAATTGTCCATGTCATAGGTCATATTCTTAGATATAACATTAATTCCAGGGCAAGGTGAGCTAATAGAAATATTAAACAGATATGTTTGTACCAATTAGTACTGCTCAAATGCAGATGAAAGTACACAAAGTAGACTAAGCAAATGAACTAAGTTATTACACCAAGCAATAAAGAGGAATTTAGCAATACTGATACCTCAATGTTTATTCTGTTCGCACTATTGAGCGTTTAGGGTGGGGGTTTCATGAAAGTTTAAACCAATTTGAATCTGGGCTTACACAATTTCACTTCCCCCCCCACAACCAATTTGTGCCAACATGCACGTGAATGTGCAGTTAGCCAGTTCAGTGAGATGATCTGGCTAAAAAATAATTACTGTGTGTATGGAGGGGATGAGAAGAGGCAGAAGGAATTAGTCTCTTGATGAATTAATTGATGGAGGGAGCAGGAAAAAGAGGCTGACCAGTAGAACTATGTCCATAAAATCCATTAAACCATAATCAGTGTAATAAAACTCTATTCATAAATTACTGATAATCAATCTGTTCAGTAATAATGTTTTTAAAAATAATTTATTATGCCCATGAATAAATGCGAAATGGCTGAAGTAAATAAAAACATATGTGCAGGTTATCTATTCTTTTTTATTCATGTAAAAATAACAAAATAACCAAAATATAAACATTTAGCAGGAATTAACAAACAGTTGATTTCTGGCTTTAAGGGTATGGTCATATCTAATTTGAGACCTTTATTTTTTTCCCACTAAAATACACAGATGATTTCTTTAAATAACTGTTCCTACTTTTCTGCTTTTTTTTTCCATTCTCTACTCACAGGTACATTTTCAGGGTCATAAACACAAAAGTTTACTGCAACACTGTTCTTATCAGCAGGAATTATGAGATCAAATTACAGAGTGTAAGAAGTAAACCTAAATATATATTGCAATTGTGTTGAGAAAATATGCCTGTTCTGATTACTGCTAGTGATTAACAATGATTACTGTTAGTGACAGAAAGCTCCAGCTTTATGTTTCCCTACTGTGATTGCGAAGTTTCTCTATTGTAATCTTTTTCCTTTTCTGTTTCCCTATACAGCTGGGGAGCCTGGGTACCTTATTTCTAGAATTCTGTCCTTGTCTAGAGTAAGAATATTTTTTTTTAATTTCTCAAAGGCAGCAAGTTATGAGACTGTGTGTGATTTGTTTTGTTTAGTTGTTGTTATTTTGCATAGATGCTTTCTTAACTCTTGTACAACTGTTTCCCTCCCTGATGATTCATTTTGTTATTTCCATATTTATTTTATTATCAGATAGATAGGCATGTTTTCCTGGGTACTTGCAGCAGTAGCAACATCATGCATTAGTTGTCTTACTTATCACGATTTTTTTTCCATTTTTATATCTGTATTTTGTTTTTCATATAAATCATTCCTCTATTTCTCCCTTTTGTTCTCTTAAAAATAAATATTAATGTAGACCTTCTCCAGATGAAAAAGACTTATGTGTCAGAGATCTCTATTAAAGGTATTTACCAGTATGGAAGAGCATCAGAAAAGAAGATTCCTCATTCAGGGATTTTATATGATATTGCTGTGCCTTCAGATTTTTTTGGTGTTGCTGTTATATATTGAAATGCACAGAAAAGCACAAACACTTGCAAGTAACAGAAGTTTCTTCTGTATGATGCTACTTCATGGCAGTACTGCCATAGGGAGTCCGGCAGGGACTGATTCTTTTCTCCATAAACCAGTTGGTGACAGCTAGCATTGGACTGCCTTCATGCCTCATAGACCCAAAAGTTAATGGTGGCTCCCCAAACATCCTGTTAACTTTCAAACATGTTGTGGTGGGTTGACCTTTGCTGGTCACCAGGTGCCCACCAAGCCACTCTCTCACTCCCCCTCCAGCAACAGGACTGGAGAAGAAAATAAGATTGAGAAACTCATGGGTCAAAATAAGGACAGGGAGATCATTCAGCAATTACCATCACTGGCAAAAAAGGCTCGATTGGGGAAGTCAATTTAACTTATTGACAATTAATAATAGAGTAGGATAGTGAGAAATAACAACAAAACTAAAAACACTTTCTCCCCACTCTACCTTCTTCCCAGGCTGAACTTCACTCATGTACTCCCCAAGTACATGAAAGACATGGACGTACTGGAGGGCTACCAATATGGCCAGGAGCTAGAGCACACACATGCCACAAGAGGAATGGCTGAGAGAGCCGATTTTCCTCAGCCTGAAGAAGAGAAAGCTCAGGGTAGATGTTACTGCTGACTTCAATACCTAAGGGATTGTTCTAGAGGAGATGGATTGATCTAGACTCTTCTAGGAAATGCAAAGTAATACGAGAAGAGGCAATGGACAAAAGTTGCAACAAGGGAATTTCCAATTAAATATTGGGGAAAAAATCACCAAAAGAAAAGTTAGAATAGAGAAGCTGCAGAATTCCCATTGTTGGAGCTTTTAACCTGGGCTGAACAAGACCCTGAGCTCCCTGGTGCAACTGAATCTGCTTTGAGCAGAGGACTGGAATAGGTGACTTTGAGAGGTCCCTTCCAACCTAAATTATTCAATGATTGTACAATTCTAATTCAAGGAGTGTTCTGACAGCAAATGTACAATTAACAGAGAGAGTTTTCAAACAGGTATGAGGCTTCCTACTTATAAAAGTAAAGACGTAGATTTACTTCCCTTCTGTATGTCAAGCACAAAGTCTGTGAAAAAGATATTTTCAGTTTTCACTCTGTTGCATTCAAAAACAGTACATGCAAAAGGGAAAGTGCTATGTATATGGAAACAAAAAGTTACTGTTAGCCTAATTAAAATTGGTTTCATCAGTATTTGTGCTGCTTCTGAAGGGAGACCTAAGGTGAACTGGACTGCATAAGCTGCTGGCAGTTGGGCACCAAAATCTGGGAGAAAAACAGTGAAAATTATTTCATCATTAGATACATCAAGTAAACTGTTCAGTAGGCTGAGCTATTCAATAAATGCATTTAAATGACATGAACTTCTATGTCCTGATCCAGTTATTCCTGCACTGTGTCATTCATTCTCTTGACATCACATACCAAAACAAAATTTTAGTGTGAATTTTTTTACATGAAACAGAGCTTATTCCCTGTTTGTGTTTTTATCATATGGAGACAAGGATAAAATAAACCTGTGTATAATTACATCTCTAAATAGTTCCTATATACTCCTATTTCAGCATTATTTGGGAATGTAAGTCTCATATCATCTCCAGGTGTTTGTTTTTGTTTTGTTTTGTTTTGCTTTGTTTAAATACAGAATATGGGCCAATAACAATATTCCCACGACAATCTCATGCATCACAAAATTTGGAAAAATGGTCTTTAGTCAGTTTCTTTCTGGCCCTGTTTCTTTTCTATAGCTGTTATGGCACTCCTAGTCACTCTGACTTTCGTATTTTTTTTTATTCTAATTCTTAGTAGCTCTGTCTTGCCTTTGTTTCTGCAGGTCTTTGCCAATTAAATGCAAGTTTATATTCTCTCAGGGCTAGAGTGAAAGTAGTTCTTCTAAACTATCTGAACAGGAAATACGCAGATCCAAAAAAAAGGACCAATTTCACCATTAAAAATTAATTCATTTCATATCATAGATAATAAATTTCCAATCATTTGAACACTGACTATACAATGGTGTAAAATGACACTTGTCATCAACACACTATAAATCTCTTTACAAAGGGGAGTAGCATCATTACCACCATTTTTAATGGCTCCAACTGGCAAATTTGATAAGTGGTAGCAGAGCCTTCTTTTATGTCTAATTCATGATTATTTAAAGACACAATCTTGCAAAAGCAACCTTTAGTTCAGGAACAGCCAATTATGCTGAGTTCTCTTGTAGATGCAACGAGTTTTGGAAAAAATAACACCACAAGTGCCTGCCAAAACGCCAGCAGCTTTCTTACACTTCATCAGTCTTGCAGTACAGTTACATTTCCTTTTGGTTATTTGACCTTTGTAGTCTCAGACCTAGTTACTACTTTGCATACCACTCAAGCTCTTGCTTTCTGAATGCCTTCACTATGAGGCAAGTAAACACTTTGATTTGACATTGGTGCTGCTTTTTTCAATATTCTCAGAAGGATTTTTCTGTCATTTACCATCAACAAACCTTCTATACAGTCAGAATATCATAGCATCTTCTGTAGCCTACTATGTTCTGTGACCTATCATGTTCTTGAAGGCAATCCTCATAAAAAACTGTATGTGAAGCTGAAATTGCATTATCTCTTTTTCTATGTTTCATAAAATTATACTGGGTACAGAGTTGGATCACATTGGAGTTAAAATTTCATCCCCTGGTTTTGAGATATGTTTTACTGCAGTTCTATGTAGCGTCTAAAAATCACATTTTAGTATTGGAGATAACATACCTTTACAAATATTTTTGCAGCTAAATCAAAATATGATGCAGCTTACATGAGATTTTTTAGATGGTGTTGCTTTGCATAGATTGCGATGTGACCATACTACAGTTGTCTCCATTTGCACACCTTTTGTGACAGACAACATAGTAAGTAGTTCTCAGTCTAGGCATAATTCATTCAGAAATTGTCTTGCATATGAGATGACTTCTGTCTTACAGACAAGCTCTAAAATCTTCTCTGGATGCATATACTGGAATGGTGATTGGCCTGTTGGTGTCAGAGAGTCTAAGCACTGATGCCTTACAGAGTAGTGCTTTAGGTGTCATGTCATGAACATTGCCAAGTAATGTTCTTATATAGCGGTTGTCTCAATGGATCAATCAAAGATGTTTCTCAAAAACATGTGCTGTGCACAAAATTTAATCTTATCCTGAATCTTCTGTAATGCTTCTTGTCCTGCGGAGGTTACATCGACGACAGAGACTTCAGTTTTCTGTCATCTGGCTTGAATCCATGAAATGAGTATATATTCTACATATTGTTGTCTCACCATGAATCAGATTGTATCTAGGCTGATTTTGATATTTTCTGCTTGAGTAATGCCATCACTTTCTTTAGTAACATCATATTCTTTCTGAACTGATGTTATTCTTTCTGAACTGATGTTACTCTTTCAAGTCTTCAAATGTTACAGGAGTATACATTAAATTCCACAGATTCCACTGTTGTGCTGCAACTCTTTCTGTTCTGACCTTGTGCAAAAATGGAGACAGATTATTACACTTTTAATTTGCCTTACAGTGTCTTGAAAATTCGTGTTGAAATGGCTTCTCCTCTGGTTTCTCAATATTGTTCTTTCTCATCTAGAATAGTGTAGCAATGAATTGGTACTGTCTTAATAATCTACTAAACTCTCTGTGAATCGGAGAAATCTAAATTTCACTTCCATCTCTGTTAATCCATAGAGAGGGCAAATTCACTTTAGGTAAATCCTTTTATACCTGGGTACAACTCTGAATCTGTCACTGAAGACTACATATCCATTCATCACGCTGTCACCCTTGCGTGGAGCTTCCCCTTCAAACTTCCCTGCGTCGCTTCTACATATTGTCTAATCAGCTTTTTATGTAGAGCCGGAAGCCTTGATGATCACCGTACTAGTTCTGCACTCTGCTTGTCTGCTTACTGCAGACTCTACTGCTCGTCTTCTTACTAGTTGTTAATTGTACTGTCGTAGTTTAACCTGGCAGGCAGCCAAATACCACGCAGCCGCTCGCTCACTCCCCCCACCCCCAGCGGGACAGGGAGAGAATCGGAAGGGTAAGAGTGAGAAAAACTCATGGGTTGAGATAAAGACAGTTTAATAGAACAGGGAAAAAAAGGGAAAATAATAATGATAATGATAAAATATACAAAATGAGTGATGCACAATGCAATTGCTCACCACCCGCGCTGACCGATAACCAAGTAGCGATCGGTACTTCCTGGATCACGCCTACCCTTCATATACTGAGCATGACGTCACATGGTATGGAATACCCCATTAGCCAGCTGGGCTGGCTGTCCTGATTATGTTCCCTCCCATCTTGTGCACCTAGCTCAGTCAGTAGGCACGGGAGCTGTCCTTGGACTAGGAGGGCACTTAGCAACAACTGAAAACATCAGTGTGTTATCAACATTCTCCTCCTACTAAATCCAAAACACAGCACTAGGAAGAAATTTAACCCTATCCCAGCCGAAACCAGGACATGTACTAATGACAAAGAACTGGGTAATAATTCTTGTCTCTTACATATATTAGGTGAGTTTGGTCTTTGAAAATGACATCTGCTAGACATGCAGTACCACACTCCTTTATTTGGATAGGATCAGATATCAGGTTCAAAATTTTATTTTAGCTCAATACTAAGTCTGACAGTGTATATACCCAAATGTAATATTAAGGTTCTACCAGGCTGCAGATTATAGCTTATTTTATTTCCTGATACCACCTGTGTGTGTATTGGGTTGATCGTATTCAAGTTCAGCAAGAAGTTTGTGACATTGTCCTTCATAAATTTATCTCTGGACAAGTAAAAATGGCAGACTAATTTCCGCATTTGTGATGCTTTATTCCAAAGGATGGCAGATCAAGGACTGGCATGTTTCTACAACTATATGTGCAGTTTCTCAGAATAAGTTCTTAGTTTAACTATTTTATCCTGACTTTGAAGTGAGCTGATGGGTCCTCCAAATTCAGCTTTTTTTACTGTCTTGTGTAAGATCTTAGGGTACCTTGTCAGTATTTGGTTTGGACATGATTACTTTTTCTTTGTCCTGATATGATTTATGAGGCAGCTTTGTAGAGCATCAACTGTCAGTAAACTTAGTTTTACCCTTGAATATATTACTCAGTTTCCAAGCATGCAATATTTTTGCTTCTTTTCTTTTCCTCTTTTCTGACTTCTCTTAATGTATGGATGTTAAACCTTTAAAATGTTTACCCATATTCCTGGACTGATGGGCCACAATCAACCTTCAGACCTCATTGACTACTGGCATATTCTGTATGAAAATGCAAAGTTTTCTCTTTAGTTTCAAGAATTTACTGTTTGCTGCTTCTCATCCTCTTGTGGTCCTACCCCACCTGAGAAGCATTGTCAACCCTGAGATCACACAAAATATTTTTACTTCCTAAACATTCCTAATAGCCTGTATAAGGAGAAAGCACCTCAGTGGCTTGGTGTATACTTATCAAGAGGTCTATAATGAGATGTAGATGACCTGCATACATATAGGGCTGCTCTATTCAGATGAACACCTGTACTCACCTTGCTGTTTCACCACTTTCAGATTCCTATGTTAGACTCTCCAGGTTTCAGTGGCTATACTTTTGGACAGCGCCCACTCAAAATCCCTGCACTTCCCATACAAAGTTAAAAGCTGCCACTACCAAGAAGATTGACAAGTGGAAGTAAAGATTGACTTGTAGATTCTTATGGTGAATATAAACTCCAACATAGTACATCCTCTAGCTATCTGAAGTCTTAGATATAACTACTTCAGTAAAAACTTTACGGTGGACTTCAGTGACCTTCATTCACAGCTGCTGACATCAGCAAGTAAGAATCATAAAACAGGGCACCCTAACACAATCCAGAGGATGTGTCTAGACATCCCAGTCTCACGGTGTCTTGAAAGGGTGACTACATTTACATAATAGCTCGCAAACCCCAATTTCTTTTTTATTTTATTTTATTCTATTCTGTTCTTTTTATAGTGGTTTTTCATTTAACCATGTTATTTCTAGTTTTCTTCCTGTAATTTTGCTTATTTTGCCCTATGTGAACAATTCTGCATGTACTCTTTGGTTTAGACAGACCATATTTACTATATTTTCCTGTTAATAGCAGTATCCCCTGTGTGTCAGGTACTTGGGAAAAGACTGGAATCTTATGAAAGGTGCTTTCGTGACTTACTGTCATGGTTTAACCCCAGACGGCAACTAAGCACCACACAGCCGCTTGCTCACTCCCCTCACAGTGGGATGGGGGAGAGAATCTGTCCCGGTTTCGGCTGGGATAGGGTTAAATTTCTTCCTAGTGCTGTGTTTTGGATTTAGTATGAGAAGAATGTTGATAACACACTGATGTTTTCAGTTGTTGCTAAGTGCCCTCCTAGTCCAAGGACAGCTCCCGTGCCTACTGACTGAGCTAGGTGCACAAGATGGGAGGGAACATAATCAGGACAGCCAGCCCAGCTGGCTAATGGGGTATTCCTTACCATGTGACGTCATGCTCAGTATATGAAGGGTAGGCGTGATCCAGGAAGTACCGATCGCTACTTGGTTATCGGTCAGCGCGGGTGGTGAGCAATTGCATTGTGCATCACTCATTTTGTATATTCTATCATTATTTATTATCATTATTTTCCCTTTTCTGTTCTATTAAACTGTCTTTATCTCAACCCACGAGTTTTTCTCACTCTTACCCTTCCGATTCTCTCCCCATCCCACTGGGGGGGCGGGGGGAGTGAGCGAGCGGCTGCGTGGTATTTGGCTGCCTACCAGGTTAAACCACGACAGTCCCTTTTTGGCGCCCAACGTGGGGCTCGAAGGGCTGAGATAACAATAGATCTGACCAGAGAGTGTTAAGGAAAAATTGTTATAAACATTCGTTATATTGATTGGTCACAATGTTGATGTATTGGCTGTCAAAGTTGTGGGGCTGACTCTCAATGTTGGATCATGTAATACCTTGCTTGCAGTATATGTTCCCTTTTGTGCTGTTTATCATCAGTTGGAACTGGGCCAAGATTACCATTTTGCTGCTGTTTTATGAGGTGATAAGATCGTTGGTCGTAAGTCTAACCTGGTATCTGTACTCGGTACTGCCGTCATTTCTTTACATCGGGAACCGCCTCTTAGAAATTATTGGTAATTGCACTTTTTTCTCCTCGGAGAATGAATTAAGGGGGAGACAGGATGGGACACTTTCTCCCACTTGTTCACCTTCCCCTCCATATTGTCAGAAACTCCTTTTTCTTCTATCCTCTTCACAAAGATGTCCACATTATTCCCTGAGAATTTTGAATATCCTTGGGATGTTCAAACAAGCATGTTCATATTGCTATGCATCCTGAATGTGATTCAGGCCTTGTTTAGGTTTAAACAACTATTCAGGAATACTGTCCAGAGATCAACCCTCAGGAACAAGAAAAAAGGGAGGGCAAACGGCAGTGCCTCATCGGGGCGGGCGGAGCGGCGAGTCTCAGAGGCAGTGGGCAGCAGGAGATCAACCCCGGCAACAGACACGGTAGCTACTCAAAACCCCACAACAGGTACTGCGGCTACTTCAACCCCCACGACAACCCCTGTGGCTACTCAAACCCCGGCAACAGTCACTGTAACTTCTCCAACCCCTGCGACAGGCATTGCAGCCACTCAAACTCCAGCAACAGGTACTACAGTTGCTCCAACCCCCATGACAAGCACTGCAGCTACCCAAACCCCAGCAACAGGCACTACAGTTGAACCAGAGGACTAACCCTTCCTGGTATCCGTTGCCCCTGTACAGAAGAGGAAATCTTGGAAGCGGAGATCAGGTCGTTTAGAAAGGGATGATGAAAGAGCAGGGACATCACGAGGAGAGGAGGAGGAAGAGGAAGAACTCATAAACTAGACGGAAACCACCCAACCCCTATCCCTGAGTGAACTGCGAGATATGCGGAAAGATTTCAGCCGTCGTCCAGGCAAGCATATTGTTACCTGGCTGCTCCGATGCTGGGATAATGGGGCCAGTAGCCTGGAATTAGAGGGGAAGGAGGCCAAACAGCCGGGATCCCTTGCTAGGGAAGGAGGCATTGACAAAGCAATTGGAAAAGGGACACAGGTCCTCAGCCTCTGGAGGCGACTGCTGTCAGGCGTGAAGGAAAAGTATCCCTTCAAGGAAGATGTTATATATTGCCTAGGCAAATCGACCACTATGGAGAGAGGTATCCAGTACCTGAGAGAACTAGGCGTACCGGAGGTGGTTTATAGTGACCTGGACAACAATCAAACGCCCAAAGATCCAGATGACGTCCAGTGCACGCGACCCATGTGGCGGAAGTTGGTACAGAGCACACCAGCATCGTATGCCAGTTCATTGGCAGTACTGTCCTGGGCAGAGGAAGAAGCACCAACGGTGGATGTCTTAGTTAGCAGACTTCGGGATTTCGAGGAAACTATCTCCTCCTCCCTTGTCTCGGCTGTGGAGAAACTGTCCCGGGAGGTCCAGCAACTCAAAGACGATAGATCCTATTCCCCACCTGTACGGACCAGTATCTCAGCCATTAGGAGTCAGCGTTTTTCTCCTCAAGAGAGAGGATATCGAAAGTACACACCACGGGGCACCCTGTGGTTTTACCTGCGTGACCATGGAGAGGACATGAGGCAGTGGGATGGAAAACCTACCTTGACCCTAGAGGCATGTGTACGTGAGTTGCAAGGAAAAACAATCACACAAGGGGGTTCTCCCAGGAAAAATGCTGCTCCAGTTTTCAGGAAAAACCTGTCTCACAACGGTCCAGTTTCCAGTGAACAGTTCCCCAAACAGAGTAGAAGGGCTGATCTTACTTTGGACTGTAATGAAGGAATTCTTGACTCACGTTTGCAAGAAGTGAGAAGCGGATACTATGACCAGAACTAGAGGGGCCCTGCCTCGGGCCAGGTGGAGGAAA
Source organism: Calonectris borealis (assembly GCF_964195595.1). Lineage (NCBI taxonomy): Eukaryota > Metazoa > Chordata > Aves > Procellariiformes > Procellariidae > Calonectris > Calonectris borealis. The sequence goes on from NC_134313.1 coordinate 20,117,354, forward strand.
GGGACAACCGGGTTTACTGGACTGTGTGGATTCGATGGCCTGGCACATCAGAGCCACAGGAGTATAAGGCTCTCGTAGACACCGGCGCACAGTGTACCCTGATGCCATCAGGCTGTAAAGGGGCAGAACCCATTTGTATTTCTGGAGTGACAGGGGGATCCCAAGAGTTAACCGCATTGGAGGTCGAAGCGAGCCTGACCGGGAATGAGTGGCAGAAGCACCCCATCGTGACTGGCCCAGAGGCTCTGTGCATCCTTGGCATAAACTACCTCAGGAGAGGGTATTTCAAAGACCCAAAAGGGTACCGGTGGGCTTTTGGTATACCTGCCCTGGAGACGGAGGAAATTAAACAGCTGTCCACCTTGCCTGGTCTCTCGGAGGACTCTACTGTTGTGGGGTTGTTGAGGGTTGAAGAACAACAGGTACCAATCGCTACCACAACAGTGCACCGGCGACAATATCGCACCAACCGAGACTCCCTGATTCCCATCCATGAGCTGATTCATCGACTGGAAAGCCAAGGAGTGATGAGCAAGACTCGCTCACCCTTTAACAGTCCCATATGGCCAGTGCGAAAGTCTAATGGAGAGTGGAGACTAACAGTAGACTACCGTGGCCTGAACGAAGTCACGCCGCCACTGAGTGCTGCCGTGCCGGACATGCTAGAGCTTTAATACGAACTGGAGTCAAAGGCAGCCAAGTGGTACGCCACCATTGACATCGCTAATGCCTTCTTCTCCATCCCTTTGGCAGCAGAGTGCAGGCCACAGTTTGCTTTCACTTGGAGGGGCATCCAGTACACCTGGAACCGACTGCCCCAGGGGTGGAAACACAGCCCTACCATTTGCCATGGACTGATCCACACCGCACTGGAACAGGGTGAGGCTCCAGAACACCTGCAATACATTGATGACATCATTGTATGGGGCAACACAGCAGAAGAAGTTTTTGAGAAAGGGGAGAGAATAATTCAAATCCTTCTGAAGGCCGGCTTTGCCATAAAACAAAGTAAGGTCAAGGGACCTGCACAGGAGATCCAGTTTTTAGGAATAAAATGGCAAGATGGACGTCGTCAGATCCCAATGGATGTGATCAACAAAATAACAGCCATGTCCCCACCAACTAGCAAAAAGGAAACACAAGCTTTCTTAGGCGTTGTGGGCTTTTGGAGAATGCATATTCCAGATGACAGTCAGATTGTAAGCCCCCTCTATCAAGTGACTCGGAAGAAGAACGACTTCAAATGGGGCCCTGAGCAACGACAAGCCTTTGAACAAATTAAACGGGAGATAGTTCATGCAGTAGCCCTTGGGCCAGTCCGGGCAGGACAAGATGTGAAGAATGTGCTCTACACCGCAGCCGGGGAGAATGGCCCTACCTGGAGCCTCTGACAGAAAGCACCAGGGGAGACTTAAGGTCGATCCTTAGGGTTCTGGAGTCAGGGATACAGAGGATCCGAGGCCCGCTACACTCCAACTGAGAAGGAGATATTGGCAGCATATGAAGGGGTTCGAGCTGCTTCGGAAGTGGTTGGTATTGAAGCACAGCTCCTCCTGGCACCCCGACTGCCGGTGCTGGGCTGGATGTTCAAAGGGAGGGTCCCCTCTACACATCATGCAACTGATGCTACGTGGAGTAAGTGGGTCTCACTGATCACACAACGGGCTCGAATAGGAAACCCCAGTCGCCCAGGAATCTTGGAGGTGATCACGAACTGGCCAGAAGGCAAAGATTTTGGCATATCCCCAGAGGAGGAGGTGACATGTGCTGAAGAAGCCCCACTGTATAATAACTACCAGAAAATAAGAAGCAATATGCCCTGTTCACTGATGGGTCCTGTCGCCTTGTGGGAAAGCATCGGAGGTGGAAAGCTGCTGTATGGAGTCCTATACGCCAAGTTGCAGAAACTGCTGAAGGAGAAGGTGAATCGAGCCAGCTTGCAGAGGTGAAAGCCATCCAGCTGGCCTTGGACATTGCTGAACGAGAAAAATGGCCAGTACTTTATCTGTATACTGACTCATGGATGGTGGCAAATGCCCTGTGGGGGTGGTTGCAGCAGTGGAAGCAGAACAACTGGCAGCGCAGAGGTAAACCCATCTGGGCTGCCGCATTGTGGCAAGATATTGCTGCCCGAGTAGAGAACCTGGTTGTAAAAGTACGACACATAGATGCTCACGTACCCAAGAGTCGGGCCACTGAAGAACATCAAAACAACCAGCAGGTGGACCAGGCTGCTAAGACTGAAGTGGTTCAGGTGGATTTGGACTGGCAACATAAGGGTGAATTATTTATAGCTCGGTGGGCCCATGATGCCTCAGGCCATCAAGGAAGAGATGCAACATATAGATGGGCTCGTGATAGAGAGGTGGACTTAACCATGGACGCTATTGCACAGGTTATCCATGAACGTGAAACATGCGCTGCAATCAAACAAGCCAAGCGAGTAAGGCCTCTTTGGTATGGAGGACGATGGTTGAAATACAAATATGGGGAGGCCTGGCAGATTGATTATATCACACTCCCACAAACCCGACACGGTAAGCGTTATGTGCTCACCATGGTGGAAGCAACCACCGGATGGCTGGAAACATACCCTGTGCCCCATGCCACTGCCCGGAACACCATCCTGGGCCTTGAAAAGCAAGTCCTATGGCGACATGGCACTCCAGAAAGAATTGAGTCAGACAACGGGACTCATTTCCAAAACACCCTCATAGACACCTGGGCCAAAGAGCACAGCATTGAGTGGGTCTATCACATCCCCAACCACGCACCAGCCTCTGGGAAAATCAAACGATACAACGGGCTGCTAAAGACAACACTGAGGGCAATGGGCAGTGGGACATTCAAGCATTGGGATACACATTTAGCAAAAGCCACCTGGTTAGTCAACACTAGGGGGTCTGTTAATCGAGCTGGCGCTGCCCAATCAAGACTCTTACATACTGTAGATGGAGATAAAGTCCCTGTCGTGCACATAAGAAATATGCTGGGGAAGACAGTCTGGGTTACTCCTGCCTCTGGCAAGGGAAAACCCATCTGTGGGATTGCTTTTGCTCAAGGACCTGGGTACACTTGGTGGGTGATGCGAAAGGATGGGCAAGTCCGGTGTGTACCTCAAGGGGATTTGATTTTGGGTGAAAATAGCCAATGAACTGAATTTTATGATCTCAATTGTTATATGATATTGTATATCATCATTTCTATGGTTGCTATCAATGGTATAGCAGTGAAATCACCCAGATTAATGAAGAATGAACTCTGATGAAACCGAGTAAGGTGCAACGATGATAGAACTGAACGAGTGCAGCAGTACCGAAATGAGAACTGGCTTCAAGATGCAACAGCCCAACACCACACACCATCTTTCTGGCCCTGAAAGACTGTTATGACAGATGGAGCCCAAAGTTGTGGACTAAATGAACTCAATGGACATTTGTATATTTATGTGTATATATGTATATATGTATATATGTATGTATATGTATTATATATGTATATATATAAAAAATATAGTGGTGATTAATTGAAATGTATCGAAAAATGTGAGACCTAAGCATAACGTAAATGGTATGGAATAAGGGGTGGATACTGTCCCGGTTTTGGCTGGGATAGGGTTAAATTTCTTCCTAGTGCTGTGTTTTGGATTTAGTATGAGGAGAATGTTGATAACACACTGATGTTTTCAGTTGTTGCTAAGTGCCCTCCTAGTCCAAGGACAGCTCCCGTGCCTACTGACTGAGCTAGGTACACAAGATGGGAGGGAACATAATCAGGACAGCCAGCCCAGCTGGCTAATGGGGTAGTCCATACCATGTGACGTCATGCTCAGTATATGAAGGGTAGGCGTGATCCAGGAAGTACCGATCGCTACTTGGTTATCGGTCAGCGCGGGTGGTGAGCAATTGCATTGTGCATCACTCATTTTGTATATTCTATCATTATTTATTATCATTATTTTCCCTTTTCTGTTCTATTAAACTGTCTTTATCTCAACCCACGAGTTTTTCTCACTCTTACCCTTCCGATTCTCTCCCCGTCCCACTGGGGGGTGGGGGGAGTGAGTGAGCGGCTGCGTGGTATTTGGCTGCCTGCCAGGTTAAACCAGAACAGAATCGGAAGGGTAAAAGTGAGAAAAATCATGGGTTGAGATAAAGACAGTTTAAAGCAAAAGCTGCGCACTTCAAGCAATTCAAAACAAGGAAGCGATTCCCTACTTCCCATCGGCAGGCAGGTGTTCAGCCATCTCCAGGAAAGCAGGGCTCCGTCACGCGTCACAGATACTTGGGAAGACAAAACGCCATAACTCCGAATGTCCCTCCCTTCCTTCTTCTTCGCCCAGTTTTATATGCTAAGCATGATGTCATATGGTATGGAATATCCCTTTGGAGCTGTGTCCCCTCCCAACTTCTTGTGCACCCCCAGATTACTCACTGGTGGGGTGGGGTGAGAAGCAGAAAAAGTCTTGACTCTGTGTCCGCACTGCTCAGCAGTAACGAAAACATCCCTGTGTTATCAACACTGTTTTCAGCACAAATCCAAAACACAGCCCCATACTAGCTACTGTGAAGAAAATTAACTCTACGCCAGCCAAAACCAGCACACATACATATGACTAATTGCATTGACAGTTCAACATACTTCACTGGGAGTTGCTCATCACACAGAACAGAGCAATTAGAGCTGTTGAACTCTTGCCTCCCAGTACTGCCCAAAGCCCAAGGCAGGAAAACAGGGATCAATACTGATGACACACTGCTCTTAATCTTTGTCCATTTTTTTTTATGAATACAGAATATTGTCAGGTCAGGAGCCTTTAACAGAGAGGTGTTTCAGTGGAAGACTTCTGCTTCACACCTTTTTGATGGTTAATGAGAGGATGAGAAGTCATCATCTTCTTTGCACAGGTGGCAACCTCACAGGCTGCTCTAGGACTTGTGAAGGGAGTAGAGAGGTGATTAGTTATTTTCCTTGCTCCTAGCAGCTGAAAAAGTTTCCAACAGTGAGGGCAAAGATCTGGCAGCTTCTTTGACCTCATCCAGTCCTCTGTTCTTCTCTCATGCTCCCTACTGTTTCACATGCTCCTCCTCTAACCTTGTAAACTAATCAGGGTTGGAGAGTTCAAAAACTTTTCTCCTGCTGTAACAGCTGTTCCAAGAGGGCTGTGGACCCTCAATCATTTCCAGAGCAGAACCGTTATGTCTGGATGTACAGCTTTAAAGATAAAAAACCCCTGACATGTTGTCAGATCATTAGTTTGTATCATCTGATGTCACGCTGTTATATGAAGCACTTCCTGAGTCCAATATTTATACAGGTCAAGGACAAAAATACCAAAGGACTTCCAAGCCCTTGTAGCTTTGGTAGCTAAAAAACCTAAGTCAGACTGTCTTGCTTCAACTCTGTTGGATTTTTTTTTTTTTTTACAGTTTGTTTGCATGTATTTTAGAGGGGCTATATGTCAATTGCTGGAACACAGCATTTTGCTCTTTTACTGACCTGCATTCTTCGATGATGACCTCTTAGTTTCTCTATAAAGTTGAGGTGAGGCAATGGGTTACATACCATCTTGTAACCTTAACCTCTGGTTCTGTAAAGAGTAGCATGTTTTAAAGACACTGGTGCTCAGTGAAGGGTTATGTTTTAGGTGTCTCCAAGATGCATTTCAATTTCCTTTTGAGTGTGAGTCCAGGAAGTTGTTATGTCATTCCTAAATTCCTGGCCTGAGAACTGGGGTAATTTAAGTGGGAAATACCACTGCTAGTTACAGGGAAACACTGGAAAATATTTTTTTGAATGACGGTATTTGTATTTCAGAGAAAGGGTATGATTTTTGACTAAAAACTTGGATTAGGCAGGCCAAGCATAATTACAAGGTGGTATAGCCATGCTGTAGATGTTGGAGCAGGATTATAAATCTGGACTTTTGATCAAGGGCCATCTTTGCAATGGCAGTTCTCCGGAGGTGAACTGATAGATCTGTGGAGCTTTAAGAAAAGGAGGAAGACATCTTCCATCAGGTGAATATTTTTTTGTTTCAACTGACCACATGCCAGAACTGGACCAAAGATTTGATATCACACACAGGGAGATACAGAGCAGTACTTTGCACCCGTGCAGTGAAGGAATTGTAAAACTGTTTTTCAATATCACACTGGCATTCATGTCAATACCATTTAGACAGACAATACACATGCACCATGGGTTCATTAAAAACTTTCCTGGAAGGTAATAGTCTTCTTCAAATTACCATTTCATGGCAGACAAATTACCAGAAAGTGAATTAAATGTGTTCTGTCTCTAGTACACAACACTAAATTATATAGGAAAGAGGGGAAAAAACAAGCATGAAAATCTACCAAATCCTACCAGCCCTCTTATTTCTATCTAAGCTATAAAATTAGGTTTTAATTATTCATTAAATAATACATTATCACTTGAAATAATACAAATCACTTGAAAATTTTCAATGACTATTTCTTTACATAAAGTGGTCCAAGTTTACAAATCATCTCTTGTGTTTTGGTTTGTGTTTGATGCCACTTCAGTACAATGTTCTATACATTAACAATGTTCTATACATGAACAATATGCTGCTTTTTCATAGAATCATAGAATAGTTTGGGATGGAAGGGACCTTTAAAGGTCATCTAGTCCAACCCTCCTGCTGAGGGCAGGGACATCTTCAACTAGATCAAGTTTCTCAGTTTTTCTCTCTGAACTTGTGAAATCCCTCTTGATGTTGATGCTCCTGGCAATTTTTTTGTAGCTTTTAGTTCAACTTAAGGAAGCATATGTGATAGGAAAATGCTACTGATATTAACTGCAGCAGCGGCTGGTTATTCTTAGTAAAGTTTCCATTATGGTCTATTATGATCTTTTTGATTGGCAAGGAGATTCACAATGAGTGTTACCATGAACAGGAAAAAACTGCATCAATTAACACAAATTAGCATCCCTGATGGAAGTTTGGAAAAGAACAGGTATGAATGGGAAGGAACATAACATATTTTCTGTTTAAACTGAGTTCCTAAACTTCATTTCGTTTCATACTGACAGAATTAAAGCCTTAGATAACCTAGAAATTTACACCAGTCAGCTGCTGCACAGACTTGGCCCTAAATTTAGCAACAGATAAACAAGAAATAGCTCTAATTTTCTAAACTAAGGATGCACTGATCTATGTCTTACCTGTGCAAAGTCCTGCATGGTCTCTTGCTTTTATGTATTTTTCTGAGTTCTGGGATCATACCACAGAGGAAAGGAGCAGAAAATTAATTACACTGGATTTGAATTATTTTTTCCGACTAATGAGCTTGTCCACAGGAACATCCCTATAAGTTTTCTGCTGCCTTTCTCTGTATAAGTCTTTATTTTCTCCTATGACTCCCAATGTAAATGCTCTCCAATATTAATTTCCTCTATTTATTCTAAAAAATTAGACCATATTCTCCCACAAAAAACACTTTATTAATTAATCTGTCAGAGATAAGTTTAATCACTTGCCCAAAATGTACTTCTTTAAGCACTGATGCCACTGCTGCTCCTTGCTTAAAGATCTATTTTGTGCTGAACTCCATGTCTTCCCATGATTACTACTCCTCTCCTGATACTGGATGTCATAAGAAGCAGGTATAGCTAAGAGTCTGCCACAGAAAAGAGGAGAAGGAAGCTTGTCTATTTTTTTCCAGATGTGGTTTAGGGAAAGAAAAAAAAAAAGATATTCAGAATTTGGAGCCTGAAAGGAGGAGAAGGAAAGCAGATATTTTAAAAGAAGAAGCTGGGAAGTCTCAGACTGAGCCCTGTACTGAGGGAGTACTTCAACATACAGAATTGGTCTCCTTGGCTGCTTTATGGATGAAATGGATGGATAACTAACACAGTCTTGGATACTGTGAGTGCTAGATGTAAGGCACAGTAGGAGACATCTTGCAGTTAGCTCCCTCTATAGGTATCACAGAGTGCTATACAGTAATTTAAATCTTGGGTGAACAGTGGAAGCAATAAACCAACAATGTAGCAGAAACTATAATTTGCTACGAAGGAAAAATTTCTCTGATTCTTAAAAAAAAAAAAAATTGATCAGTTTGTGAATATTAACACAAATAGATGAAAAAAAATCACCACCACCAAAGCTAGTTTGACTGGCAAATTAAACCTACACAGATAATGCATACCATAAAAATTGTTAATTTGGCATCTGTCGCAAAACAGGCAAAAATTTCTCTCTTTAAATGCACTGAATGTTTTTAATTGAAAAATAAGGGAGAGTAAATCCAACTGCATAAAAAATTTAAGCTTTTTAGCCTCTGTTCTGTAGAAGTTATTCAGCATTTTAATGATAATTTTAAACATTTTCTTTGTGAACAAAGAAGAGGGACAGACTAAAATAATATAAACATCCATTGAAAAAATGAGAAGGTTGTGTGTTTAGGATTGTTGTTTTACTCCTGTTTCACAGGAACAGTGAAATTTGAAATGGAAAAAAAAAAATTAAATTTTTTTATCCAAATCTGTAAGAGTACGACTTTTATATTACATCTCTATTTGTAGTTGCTTAATTTGGTCTAGTTTTACATGACTGAAACAGTCATACTTCTGTCCCTTTGCATTATTACACAGTCTAATAGACTTTACATAATAGACGTCTATATTTTCTTTTACTAATATTGCTTTATTCAAAGCTAAGTTATACTTCTTTCTCATTTCAATCTTTTCAAGTATCTATAAGTAGTTGCTGTACCCATTTAATTTTCGTCATTAAATAAAGTACCATGCAATGTTAATCTAATCCTGTGTTTTAAAAGGCCAGATGCTTTTATTTATTAGTCTTGATATCTGAATTCTTTACATGTTCACTGAAATCTGTCTAAAAAAATATGTCAGCCTTCTCTCTGCTCTTATAGGATTGATGTCATTTGTATAGCACGCAGATTTGCTTATTTTCTTGTTATTAGTATATGCAGGCTCCACTAAAATTGTCATCTTTCTCTCATAATCTTATCACCAGTTTCTATATAGTTTATTGTCCATACAAGAAGTATTCTTACAGAAAATATGGAATCAGTTGTGCAAGGTGTTTTAATACTACATAATAAAATTGTGAAGACCACTAGAATATTATGTGTACTCATAATGGTCTCCTTATCAGAAATAATATAATCAAATTGGAAAAACAGAAGGACAGTCAGGATGATCAAATATATAGCTGCTTCTCAGAAACAGCTATGTAGACTAGGTCTCTTCAGCATGGCAAAGTAAAGCAAGGAGAGAGAAAGTGTTGCTGATACGTATAAAACATAGTGTGACATAGAGACACAAAACAATTAGTGAGCAATCAAATAACGCTGGGAGATGACAAGTTCAAAGAAAGTAAAATGAAATATTTCTTTGCATACTCAGAATTAAGTCATGGAAGTCTGTGAGTCTTGAAAGTTTATCAGCACTTTAAAAGCAATCAAAAAAATTCATAGAAGAAAAATCCATCAAGGACTATTTATCCCAAAGCCACCATCTCTGGATGAAGAAGGATGCTCATCTGGGGAGTTTCAAGTTTCTTTCTTTGAATGTTGTGAGAATTTATGGAAAGTGGAAAATTCCCAGCATATCTGAAAATAGGTATATAGTTAGGAGGCAATACTAAAACTGTTAAATTGTTTTATTTATTTCTCTCTTGTATTCTGTAGAGTGTGCTAACAAACCATACTCACCAAAGCCATTTTCTTTAAGCTATCAGGTGAAATATAGGGTACCATCTGATTTCCCAAAAGACTGAGAGGCAGTGCGTGCTTCTCAAATGGCTGAGCAAAAAGGCTGTTGGTAAGGGAATAACTTTGCTGCATTGGCCAGCCCTTCCGAATTGTGCCAAGCAATGTGCTACAGCTGGTAGATTAACTCTGGTTCTCAGTTCCTCACAGGAGAAACAGTAAGTCACTCTACTTTTGTTTCTCAAAACAGTGGAAGGAAATTGCATCTGTGCCATTTACTGGGCACATTTATTATTGGTTTCCTTTTTGAGGAAAGAGAGCACGAGGCAGAGAATTTTACAAGTGAGAAGAAAAATATTGCTGTACAAAGGAAGAGGACAGGAAAAAACATACTGCTTTGAGGGGTTTAGGTAGGACGGGTTGAGGGACTATTATCATAGGATGGGGAATATGTTGCCATGTGATACAGATTTTGACTTTTTAATGTTTTGTTCCTTTGTTGAATTACATAGTCCTAATAGAAATAATTTCTAATTGTTGAAAAATTAAAATCTCTTTCAGAAAAAGCAAGTAGATTCAACATACAATTTAAATAATTTTATTGGGGAGTAGAATAGCCCTTCTTTACTTTTTTTTTAATGTCTTTATGTATTTTTTAAATTTCCTTTCAATTAAAATTATCCTCACAAACATTTCAATGAACTAGGTGGCCTTTTATGTCATCAGTTATTCTTTCTCATCAATAATTTATGAGACCTACGTCTTGTTTCAAATTATGTTCATAGAAAATGCATTTTATGCTAATAATACTTTTACATTTTTTCATGAAACAAGGTTAGTTGATTAAATTATATTTCAGCAGTGAAATTATATATAAGGTCATCCTGTCAGCCAAGAGATAATATGCCTTAGATAACCACTGACTACATGAATAGTAGGTTTTGGCAGCAAGCAACAGAATGCATTTTTCCTGCAATGAGTTTGCAGACATGTAATTATTACAATGAATATCTTCATAGAAAAGCTCTAAGGAAAGTTTGAGTAGAAAAAAATGGTGAATGGCATAATCTGTTCAAAAGCAATTAATGAATTGTAAATGAGAATATTAACTTAGAATAGTTCAGCTTCTTGGTTGAATCTGTCCATTTGTTATACTGTTCTTCTTTTTGCAAATAAGCATTACATATTCACATATAAAAAATGAAAATGGAAAAATATTGTAAAGCAGAAATTATTGGTATACTTGCTATGTAGCATTATTTGTGTCAACCAGAATAATTAGATGCGTCTGACAACATACAGTGTTGAATCAAATATATAAATAAAGACTATAAAGACTTTAAACATGAAGACTGCAAGGCAATAATTCTTCACAGTGGAGCACACAACAGTGATTTTCTAGAAAATCAAAGCTCCACAATTTGTCCTTTTTTCTAAAAGTACTTAGCCCTTTTGAAGTCAAGAGTCAAATTTTATCCATGAAGCTATGTGCTCTAGTAAAATCGTATGTAAAACTTACATGCAGGAAAAAGAAATATTCATACAGTCACAACGAATACTAATTTGCAGTGTTGATCATACAAGGAGTGGGGTTAGTGCTTAAAATCTTTAATTTATCAAAGCGACGTAACAAAACCTATCCTCCCTTTTTTAAGTTAGGTAGTGTTGGATTTTCCTTATTCTTTGGAAATGTTGTGTAAAACAATATGCTTTGAAAAAGTATAGCAATATTAATTTAAAAATTCAAGGCTCAGAGAACACTAAGAAAATAAATTGAGCAAATGTGATTATCCGGAAAATACAGTATAATTATCCCAGAGATAAAACATAAACTCTCTGTAAATATACATCTATAAATATATATATGCATATAAAGTATGTTGAAAACAAAGATGTATTATCATTATAAATTGTAAAGATATCATGAGAACATTTAAAGAACAGGAATGATAAAAGAATCTGAAGTTTCATATAAAGAGCATAATAGCAGTAGTTGAAAAATCTAGTGGCTGGGCCAAGGTAGTATACTTCAAATGCTAGATATATGAATTTGTACCATCATCTTATGTAAAATTTTCCTTTGCAAATATATTTTGAATGGATCTTTTCTATAGAAATGCCATGCTAAATTCCAACACATGAAAATTATTGCTAGATATTTGCACTTAAATATAGGTTCATGATTGGGATGGTTAAGCTATTTGTTCAGTTGTTTGGTAGAAGGAACATAGAATGGAGGAGCTGAAACCCTCTAGGCTGAACTGCCTGACAGGATTGCCTGAAGGATCATTTTCTTTGTTATGAAGAAGGCTAACAACACCTGCATTTCTGTGGCTTAATACTTTTCATTATGATAAATGCTTTTGCCCTTCTGCTTGAAGCAGACCTCTGCTATTTGGAAAAGGAGTATCTTTTAGACAACAATTTTTTTTCCCTTGTAATATAAAACACAATCTATTCTCTGGTAACATATAATCTTATGAGAATTACCATTTCTTTATCACCACTTATATTTCCTGTGAAAAGCATAACAGACATTGCAGGAATCCTAGCACACTGAGGCCCAGCTCACATCACTGTCACAACATTGTTAACTGGTTGTACCAGAAGTTACTGATGCAGTAGTAGTATGGTGAGCATAAGGAGAATAATTATGGAATTGACTTCAATTACATAATTGTATACAATTTCCCCCACAACTCTTAGCCACTTTCTGTGCACAGAGGAAACATAAAAGAAGACAGAACTTTATCACATAAAGAGATACGTCCTTATCCCAAAAAAGGACTAAAAGGACGGAAGGGTAGTGTGCTATTATGAACACACGCATAGCACAGAGTTAACGCCTCCCAAAAAATAATTATAACTTGAATCACAGAAGATATTTTAAACAAAACAAACCCACAATTAATACTTGCTGGTCAGGGAGAAGCTCCTTGGTGCCTGGCATAAAGCAAAAGCCCCTTCATTTATGATTTGTACTTACCACTACTTATGGTAGACATGGTGCTTTGTTAAAAACAACCTGAATCACTGTCTTCTAGACCTAGACAATGGTCTTTGTGCACCAACATTAACAACTATAATTGTGGTGGTGCTTCAGAGAGGAATAGTCATCTGGTACAGTTCCTAAGGCACCTTCTCTCTTGTTCCTTTGTTATTTTTCTTTTCCAAAGGACAGCAGGGCCCCTTGACCTTCTTTATTTGGGTGGTTGATAATTAAAGTCAGTCCAAAGGCACATAGTAAAAACAAATTGCCAACATTGTTGCTACATGATTCTTGTAGAAAGGAGAGTCAAAATACAGGTTCAACCCAATATATTACTGTAAATTTATGAAGGAACAGGACATTTGATTTTCTAGAAAAGGTATCTCTCTTGAACACAGACAAGACTGGTTCAATTCCCAGATGTTCCACTTGATTGCATGGAGAATTATTTGGTCCCCTGGGTATCAATTTCTTCATCTATAAAACAGGGAAATTATGTTTACTGCCTTCTTATTTTTCTGAATATTCTGACTGAAAAATGCTATCATTCTTAAACTATACAAGAAAACACAATAGCTAGACAGAAACTAAACAGGCTGATTTCTGAACCAGTTGACTTCTTATATGCCAGTAGCACTTCTGGAAGTGACTTCCTAATTAGTATATGCCTCCTCCAACATCTTTTTCTCAAGAACAGAAAAGAATTCAAAACTCATGCTTGCAGTGAAACTAAAACATACCTGTTTCAGCTGCTTTCTTGCCTCTGATATGAGATGTCTGTTACAATATGTTGGATTTATACATACTTTTAATTTTTCTTCAGTCACCAATATTGTGTTCATCCAGGAGAAAGAAGTGAGCTAATACTAATTTTGCAACATACGCTCCCTGTTACTGAAGAATGAAAGAGGGTGAAAATGTTGGGTTGGTGAGACATAGCATATACCCACAGAGGACTGATATTGGATCCTGAAACATGTTTCTTTCTTTAAACATTGGATTTAGCCAGCAGCTTCATGAGAAAGTATGAGAAACAAAAATACATATCTGGATAATTCTTTAGGAAAGCAGCTAAAATAGGTATTAGTAGGATCTTATTAGCCTTTTCTAGTAACATTTTAAATTTTTGTGTTATATTCTGCTTAAATATGAAATCTGCTAGAATTAGATGTTTAAACCATCTAAAAGGGTGTAGATTTATTTTCCTTCTTTTCCCTTTTGTTCTCCTGCCCCAATTTGATTTTGTCTCTGGTACCAACTAAAAGTATACCTGAAACTGTGTTTTTGTAGGCTTTTAAGCTCAAAGCCTTTACAAAGCACTGATGAATCAGAGAACCATGGCAAATATTTCTGCAAAAGTCTACTGACCTTTGCTAGACAATGATATTTCCAGGTTACCTATCTGATCAGAAGAGTTCAAGTCATCTTGAAGGTTGATGCTTTGCTAATGCACATGAGTTTAAGAACTATTGGACCACAAGGGCCGCTCATGGAGACAATCACTGTTAGGATATGGTGATTTGAGATAGTATGTACGTAAATGAAGTAGAAGTTGGAGTGATCCTAAGCTATTCAAAAAAACAGACACAGAAGTCAGTGTAAATTCTTGATGTAGAGACAATGGCTAAGAAAATGCAGGAAATGAAGCAAATAAGGCTTAGTTTCATTTTTTCAAGTTAATTAGGCTGAAGCATAGTTCTTGCTAGAAAAACACAGATAAAAAGATTTTTCTCAGTTAGTATAGAGAAATTCTAACACTATTCCATGGCCTAGGAATCCACCTGTCAAAACTGTTTTTTTTCTTAAAGGACACATAGCATAGAATCATAGAATCATAGAATCATTAAGGTTGGAAAAGACCTCTAAGATCATCGAGTCCAACCGTCAGCCCAACACCACCATGCCCACTACACCATGTCCCTAAGCACCTCATCTACACGTCTTTTAAATATTTCCAGGGATGGTGACTCCACCACTTCCCTGGGCAGCCTCTTCCAAGGCCTGACCACTCTTTCAGTAAAGAAATTTCTCCTAATGTCCAATCTAAACCTCCCTTGGTGCAACTTGAGGCCATTTCCTCTCGTCCTATTGCTAGTTACTTGGGAGAAGAGACCAACACCCACCTCGCTACAACCTCCTTTCAGGTAGTTGTAGAGAGCGATGAGGTCTCCCCTCAGCATCCTTTTCTCCAGGCTAAACAGTCCCAGTTCCCTCAGCCGCTCCTCAGAAGACTTGTTCTCCAGGCCCTTCACCAGCTTTGTTGCCCTTCTCTGGACATGTTCCAGCACCTCAATGTCCTTTTTGTAGTGAGGGGCCCAAGACTGAACACAGTATTTGAGGTGCGGCCTCACCAGTGCCGAGTACAGGGGCACGATCACCTCCCTGCTCCTGCTGACCACACTATTTCTGATACAGGCCAGGATGCCATTGGCCTTCTTGGCCACCTGGGCACACTGCCGGCTCATGTTCATCCGGCTGTCAATCAGCACCCCCAGGTCCTTTTCCTCTGGGCAGCTTTCCAGCCACTCTTCCCCAAGCCTGTAGCGTTGCACATTGTGAAAAAACTGTTTCAGGTCTTAGCATGGGCATGTTTGAGTGATTCCACATAACTAGGGTTGCTGAAATGTGTTCAAAATTAGTTGGAGAAGGATTGTATCTCAAATTTATTTTCCTTTGTACCTAAGTGCAAATATTTTTTTCAGCTTTTTCTTATCTGTACATAAATATAATAAAAGCCGTTTTTACTTGTTGCTACAAGAGGCTGCCTAATCCTCTCTCAACTTTCCTAGTGTTGTGCATAAAAGTCAACTGAATAGTGAGTGCTCCTGGCACTTTTTTGAATAAATTAGCCTATCTATTATAGCCTATCTATTATAGCCTATCTATTATAGGCTAATTTGAATGTCTTTGAAGGCAAAGGGAATGTCCAAATAGTGAATGACAAAACAGAACAAGAAAGGTAGACAACTGACCTTGATTACAACATAGAGTTGTCACTAAACATTACACAAGTCCTTAGGAACAGTTGTTTCATAAATTATTTGTGACACTTACAATAAATATTGAATTAGATCCCCTGTGGTGTACTTAAAGTAAAATGAAAGTGTCTTTAAAGTAACAAGATAAAACGGTATTTATTATGGCCCTAATAAACCCTCATGTAGCTTTAATATGATACCTTACCTCTATAAAGAATTCCCATAGACTCATATACTTGTGCAGACTTTTATTCACTTCACTAGGGTTTTGCTTGCACTTTGGGACTGTCTTGTAAGCTTTGAGCCTTCATGAGTTTCTCTTGAGTCTTACCTATCTTCAGATGTTTATAGCTTCACTCATGCTATTAATTTAATCAATTTTTTTTTGTTCAATACCTGCTAGAAAATCAGTCAAAATTAGTGAAGTGCTTTTTATGTAGCTCTACAAATAATTTCACAGTTAACATGTTGGCCTGAATTACTAGACAACATGTGTAGGATGCATAATCAGATTCTAAGAATATAGTTGTTTCCTTGGGAACAAGAGAATTTTTCTTTTCCTCCCTGGTCATAGCTCTAAACTTCCTCCTTCCACAGTCCTGACCTGAAAGGTTCCTCTTTAGGTTTTCTGAGAACCCCTGCTATGTTGGAGACTGCCTACACAGTTAAACACTGCTCCCTAATAAAGTAAATTTAAAAAAGTTTTTAACTGTCAGTTTACCAGTAGAAATCTTCTAATAGTACAGTAGGAGTAAAATATAAAACAAAAAAAAAGTCCTGTTTACCCTTAAGGTGGAGGTTGTTGTGAAAGGGAATGTATGACAGGATTTCAGTGTAATTAAAATCTGAGCTATTACTTCTAAAATTAGAAATTTCTAATCAGGGATTAGGATTCAATTTCAATACAGGGATAGCTTCATCTAAGTTTTAAAAGTAACGTTATTACAGGGACAGTCCAACACTCCTAAAATAATTGCTTATCTTCCTAAATTCATTGCTTTACTTCCCCTATTAAGAAGTAGATGCCTCTGAAGACATCAGAGTTACCCGAAATGGTTACACAGGTATCCTCTTTCCTTCCCAAAATGTCTCAAAATAACATGCTAAATATCATATTTTGTTTACCGAACCTCAACTTTTTTGGAATTGCATGTTATCCTCTTTCACAGATCATTTAAAATCTCATGACTGTTGCTTTTGTATATGTCTAGATATAGTCTTTCAGAATGCCTATAGACTCAGTTAGGGATTAATTGGTATGTGCACTGAAATTTCTTAATGCTAAGGTGTGCCTAGAACTCCAGTCATCTATTTCCAAGATAAATGCCCTAATCACAAGGCTGTTATGCAAAGATTAAGCATGACAAGCAGTTGTCTTAGGGTGACTGTCTGCAGTATAACTGGCTACAAGATAATTCTCTGTCTTTTGAGATCAGGCTGCCAACCTTGCCTGGACACCTGTAGCTTGAGGAACTTATAAATTATTTCATAAGTCTAAACATTATCAGTGTTCAGCTATGTTGGAAAGTAGTAGCTCTAGATAACTATTTGGGACTCGTGTGGTTTTAGGAATTATTTAAACCTGAAAGGAGCATATCCCACATAAAATGCATAACGTTACACAATGGCGACGTTAGCAAAGTGACCTTTTCATTTTGCCAGGTGACATTTTCAAGCTCTGCACAATAGTTTTTGCATGGATGACAGTTCTGGATAGGGTCAGTTTTTCCACAGGATCAGCATTTAATAGAACAGTTTCCCATAACTTTATACAGTATTGGCAATTTCTGTCATCCCACACAATAAATGTGTCACTTACTCAGCAATTCACCACTTCTTAATTAGATACAGAAAGGTAATTGTTATAAATCTCATTGTGATTAGTTTCCCCTCTCCTCCAGTGAGTGAAAACTTCATCTTTTAAGGAGATCTTCCAAGCAAAATCCCTAGTCCCATGGTAAATGTGGGGTTTGGACACCCAACAACATCTGGCTCTACAGGTCCACAGTCAGTTTGACCAGGAGAAACAAGACAAGTTCCCTTCTTCGATGCCTTGCTATGTTCCATTCATCTGACTAATAATAAGTTTCTAAATGCATGCACAAGGACTGCAAAGTTTCCTACGTCTCTTACCTGTCTTGTGGGAAAACCTTTGGTTTAAGTCAGTCTTTCATCTCTTTGACATCTTTCACCATGAGAGAATAATAGTTTCACAAAATAGCTCTGTAAAATGAACATTTTGTAGCTGCTGGTCCAACAAAGATATAAGTGATCGTATCTAGCTTTGCTCCTTTATGGGAAACTTCTAGCTATTGTCATAGACTTTGTACCAGTAACACCTATAAAGCAATCAGATTTTGTGTTGCACTTTATTTTTTAATAATTTTTTTTGTCAGACTATGAAATTTCTGGTGTCCTTCCAAACCTTCTCCCATCATCTTTCAATCACAACATAAACTCAGAGTTTCTCCATTGGACCCTGTACCTAAAACATGGGCTTGCTTTTACTACCAAAATTTTGAGTGCAAAAGCCTATTTGGGCACTTTTGGGTTTGCTTATTCTCACTTAAAATAAAAACAAAAAAGAAAACAAAACCAAACAAACCAGATGTTGTCAGAATCTTGTTTTCTTGGTCATAAAATTCAGACAGTGGAGACTTCCACTTTATAGTTACTTTACATCTCTTTCAGTCAGCATCTAGGTTCAGAGCATTATTCAGTCTTCTCCCATATACTACTGTTTTCTGCTTTCTTAAGTTTCCTTGAGGTTGTCTTTCATCTCCACCTTTCTTCACTAAATGCCTTCTTTTTTAAAAAAAAAACATGACACAGCCTCCTTGTTCACCCTTACCTCCAAAGACTAGGAGGGATCTCTGTCACCATGAGACTGTAATTTATTTCTTTCTGAATTCAGTAGAAGTTAATTTTCAAGACTGTAGCAGTAGACCAAACTGTAAAGTTCCCTTTAACTATGAGTGCCCCCCTCCAGCACACAGCACATTCTTTCTGCACATTGCACAGATGGCATGTGAGGATGTAAATGTAAAGAAAAAACAAAATATGGTGGTTCAAATAGTTGCCAGGATCATGGCTTGAGTTGCGTTGTTTGTTTTACTACCTGCTGTGCATTGGAAAGTGATTGGGCAGGAGACATAACAGGTGTGGTGTTGGCCAGTGGCAAATTTTGGACTCCAGCTGAATCATTAAAGCAAATCAGAAATACTGAACAGATATTTTACCTGTAATCAAACAGGCAGAAATATTCAGGCATTGCATTTATTCACTGCTGACTTGAACTGTTTGAGCATAATTGAAATTATTTGTTTTTCTACTGCTGTTCTGCAGCTGCCTGGTCTCGAAGATATGTTTTAAGTTGTTTGACAGGAAGGATTGTTTGACAAGATGGACTGTATTATTTTGAATTTTAACTCTGAAGAGTTGGAAATGCACTGGGCTAGAAATAGCTAACAGGTTTTTCAACAAATGAGTAGCAGTACAAATCTCCCCTACATCTTCACACAAAATCAGAACATGTTCCTATTGTGTCGGTTGCAAAAATTGAGTGATCCAGAAAAAAAATGAAAAGAGAATCCTCTCTTGAGTAAGTGAAATAAGTAAATATCAGTATGTCAGATCAGGTGCCACTTATGTAAATTTTGATATTTATAAGCTATGTTAGGTCTTATTGAAACAAAGAGACTTTGACCTCCATTCGTCATTGAACAGACACAAATTTACTGCTGGATTTCAGACATTGGTAGAAGGGCGAAAACTCCTCCCCTGGAGGATGGACGAGCTGTATTTAGCAGTTGAAGGCCAGAGCTGCTCCCAGCCTTATCAGCCCTCTGTACCCACTGGGGTGTGGGAAGCAGATGCTTCTCATCATCTGAAGCCCCACACCATGAACCTTTCCCCTACCTCATCAGAGTGGGCAGAGGAGCAATTGCAGCACCATGTCCCATGGGACCTTCTTTTTCTTTTGCATTTAAGAGCACTATAAATTGCTGAAGAATGAAGAATAAACCAAAACTGCTAAATACTGTAAATGCTGTGGGGCAGTGGAACTTCCACTGTGTACTGCTGAAGAGTGTTGGGGAATGTGTGTATGAGGAGAACAAAATAAATGTGTGAAAACTTCAGAAGTAGTAGAGAAAATCAGTTGTAAAGTGTAGATTTTGTCCTTAAAAGACAAGGGTATAAGTAGGAAAATAGTTTTAATCCTCTTCTGCTTAAGAAAAATAGTTGTACAAAATTACTGTTAAAGTTGCAGTACCATCAATATATTTCTTTTTGGAGCTGACATGATCTACACAGCCCCCTCATTTTGTTTAGCAACTGGATCAAATAGGATATCTGAGACTATGAATTGTTACAAATACCTTCTTATATATGATATTTAAGGACTCTAGCATTTAAACAAAAATAATCATTCTGTTATTACTTATGTATAGGGTTTTTATATGTTCTATTTTAAATATCTGCCTTAAGATATCCATGTGTCGGAACAGTGTGAAAAAATGATAGTGCTTTTGAGCCTCTTATTCATCTGTTTTGTTCTGCTCTCCCCACTTGTAATTAAGAAATGGAAAAAAACCAGAATTTTTCCACTTAAAATATACTGTCAAACAGTCAGACCCTTCAAAAATATAATGGTTTTATCTGTAATGTTTCAATCTAGAAAGGTATGAGAATGCATATTCAGGATATTATTAAAACACCGAAGCAGAAAAGAATGAAAGATATGAGTATCAATAGTTCTCATAAATTTGGGATTTTTATTATACATATTCTCTACTTCCCCAGGCTGGAAGAAGAGAGATATCTTCAGCTGAGCCAGAGCTAGAGTAACATGTTAGCACCACCGAAATGAAGGAAATTTGGGAGGGTATGCCCTCCCCTTTGTCCTTGCATAGTGGTTCAATTAGAAACCTGACAACCAGATTTCTTTTAACTGAAAAAACTCAGATTGATATTTGAAAATCCAAGCAGTGGTCCAGTTTTGCTTCTCAACCAAAATAATGATACAAAAATCAGGACATGGCTCAAATTTTGTTAATGATTCATGAGAAAAAGTAAAATATTCTATGTGCTTCTCCAGTTACACTAACTCCTCACTGATGGGAACAAGGGAGAGAGGGGTTAAAAGCAGAAGCAGAAAACATCTCTGCCTTTCAATTTTCTTAGTAAACTGACTGAAGAAAGATGAAGATACAGCAGAAAACTGTTTCTCAGAGCTTTTTTAAACCTCGCATTTGTTTTTATTTCTGTGTAAATTATTGGTAATATTTAAGTAATTCTCAAGAGAAAGAGCTAGATATGTCTTTTGACTTATATCACCAGTATGAAGGAATGCTCTTGAAGTTCACAGTTCTTGGAAATGCAAAGTTTTCTTTGCATTTCCTAATAATGTTTAGACACTGATAATGTTTAGACTTATGAAATAATTTATAAGTTCCTCAAGCTACAGGTGTCCAGGCAAGGTTGGCAGCCTGATCTCAAAAGACAGAGAATTATCTTGTAGCCAGTTATACTGCAGACAGTCACCCTAAGACAACTGCTTGTCATGCTTAATCTTTGCATAACAGCCTTGTGATTAGGGCATTTATCTTGGAAATAGATGACTGGAGTTCTAGGCACACCTTAGCATTAAGAAATTTCAGTGCACATACCAATTAATCCCTAACTGAGTCTATAGGCATTCTGAAAGACTATATCTAGACATACACAATGCAGTTTCTAGTAATTTGCATAGAACTCCTCTTTTCATTTTAAAAGCTTGTTTTCCTGTGAATTGTTCCTTTTCCATCTCAGGATATTGTCTTTAAATACAATGAACATGTCTTTTTCAACAAAAAGTTTTCAGATGGGTTGTCTGTGATCTTTCTCACATGCTATTTCAGATGTAATAGAGATAGCTTCCCATAGAAAACTTGCCTATAGTATTTTCCAGTTTTGCATTGTTCATTTTTTATTTTCCTAGCTAATGTAGTTGTTCTGCACAATATATTTCTAAGATCTTTTATACAGGTTTGGTTTTTCTTTGTTTGCTTGTTTATCTGCATTCAGGTAAGGTAACACGTTGTTCACATAGTTAGCAGTTATTCCATTCGTACATTTCTACAGGGACCGAGTAGTGTTTAGAGCTCTGACTGAATAAAGAAACACTTGGTACATAGACAAAACAGTCTTTGTTAATTCTCCTGTCATTCAAATCTTTCTTAAATATATTCTTTTATTTGACATATATGTTTCTTTTAATATGTTTATATTTAAAGAATAGCTATTGACTCTGAAAGGCCCTGTACTGGTTATTTGATTTTCATGTTTTTTATTAGCAGTGTTTTAAGAAGAGCATTAAACACGCTGTGTATAGAGATCCTCTCTTTGTGTTGGAATTGTTGCATTTGTTACGAGATGAATGGCACTCAGGTTGCCTTCACTAATCTCCTCAAGACCTCCAGCTCTCCATTTAGTGCTCATGTCTTATTTCCCTGGTCTAGAAACCTTCTTCCCTGGCCTAGAAATCAGTTCTCTTGCTAAGATCTCATTCAGTATCTTTTTTTTTTTTTTTTTCCCCCTGTTACGGCTAGTTATATGTCAGCTAGATGTGGGATGGGAAACAGACTGGCCCTCAGACATCTAGATAAAGTGGTTTCTCAGAACATCTTCATTAAAGAATACTTGCATAATTAACCACAGAAGTATATAACTATTACTAAAATTAGTAATATCAAAATACATATCAAAATTACTAAAATAGCAAAGATGAAAATGCGCATACTTATGAAAATTGAACAGTTAAAGCAATAAATCTATTGGCACTGCTCATGAGGAGTAGGGAATGAGAGATATGTCATCACTACCCTAAAAAGAGCAAATTAAGCCATTAAATTAGAATGTAGAAGAACTTAATCTGTAATTGCCCAGTATGTTAGTAAATATTCAATACCTTAACCTAGAAGAAAGAAAATTTACCTGGTATCTAAGCTAAGAAAGCTTACAGATTTGATTTTAATTTAAGGTGGATATAGGCAGTTTATTTTGAGTTTTTGGCATTGAGGGCTGCAAGAGTTCTTGGCTATTTCTACCATAAAAGAGTTTTTCTGCAATTCCAAAAGTATTCCTAAACCATTTTTCCAACAGAATCAGTGTTTCTCATCTAGCCCCATATTCTGTCATACAGTGGTAAAGTAGAGATGCATATAAATCTGGTGCAAACAAATACTAATGCCTTCTTTTTCTCAAACAGTCAATTGAAAAGGTAGAAGGAGAAAAAAAAAAATCTATTTGTAGTGAGCAGAAGACCAGCCTTCTGACTGATGCTAATACTTATTTTTACAGCTGTCTTTGTCTTCTGACTTTTCCCCTACATTTGATTGTTATGGTGTGACAGCAATGATTCTTTTGGTTCGAATAGCTTTGTCATACCCTTTGACCATGCCCAACAGAAGTCTAGGTATCCAAAATAAGGACCTATTTTTTAGAGAAGGAGGTGACCATGTGGAAATATGTATATACAATCTCAAACAAGCTCCATTATGCCACTGGGCCACTGTGGATCAAAAACTATTTTTCGGTTTAAATCTGTGTGAAATTGCCCATGCAACAATAATCTGCACAAAACAGAGTTGTTTAAAAAAAAAAAGAAAGAGAAAATAGATTTCAAATAGTGTTTATGTAATATGCATAGAGATTTCTATTTCTTCTCCCTAAACTCACTAAGGTGTTGTTATTTTAGTTCACAGAGGAAAATAGATGTCAATATCTAATACCCTTTGAAAGCAATTCCCCACTCATGGCTATATCTTTCTCTCTCTCACTCTCCGCACAATTCCCATTTCTCTCTTCTAGATAGATATTCTTCTCTTTTTCTTGTCCTGCCCTGGTTAAATATCCTTATATACTTATTTAATATTCTTTGTAGATTTCTCAAATTTTTCCTGAATACAGTTTACCTCTTAGGCCTTTCACAGACCACTTTATCTGATTCTTTAAGTTTAGTATACTCATAACTCCATTAAATTACTTATTTAGGATATTAAGGATATGAAATCTGACTCTGAGTTGTAACATCACAGGCTATATTTTACTAATTTTGGCTGAGATGGAATTTTAATCATGTTATACCGAGAGGGGATAGTATATTTATATATGCATTTGAACAAAACAAGGTATTCTGACCATTCTGTTCTTCAGCTGGAATACAATGTTTAGCTTTCTCTCCAAATTGTTTGAACTTAAGGGTTATGGTTTCCATGGAAACACATGACAGTCTGAGCATCAAATATTTTCCTTGTTGTAGAAGTTAGCTCAGCAAAATGTACAGTGGCCCTGGATAAATTGAAAATCCAGTCTACTGAAGCATGTATTTTAATGGGAAAGATTGCTTATTTTTCCCTAGTAAACAGCTTTGCAATAACATTGTTTTTAGAGTAAAGGATAAAGTTTTAAGTAATTGTGTAGTCTGTGCTACAGACTACTATCTATACTCACAAAAATAAAAACAAAAAAAATAACTTTCAGTAGCTATCTTACCTTGGATGTGTGATCATCAACATGATCTACTATGAATTTCTGTCAAAAAAGAAGAGGAAGGCAATTTAACCATTTTAGTCTATAATGCACTATTATAACTTCAGAAGTATCTGAAGGAATGGGTAATAGCACTTCTCTGTAACTCATCAAATATTTAATACATTCTGAGCTCCAATCCAAAGTTCCTGTCTCCCATAGAGTTGGAGAGGCACATTCTCCCCAACAAAAACAAGACTTTGTTTCATCCAAGTTTTCTATCTCTCTCCTGAAAACTACATCTACAATTCAGTTAACAAAAGGGGCAAGGCAACCTACAACACCATAACACACTAGATATGGCATTGCATTCCTTCCAGATAAAATTCCCACTGAAGTCAAGAAGTAATTCCATAGTCCCTAGAAGTCCATATTGCCATATAATGACATGCAAACTCCCAGAAAATGCAGTCACCTCAAACCTATTTCTACTTTATCAGGGAGTGCTGTATCTCCAACAGCAGGTGTAAATGACAAAGCATCATGTAAGACAGCTGGTACTGTGTCAATTACAGGTGGTCATTAGGAAACATTAGAGGAAACAGTAAACACACTTTTAAGTTAATGTTTTACACAAGTATAAAATTATATTGATTGATAGAGTGCAAGAAAATGCTCTGAGTATTTTGGCTAACTAGTCCAGCATCTTCAGCAGCTGCCAGTTATCTTGTCTAGCTAAACAGTCGAGATTTAAAAGTATAATATTTGCAAATTCTTTTTCTCTCAGGGGGGAACTCAAAATTATGTGTAGGTTTCTATGTTTATATGCATATACGTAAACTAAGTATTGTGTAATCAGTTTTAATGCCAGTTGTATTCTCAGCGCTGTCTTCAAAAATGTTTCCACAAACTGAAATAAAAAAACTTTGGAAATTTTAACATTTTAAAATGTTGCTATTTAAATTGTTTTTGAAAGGCCTTACTTTCTTAAGCTCCTTACAGTCAAATCAATCCACAATCTGTACAGCTACATAGTCATATAGGAAAATGTTTGTAGAAAAATGCATGATTTGGAGATACTGCCTGTTCAATAGCTAATAATGAGGTGGAGGAATGAGAAGATTCTGAGCTCTTACTAAAACTTTTTCTAAGCTGAAATAAATATTTCAAATACATATATCCAAGAAAGCAGAAGAAATGCCTGCCAAGAAATCTCAGGAGTTTTATTCAATCTTCAAAGCTGTGAAGCTGTATACTGCAGGAAAAGGCAACAGTGTTCTAGACAGGTATACCCTACTAAGTTCAACTTATTTATTGAGGATGACTATGACTTTAAAAATTGAATGTGTGCTTTGGTATAAATTGAATTTACCAAAAGGCAAAGAGGTAATTCTAGGACCGCTCTGATATTAATATATCCTGCTAGGTCTGTCCAGGGGAATCCTGAATAGAGCGGATATCATCTGTTAGTTGTACAAGGGAGACTCATTCCAGCTACATTAGCCCAAGATGACCCAAATGGGAGAAACTATGAATTTCATACTCAAATACCTCAGAGCCAGGTCTCTCTTTTAAATCTAAAATATCTGTTTCCACTTAAGTCTATAATTCCATTAGAGCAGGAAAATAAATCTGAAAGTGGTCTTAAGATGGCTACAGATTCCATAAATAGTTAAGAGATTTGGTGTCTTTTTTGTTTTTTTGAAACTCATGCGTGTGAACAGGTGTTGCCACTGTTTAAAGCGCTGATAGTACTGAAGATTAGAATGAAATGCAGGGAAAGGCTGTTAATTATATAATCTGGCACAAGCTGCTGAAGTGGAGTTAGAAGCATACCTCTAAAAGGAGAGAAAATATATTTGACATAGAATACCTTGATAAAGTCTGATTTACATTTGAAAGCCAGCTGAGTACTGCCAGAAGGATTACTTTTTACAAAAGAATAAACAAGAATGACATTAGAAGTATTAGAATTTTAAGCCATGCAGAAAGAGTCATATCAGAGGAGGAATTACTTTTAACATAATTATTTTAATTTGTTTCTAAAGCTACTGCAGTCACTGATGCGATATTGTTGTGCAGCTATGTTTACTTTTTGACTCAAATTACCTTGTACTACCAGTCTGTCCATGATCAAAAAAACAATCTTATTTTCGCTGTGAGGTGGAGAGGTTATTTTCTGGGGCTCACTGTATTTTTATTGATCAGTGACTTACCCACATAGGTTGATGATATATGTTTCCTTTCCCTACAAGACAGCAAGGGGTTCTCTTGGTATGTATATTGTAGGTTCAGTCATCCTCACCCCACTTGGTTGATCCCTTCCAGTCAGCAGCTCAGTTGACCAATTCTTTTTGCTGATAAGATTTCTTTGACAAGTCCAACATCTAGTTTTGTTCATTTTTTTTAATATGTGCACACACCACTGAGTGAAGCCTTTTACAACTTTATTATGCAACTACCACATTGCTCTTTTTTTTTAGGAAATGGGATTATTTAGCTTTTGGTACCAGATGCAGTTACAGGTTCTATTAATTGTCACAGCGTGGATATGTCGGTCAGAATCCTTAAAACAGAGAATGGAATTTGTGTAGTTGATTACGTAGTCCTGGTAAATGAAGTATACTGACACTTATAATAGCGTTAGGGTTGAATTATAAAGGCAATGAGTAGCAAATTCCAGCTATTTGTGGGACAGCTAACTGGATCTTTCTCAATGGTGAGAACAGTTGTGGAAGTTATAATCATATATGAGTCATATTTCTTCTATTTATTGGCAGGTTATGTTGTGATGTGGTGTGTTGTGCTATTACACTCAAAGGGTAATAGGCAGGCAGGGTACAGGCAGAGAGGGGGAAGATAGTCATAGCTCAAAGGAGGACTGCAAGAGCAGAGACTGAGAGGATTAAGAAGAGCAGGTAGAAGATGGGCAACCATGATACCAAAGGAGCAAAAGGAAAAAAGATAACTTTTTTTAGATATTGCATAATGTTTGATGCAACCTAGAAACCCACTGAGAGTTGCTGGCTTGAAAGTAAACTCAAGGGAAGAATCCACCCTGCAAGACTGCTGGAGAGAGGAGACATTTGCTGGCGTAGCTCTGACTTCTATTCTACCTTATCAGATACTCTGAGTTTTCTCGATCTAAATTAATTCATTTTGAAGATAAAGTTTCAGTAAAACACAGCTTTTAATATTCAAATAACTTTGGTATTTTGGTATGCCCTGTTCTGAGGTAAGTGCGCAGGCTGTTGTATCTTAGGTCTCTAACCAACTCAAGGTCTTGTCTCAACACATTACTAGCATGATCAGTACATACCCAATAAAAGTGTGTATGCAGGGATGAAGTGATTAATAGATTTTGACAGATTACATGCTGAAAATCAGAACTCATAATCCTGTAGCTGGTTAATACCTCTTCTGGTGGTTGTTTAGCCAGAAACGCCGCAATACTCTCCTGCTTGCCAGAGTGACAATCCCACTTCAAGCTGAGATCCTGACTGGAAAGACTAAGATCTTCCGTCCGGTGACAGAAGTAGTTCATGCTGTTATTTTTGCTTAGGATGTCCTATTTCAAATGCCTTTTCTGCTGCTTCTCAGGAGATATCCCTAGTCTGTTGAACCAGCAGATTATTCTGCAGCAAGTGTATCTAAACTCTTTTAACTTACATTTTCTCTATATACATTCAGAGAATTTAGATTTTCATTTCAGTAGGTGCAAAAATATCAACAAAATCACAAGCATATACAGAGGATCAACAGTCTAGTTTGTAAAGCTTTTAATTTCTACATAAGTCTAGCTCTACTTTTATTAAAATACCTTAAAACTAAAAAGATTATTTGGGGTTGAATGAAATGTTGCAATTAAATATTTTAATTTACTGAATGCTAAAAAAATCCCTTTTTGTCAGTCATTCAGCAACCAAATAAGTAAAAAAACACATATCAACAGGGTCTTACTTGATATTTTGATGCTACAGGTATCACACCTTGTATGAATGCCTGCTTCAGGTTTTTTTTCCTTTCATTATAACTGAAATATACCAGCAAGTGATGCATCACATTTTGAGGAAAACTTTTCATGATGAACCTCCTACACTCTAACGTCAACAATTAGTCACTTTATAAAACACTCTTATGCTGTTTATTTTTGTCTTTAATTATGCAAATGCTAGCATGTTACAAATATGTTGCTATTTATGAGTTATTCTTATATCTGTTTAGTACATAAATCAGTTGCCTTCCAGAAACTCCCTTCATATGAGTATTTCTGCAAAATCCCAACTCAAAAATGGTCTTATTCTGTTTCATAACAGAAAGACTTTTAGGGAGAAAATATTGCTTTCTTATTCTTCTTTCTCCCCCACCCCCCAATAATTTGCCTTAGACTCACTGCATTATCTTATATTCTAATATTTCAGATTTTATTGATTTTTTTCCCCCACTGCGTGAACACAATATAATATTATTGAAAGGAAGAGAGGAAGGGAAAATAGTATCTTTGTCCAATCTAATTTTTAAAACATATTTTCATATTCCCTTTTTCCCAGTACATTGATTATTTTTTCTAGATTAAATTCCGTTCCAGTTTTGCTGTACTTTTAGCCTTTCTGAATTTCTTTGCATCTACTACTCAGAAATCAGCATCTTTCCCATATTAGAGAAACATTGGTGTATAGTTGCCATCGTTATGGCTATTATATACATTTTACATGCTAAAGGTTCTAATCAGGAAAGAAATTCTGAGTATAGCTCTTTTTGTTTGATTTACTCCATCTTAAAATATCACAGAAAAGAGCACTACACCAGATCATTAAAACTTAACTGATAGATGACAACAAATGATGATAAACATTTGTTTGTCCTTTTGATCCAGTGTTATATTTATCATGACTTGGAAATAACATGAAATGGTGATGAAAAGCTGCAGAAAATCATAAGCCATGATAGTTTGGTTAATAAATGATAGGTCATTTTTAATTATTGATCATTAAAATAAATCTGTGTTAATAATGCGTGCTTTAAGACAGCAAAGTTTTCTTTCACCAAAATTGAAAGGTCATACATGGGAAAAAAAATTCTATAAGTACACTTTTAAGATGCTAAACCATACTGTGAATGTACAGATTCTGAAAAGGACTTAGGGATGATAGTAAACACTGAAAGGGAGTTCCTTGTTGTCCTTCTCTAGTTATGAAATTTAGTTATCTAGTTTCTTGCATCAGAAAAGGAAAACTAACAGGAGCAGAAGGTTATTCTTCATTTTAGATATATTATAATTAACAACACTGATACTGACATGATTCTAGACCTATCATTCATATTTGAAAAAGGATGTTGGCAAACTAGAAGAGTTTCAGAGAATGACACAAATATAATCAGAGGCTTGGAAACATGTCTAATTCTGAGACTATAAAGCAGATCAATGGAATTTACCCAATAATAGAAAAAGTAGGCGCTGTTCACATACATGCATTGATGGAGAAAAGACTTCTGGTTTTAGCTGATACCTTACTCTTGCAGAGGATAGGATAATATTATCGAGAAAATGGAAGGTGTACCTGCAATTTATATCTCATGTTTATGTCAAAAGGTTGGAAGCTCTCCTATAACTCTTTTATTTATGAAATATGTAGAAATTTTGTGAAATGTTTTAACAGAAATGGAAAATCAAGACACATACAAGAATATCTGAGAAAAAAATAAGAGAAGAAAATCTCGGTGTACTCCTTAACTGTTACCAATTCGCCCAAGATGAGCAACTGTTTAAATGGCAACATGATCATAGTATGCTCTAGTGGACCAAATCGTTCCTAGGAGAGTTTTAATGCCTTTACACAAGGTAACAGTGAGACTGTACAGATCTAATTGCACTTGAAAGACAAATTCAAAGTATTATAATTATAGAGAAAGGAATTTAGTGTCATGATCAGATAGATAGTGGGGTACCAAAAGACTCTGACTTGCTGAACAATGCAACTAATAGAAGATGACATTTTCTGCAGATATATCAGTAAGTAAATACAGTTTAATAAATTAAGGAACATTTCATACTCTCGAAAATATTCATTGTCATAAAAGGGTAGGTATTTTGTATGATGATGTGAAGAGCAACCTCTATAGGGATTCCTTTCAGACTGCAATTGAAGCAAGTGGCCCCTAATTCAATATTTAGATGAATTTAAAACCAAAATGTAACTTAAACTGTTATTCATTCCTAAAACAAACAAACAAACAAACAAACAAAAAAGAAACAAATAAACAACAACAAAAACAAAATCAACAAAGAAACTTCAAGCAATTGATGGTATGTTCCCTTCTGTTATGCACAGAAGGGAACCACCAAATGAATGTGGGTTCATTGTAAACTACAATTTTATGGGTTCTTACTCACCTCTTACTTTATAAACTATTTTTTAAGTCTTCATTTTGTATTATTTTTATTATTTTTCTTCTGTAACTATTAACCAAGGATTAATGGTGTTCAAAAGGAAGCAGAAAATTTAATTTATTTCTTCTGCAGATATTACCTTCTACTTATCATCTTCAAAATAAGGACAAAATATCTTCACCTTTTTGATAAAAAAACATGCATGCTTATGACCACAACATTTGATATATGTCCACCAGGAACAAGAAATAGTAAGAAAGGAACATGAATTTCAGCAGATTAGTATCAGCTAAATAGAACCACAAGGGAGGGTAATTTAAGAATTGAAGAGAATATGGCCTCTGTATTGTCTGATCCTCTTACTCTGTTGTTGTTGCTTTGAACATCTAGAGAGAGTCTAACTGATATTAAGTAAAATTTTAAAGGAAATGTTTAATGATCATTAAGAAAGAGGTCTTTTTCTTTTTTTTTCCCAGCCAGCATGGGTTCATGGAAGGCAGGTCCTGCTTGACCAACCTGATCTCCTTCTATGACCAGGTGACCCGCCTAGTGGATGAGGGAAGGGCTGTGGATGTGGTCTACCTGGACTTCAGTAAGGCCTTTGACACTGTCTCCCACAGCATTCTTCTAGAGAAGCTGGTGGCTCACGGCCTAGACAGGTACACTCTTCGCTGGGTAAAAAACTGGCTGGACGGCCGAGCCCAGAGAGTTGTGGTCAACGGAGTTAAATCCAGTTGGCGGCCGGTCACGAGCGGTGTTCCCCAGGGCTCAGTACTGGGGCCGGTCCTGTTCAATATCTTTATCAATGATCTGGACGAGGGGATCGAGTGCTCCCTCAGTAAGTTTGCAGATGACACCAAGTTGGGCGGGAGTGTTGATCTGCTCGAGGGTAGGAAGGCTCTGCAGAGGGACCTGGACAGGCTGGATCGATGGGCCGAGGCCAACTGTATGAGATTCAACAAGGCCAAGTGCCGGGTCCTGCACTTCAGCCACAACAACCCCAGGCAACGCTACAGGCTTGGGGAAGAGTGGCTGGAAAGCTGCCCAGAGGAAAAGGACCTGGGGGTGCTGATTGACAGCCGGATGAACATGAGCCGGCAGTGTGCTCAGGTGGCCAAGAAGGCCAACGGCATCCTGGCCTGTATCAGAAATAGTGTGGTCAGCAGGAGCAGGGAGGTGATTGTGCCCCTGTACTCGGCACTGGTGAGGCCGCACCTCGAATCCTGTGTTCAGTCTTGGGCCCCTCACTACAAGAAGGACATTGAGGTGCTGGAGCGTGTCCAGAGGAGGGCAACAAAGCTGGTGAAGGGCCTGGAGCACAAGCCTTATGAGGAGCGGCTGAGGGAACTGGGGTTGTTTAGCCTGGAGAAGAGGAGGCTGAGGGGAAACCTCATCGCGCTCTACAACTACCTAAAAGGAGGTTGTAGCGAGGTGGGTGTTGGTCTCTTCTGCAAAGTAACTAGCGATAGGACAAGAGGAAATGGCCTCAAGTTGCACCAAGGGAGGTTTAGATTGAACATTAGGAGAAATTTCTTTACTGAAAGAGTGGTCAGGCCTTGGAAGAGGCTGCCCAGGGAAGTGGTGGAGTCACCATCCCTGGAGGTATTTAAAAGACGTGTAGATGAGGCCCTTAGGGACATGGTGTAGTGGGCATGGTGGTGTTGGGTTGACGGTTGGACACGATGATCTTAGAGGTCTTTTCCAACCTGTATGATTCTATGATTCTATGATTCTATGATTTTTTTTTAAAATATGTGATTTTGCTGAAAGATGCTTATTAAAAATCTTAAAGCAAAATTACTAGAAAAAAGTCTGGAAAAAAAAAACTGACTTCTTAAATATACAGCCTTTATGTAATATCCCCGGGACAGTTAATGCAAGTCTGTCTGTGGTAGTTCTTTGGGATCTTCAAATATAAGGATACTGTTAAGAAGACAGCTATAGTATAATTTTCTGTATCTGGACTCTTATTCAGATTACTAATAAAAACCTGTGTCCCTGTTTTCTCAGTCTGTGCTCTTTATTGGGATGCTTTGTTCTAATATGAAAAGTCTAGGAAATATAAGACTTCACCATCAGATAAGATGGACTGAAATCCACTATTTCCCTGGCTATATACTCAGGATAGGATTAAATGGGACAATCACGTGTAACATGTAGTGTAATTAAATCAGTTTCAGTGACACAAGAACTAAATACACATTCCTGAAGTAGTCCTGGGTAAGTTGAGTTCCTTACAGTAGCAGTTCAATTTACAGGACTACGTTCAACTTCATAATCTATGTTCCTAGATGTGAACTGAGAGTTGTAAGAATGAATTTCAGATTTCTACTATTGACATAGGCAAAGGATATTCAGAGGTCCGTTGCTTTTAGAATATTCTGTTTTAGAGAGTGATGAATAAATATGAACAAATGCAAAGAGGATAGAAATATTTTGCCTAGCTTTATAAATAAGGTAAACAAGGTAATAGCCCTGAGGAGCACAGGCTTCTCTCATCTTTCTCAGTCTGTTACTGCCTGTATTCTTATTAAACAATCAGTGGGAAACAGACGGAGTCTGAAAAACAGCTCATCTTCTGTGAGTATGAATATTTGTGCACAACTGTTGTTTCTTTTTTTAAAAAACTGAAGAATGTATACTGAACAAACAGCATATTTTTTAACCAGCTCATGTTGATCCACATAAGTACATCTTCGCTCTCAAGGAAACTGAGTTATAAAACTGCTAATGTCCTTTCTGAATCTATTAACAAAAAAAGCACACTGAGGGACTAGAGTCAATAACATTTGACTTAAGCTTCCCAAAGGGTCTCAGTCATTCCATAGCTAAAGCTAACAATGTAATAAGATTTTCTTAATTCTTTCAAAGTTCTGAACAGTTCTTTGCGAAATCAGACAAAATACAAACTTGTTTATCTAGAAAACTTTACATGCAATAAAGCTATTAACTTGAAAAAGAGCTTTAATTTAATTAATTCACTTTTAATTAAAATTATTTTGTGCATATTTTCTTCCTATGACTTAATAATTATGTCATAGGAAGCAGGAGTGACATTGTTAACAATCTACACTTCTGTATTTCTGTGTTTTAAAGGTCAAATTATTGGAAGACACTGTTGTGAAGGGCAGGGAAAAGGTATACAAGGGTAACAATTTTGTCTCTTCTGTTTTCTTCTATTAATTTCTTTTCTTGTACATAGCTCTGCAATATATTACTCAGGATGTAAGGGCAAGTACTCAGAAGCTGGAAATGTCAAAGTTACAGTTGCTTTTATGACTCTAATTAGGCATACACATGAATTATGAAGGGGATTTTTAATAAATGATCTTCTAGTTCTGAAAAAAACACACCGAGGAGAAAGGAATTTTGGTGTGGCAAAACCAAATATCAGGCAAAATGGAATAAAATATACTAAAAGATTAATCCGGCTAAATTCAACTTTACAATGATCTGAAACTCAAGAAGGAATCATACAATTAGAAAATTGTGAGATTACTAAGGATTAAGACAAACTGCAATAGCGTGACAGGACAAAATCAGAAGCGGTAAGGCACAGAAAAAAACACTGTGAAACAGAGTAACAAAAAAAAAAGCCAAGGAAACAACCACAGAAAGTCTTTGCAAGGTACTCAGTGAAAATGGAAGGATGATGATAAATGATGACAGGAATGACAAGTTTTTGAAGCTTTTCTTGCTCAGTTTATATTAACATAAGTAACTGTGACCAGAAGCTTAGTACAACTAATGGAATATATAAATGTGGAAGCTGAAGTGAAGATAAGAGTGCTTAGATTGGTTAAAAGCTTTCACATGAAGTGGACCTATAGATATTCATATAGGCTACATAAGGAACTATGCATTCTTGAGTATTTCAATAAAAAAAAATCAGAATTTGTGAAGGAAAGGAGGAATTCCAGAAAATTAGAAAGTGGCAATTGTATATGCTGGCTTTAAAGAAAAAAAAAAAGGGGGGGAAAAAAAAAAAAAAAAGAAAAATAAGATAATCAGGGAATTTTAGCTAATTCAGCCAGTCCTCAGTATACAAAAAATACCCATAAAACCTGGAACAAAAACGTAAACCTTCTATTTTTAATAGTCAACATGCATCTGTCGAGCAAAACAAATCAAAACAGCTTAATGTCTTTTTACGACAGGACAAATGTTCTTGTAGGTGAGAGAAGAGTAGTAAGTGTCACATCTTAATACAGAATCAGAGATCAGAATGCCTTTAACAGTTTCAGGCAAACATTGTCTAGATAAAACCATAATAGAAAGGTACATAGATGGTTAAACAATGTTGAACAGATAGTCCTCAATCTGAAAGCTGTATCAAGCAAGGCAGTCAAGGAGTCAGTTCAAGGTTTCCTACTAGTCAGTTTTGTAATTAAAGATTTAGACACTGTATGAGAAAAATGTTAACCAGTTTGTAAAGGATATGAAAATTCAAGGAAAAGCACTGGGCCATCGAGTACATTAAATGAGTTGGAAACAGTCCAGTGGAGAGTAACAGGGCTGTTCAAAGAAATGAGAAAATGTTGAAATAATTAGGATTGTTTAAAATAGATGAGAAAACTGAAAGGATGACATGATAATGATCATCAGGTATGTTAAAGGCTGTCACTAGGAAGAAAATAGACTACTGCTTCCACAAGGAATAGAAAAAAAAAGTAATGGTCACAGACCCATCCAAGCACATACACTTCAAATGATTCTATTGATCCCTGCAGTTACAGACATGCACTGCCAGAATTTAGAGCTCTATCTTTTTCTCACTAATTGAGGAATATAGCATGAAACCTATAAACTGGGTCTGTAACCATTAGTCAAACCAACATACTGAAAGTCTGGAAAGAATTGCACTGAAGTGAGATATTGTCTCATATGTGAGATCTTTTTATTCCCCATATTTTATTCTTTTGGGGTTCTCTAACTGATACAGATACAGTAATAACTGTGCAGCAAACAAATCACTCATAAGAAGTTTGTGGTTTAGGGTGCCATGATATTCAGATTTATTTTGAAAGCAATTTATATAACCACTTCCATGTATTTCAGAGTAGTTGGCTATTTCCAATACGCTTTAATGTGCAGGTTTAGTCATCATAATGTGCAAGTGAATGTCAAGAAACCCTTGTTCTTTCTGCTAGATTTCACTAATGTAGAAACAATCAATCAGTACCACTCACTTAATTCCTAGTCTAACAGTCTGTTTACAATGGAGCATTTGTGATGTTGCCTGTCAGTTCTCATTACCTTTTGATCAGTAGCTTCTCAGGAATGCCACTGCCAGAAGCAGTTGACTTTGACGATAGAAGTGCATTTAATAGAGCACTTTTATGTGTAAGTTAGCCATTTCACAGTAGACACAATGAATTATGTTAACTTTTAGAGACAATTGAAACTAGGCAACCTCTAGGGTTCTGTGGCTTAACCTAGATTTGAGCAAAGATAATGAGCTTTTAGGGCAATGCTTAAAATGTATCAAGTAAACCTCAAATGTTATCAAATATTAAGTTCTGAGAGAAAAAGTAGCCTCGTGT
The DNA here is from genome assembly GCF_964195595.1 of Calonectris borealis. NCBI lineage: Eukaryota > Metazoa > Chordata > Aves > Procellariiformes > Procellariidae > Calonectris > Calonectris borealis. The sequence goes on from NC_134313.1 coordinate 20,153,473, forward strand.
TTTAAAAATATGACTTATACCCTTTCTTTTAAACTTTCTCTAAACCCCAACTACCCCAACATTTAAAATCTAATTTTTCTTTGAATACATTCTATTTGCTATATTCTTAGATCTAACAAGATCTCTACACTATTTGAGAGCCAGGAGAGATGCTTTATTGAGCACAAATTTCATGTGTCTCTGTTCATAACTGACTTCTGTTTCTGAAATAAAATATTGTTTATCACTGGAAAGTTCCTCTCACATCATGCTCCTCTTTACATAAATATTTTAACTTCTTGAAAGCTTTGATACATGAGTAAAATAAAAAAGTCTAGTTTTCCAAAATACTAATATTTTTCAGAAAAGAAGCTGCAGACTACTTATATCACAGCTACATGATGAGAGTTCTGTCTAGGTGTTACATACATGCACAGCCTTTATCAAAACAGGGCAGCCCTCCCATCTCTCTCTTCATTGACATGCACAGCCTTTATCAAAACAGGGCAGCTCTCTCTCCATTGCCTCTCTTACATCTTTCTTCCGGCAACGATCACATGTCTGCTCACAATTCCCTTCACCTGTTTCTGCTCTTGAATCAGCTGGTACTCATTAGGCCACCTCTTAATTCTTCTTTATATCTCCCTCTTTTTTGTTTATGATTTTGTAGCATTGCCAAAGTCCTATCCGAAACTCCCGATTCCAGAATTCTTCTCCACATCTAGGTAGAACCTTTAAGTGGTCATTTTGTTAACAGAGTAATTCCTCCATAAATGCTACCATACAGCGTTGTAAGAGTGTTCTTGAGGGTAAGGATTGCTGTAAAGACATGCTGCACACTCTGCTGGTGTGTGTCATAGAATCATAGAATCATTAAGGTTGGAAAAGACCTCTAAGATCATCAAGTCCAACCATCAACCCAACACCACCATGCCCACTAAACCATGTCCCTAAGCGTCACATCTACACGTCTCTTAAATACTTCCAGGGATGGTGACTCAACCACTTCCCTGGGCAGCCTGTTCCAAGGCTTGACCACTCTTTCAGTAAAGAAATTTCTCCTAATGTCCAATCTAAACCTCTAATAAACTGGACTTTATTTCATTAATATTTTAGTTTATTATTCCCCTTGCTCCTAGGAAAATATGAATGCAGATTTACCTTTTAAGGTATTCCCAAAGGTTTGCCAGCACTGCTACATTAAATGATGTTTAAATTATTTGAAAACTCATTCAACTCTAATAACTTATTTTATTTCACCTAAAAATTCTGATGTATTCCAGATAAAATGAAATGTATTCAGGTGTTTCTCTTCCTCAATACAGTAAAGAAAAGGTTTCTTTTACTTAATTCTTGCTTTCATATTTCAAATTAAATAATTTCAGGTTTCATATGTGACTATATAACCTATATGACATAACATCTCTTAGCTTTACTTAAAAAATTGAAACTATATTCGAAAAAGATTGTTTAACTATGCTATTAATTTAGATGAGACCAGATTTTAAATATATATAGACATTAGTTATATATTATCAGTAATGATGAGTAAGACTAATAATTACTCCAGAAAACCAAGTACATGGACAATAGGACAAAATGAAACTTTGTTTTAATTAAGGTAAACATGACAAACCTTTTTTATACTCTTCTTTGATTTTTTAAGCAAAGGAAATATGATAGCTTTGTTATCACAGGGAAAAATTATTTAAGTAATTTAACATGCATAGGAAATTAGGTGGATACAAAACTTAGAGTGGTTGTGTTGAAATAGGAATTGTTGTGATTTACAGATACTCCCAGGGAACCTTCTCATTTGAATTTGAGTTCTGTTTAACTTGATGATTAACCTAACTTGACAAAACCTCAGGCAATCTCAAAACAAGAGTATAGTTCCTTTAAAAGTGTTCAGTCATGCCTAGATACCTCTTTAATGATGCTTAAATGATTTTCAGGCTCTCCAAAAGTTTAGCATTGTTAATGAAGTTTCATAACTGATAAGATTTAAATCTTAATCTGTTCCCTCTTCATATAAACTCAATTAGCTGGTTTACAGCTATGATTTTTCTGTCTTTCTATTTTGCTGAAATAAACTCTTCACATCGTTTTTCTTCTTTCCTTTTCTTAAAAATTATTCTCTTTGCTTTCATGAGTGTTTTAATAATCTCATATGGCCATGGGGATGAAATAAAATTCCTCTCGACTTTGTGGGATAATATATGAGCTCTAATATTTGTTTCTTTTTTCATTTGAAAATTTATAGTATTTATGACAACAATCTGATCAGACGTAAGCTTTTAAGTCTGTTGTCTATGTCAGTTTATTACAGTGCCTAAAACAATACAATGTTTTTTTCCAGAGCAAATTTCTATTTTTTTTTTTTTAAGAAGTAACAGCTTTAAAAAAATGCAGCAAATCCTGGATACCCTAGACTGTAAATCATACCGCTTTTTAAGACTAACAAGTAGAATATATTTGGAGACTGACATGTATGTAATATCTGTGTAACAGTTCTAAAGTTTGGAAATTATTCTATAAACACTGCTAAGAGGCATAGGTCAAGGGAGGGATTTACTCTCCTTAGTTTCAGTCTCTCAATTAAGGTGCTTAGTTAGAAGATGAGTCTACCAGGCAAGTCTCAGCAGAAAGACAGTCTAGTTTGAGAAGAAATCTGACTTAGGTGCCATGACTAAACCTCTCTCTGTAAAACTATATACTTTAGGTTTAATAATATGCAAAAACTCTCCTGTGATTAAGCCAGCTGGCAAGCCTCTGTTCCGGGGAGGAATTCCTGTATGAACTTGCATAACATAATCTAAGATTGAACCAAGTTTACCTGTGATTTATCTATTGAAAATCCCAAGCAGCAATCGTATCTGCTCACTTCTCGGGGCTGCTCAGCACTGTACAAGATGAAGTGAGGGCACCTCCAGAGGCATATTAGTCATTTAAGTGACCATGTCTAGTCTTTCTATGGAGAGCTCAAGAAGCCAATGTTCCTTTTGGGATTTGATACCTAATTTCAGCTGAAATTGTTTGTTGCAGCTTTCCCTCTTTTGCCCCTCTATTGGTTAGAACATTCGGGAAGCTAATAATCTGAAGGGGTTTAGCTCTACATTAATCATGTCCTAGGAACGTTCCCTACATTTTAATGAATCCCAAGTACCTCCATTCCTCATTGTTCTTGTTAAAGCTGAACCCTGTAGAAGCCTTAGGCCAGAGGGAGAATGGGAAAGAGTGAACCCGAAATTAATCTAGATGTCAGACTTTTCAGCTGCATCAGGAATTGAGACAAAGCTTGAGACACCTAAATTTAACCTCCTACCTATGCCTATATGTGAACTAGGTGTCTAAGCTTCATTATGTCCTAGAAAGCAACTAGGTTGACCCATTGCTGAGCGGTCTACTTTAGAATGAGAGGAATCATCTTCAAGGCTCTATTGTTTGTACTGACTACTTCTCTGTAAACTGCAATGGTATTTAATACTCGAAGTGCACGTGTAGGCATTATAACCATGTAGCCCTGTAATACAGCATTGCTATTGCATAACATGTCATTAGTTTTGCACCGAGTTTGCAATGCCTCAGGACTGAGGCCTGCGAGGCTTGCCCTTTGAACTTTTCTTGACCCTCCAACAGCTTTGTCTTACCCACTTTAGCTGTGACAGCAATTTTTCTATTTCAGTAGATCTAATTTTTTTTTACTTTTGTTTATGGTAGAATCACAGTAGTAAGCACTTATTCTGTGTAGAATGAGATATTTTCAACACCTTGATAATGATGCAGTGTAGAGAAATACAGGCCTGGTACGACAGCAGAGGCACTGAGAAGTGGAGACACAGTACATGATGTAGAGCAGTACAGACATGGGATAATAAGAGGTGGGGCACAGCCTCAGCACTGGAGACCTGCTGGCTATAAACAGCTCAACCATGGTCATTTAAGGAAATGCAAACCTGGAGTTGGAGAAACCTGATTTTAGGGGTAGCAGAATAAAGAAATAGTACTTAACATGCATTTCTTACATATAATGGTCAATTAATTACCTACACTAGAAACACGCAAAAGCAGAAAACTGTGTACAATATGAAAGGCCCAGGTTTATAGCACCATAGCAGCATGTTCCCACCAATATCCAAGAATTGAATTGATGTACTATTGCACTATATCTAACAAACTAGATACCAGACAATCTGTCTTGGATTTTCCCAGACAATACACCTTTTGTAATAACAAAAAGAGACAGAAAGGCATCTTTTTATGAAGACTTTATTAAGCTTTCAAATATAGACAAATATAATACCATAAGCACAAGCAAAAAAGTAGTAATCCTAAACTCATTCAGTGCTGCAGTAGAATAATGCTGTATAAAAAAATCCTATCTACTGCTACCGCTGCCTCCTGTTCTGAGAATTTTGCTATTAAAAAACAACATCAGTTTTGCAACAAATAAACATTTAGGGTACTTTGTGTTCTATTTGATGTTTCACCACAGAAATATGGTGTATGATATGTGATCACCACTGAAAGAATAAGGTCTTTAAATATTTTTGGGAGTATACTGATTTAACTAAAACAGAATATTATAGTATGTTGCTATAAAAATGCCACTGAGAAATGCTTATATATTTTAAATATATAAACTTCTGAACTGTGTACTGCTGTTTGGTTGTACAATCTGCTGCAGCATTACTGATGTATTCTTTCTTATCTGACCTTGGTGAGTAGACAATTACTTCAAATCATTTAAAACTGTTTGGAGAGAGAAAAATCATGTCCATTTGTGACAAGCAGTCATTTGGACAGAAACACTAAATGAAAGAGTCAAATAGGGTCTGCCAACAGACTGCCAAATGTCAAGATTAGTTAAAATATAATGACAAAGACCTGGACATAGTTGGGCCAAATCCTGGGGTCAAAGCCATTTCCCTTGGAGGATAGAATTGCATGTTCAAAGGTGACATTCCCTCAATCCTGGTACTGTTCCTATGCACAAATGTTTCCTTTATGTAGGGTTACAGCAGCTTAAATCCATGTTTCAACTTGCCTGGTATAGCAAAGATGAGAGAAATCCTTAACTACTGTAAAAGGAACAACTCTGTGCAGAGTCTACAGGAAAATGGAAAGGTGATCTTTAGGCCACCCTTATACATGTATGTATGCTCAAATCTTCCTGATCTGCTTTTGATGCTGTTCAGTGAGACACAGCTATTTTCACAGTGCAATTTCCAACCATTGCAGGTAGTAGTCAGCTATAGTGTGAAGTAATCTGAATTTCATCCCTGTTGGCTATGATGGCTCAAGTGTTGAAATGAATGTTTAGACAGTTAAGCTCGGAGATACTAACATATTTCTGAGAGCCTGGAATATTGTTCTCAACATAGAAAATGCCGGATTGAGATTTCAAATGCAAGTGTATGTTTTGATCATTGGGAAAGCAGCGAATTAATTAATACTGTCAGAGGAAAGAAAGAACGCAGTGCAGAATATTTGTTAAAAGCTCCAGTAAGCCCCAAAAGACTAGAAAGATGTCACAGCAGTGCAATTGTATGCTTATTTGTTTTGTCTTGGTCTAGAAAAATCCCTTCAGTGAAGAATATTTTTGACTCTCTAGAAGTAGAAAGTATTGCTTGGAGCCTTTGAAGAATATCACACTTTGAGAAGAAGATTAGAATGATCATGCCAAATCAGTGGTCTATCTGTCCCAAAGCTTGTTTTCAACAGGACAACAGAAGGTGCTTGAGAAAGGACAAGAATAGGGTCAGTGTGTGCTGATTGCTCACTTCTCTGAAATATCTTTCCGGCCCCCAGTGATCTGTGGCCCTGAGACTTTCAGACCAACAGTATTTAATACTTTCCAATTATACAGCGTCAGCAATGCCTGCATGCAGCCCTTGATGAAAGACAGATCCTTCAAGGTATCTAAAGAAAATATATGTGATTTTGTCCCTTCCTAAATACACTTCACTTTGCAGTAACAGCATAATCTTTTAATTTTCATATAATGCCCCCAACATTGTTGATTATACCTGCTTCATGTGTTTGCCCTATAATTATTCCTTGCTCCTTATGCACCTGCAGTAATGTAGGTGTGGTCGGATGTTTTTGATACATTCCTTCTGGTTCAAATGGCTTATGAGTGTCTTTAATTTTGATTACATTTGTATGATTTATATTAAATCTGTTGAGGCATACCCTGATTGCATCACAGATATTGGTACCTTTGTCAGTTTGAAACTTTTATCCCAACCACTTTCATGAGATTTGTAACTCTCCAGAGACACTCCCTGGATATTCATGGTTTGAAAGCTATATTGACTTTAACCATGTGCTGAACTTCCAGTTCACAAACTATGTGTGCTACAATAACTAGCAAAAAAAATGGGGAGAGGCAGGAGGAATTTATGGCTTTCAAGTCTGACTTGTGTAGTTCTGCCAGAACTTTTTACTTTCTGTCTTCTGTTGTTTCAAAGTTTTAACTTACCTGTCTCCTCTTTAAAACTTGCAAAAGAATGCAGTAGAAAAGGCTGAAATTCCAGGATGGGAAAAAATAGTGCTTTCATTATAATGTGAAGCTGCTTAATGTGTTCAATTTTGGATTAGGTACTCTGGAAAGAAGTGGTGGTTTTGTATAGGACAGTCCGTGATTTGTTACTGCAGAGACCAATTTGTCATTTATGGTCTACCTGTTCATTCATCTTGTATTTCTTTTTTTCCCTTCCTGCTGGAAATATAAAGCAACCAGGGAGGAAAGGCATTAAAGATTTGCTTAAAAAGACCAATTGCACTTCAATGCGCTTACTTTGCTTATTAAATTGAAAGTTTGCAGTTTTATCAGTTTGACATATGCATAAAAATGAGGTGGTCAATAAAAGAAAAAACAAAAAATAAAAACTCATAGAAACATCACACTTTTTTCTCATTATTACACAATGGTAGACAAAAAAAATAGCAACAACAATTTTTTTTTCTAGTGACAGAATATGTGGCAGATTAATGATTGTTATTTGAATCTACATTTTAGTTCATTTTGCTTCAGGACATAAGTTAATAGAATATTGATGGCATTTGAACTCAGAACTACGTGTTCTGTAAACAAAGATTGTGTAAATTCTAATAGGTCATTTTGCCACCTGATCTCTGTACCCTCAAAATATGGGTATGTTTCCTGAGAACTACTACAGAAAATAGAAATACCTAAAAAAGATGCATGCACTACTACATGATTTTTCCCCTTCTGAAAGATGAATTTTCACTTCCTTGTGAAACTATGTGAAACTACAGAAACTATGCCTTGGGTTCTGTAAGGACTTAAGGATAGCAATATGTTTGGTTACATCATTGTTTTGGCAGATTTTGAGCTTTTTTTCCCTTTATTTTTCAAGTGGACCACTTCATTATAAAAATATTGGTGTTCAGTCAACCAGAGTCTTAAGATGCAAACTAGTTAGTTGGTCCTGTTCTTTTTGGCAAAGGATAAGACTAAAAAATACCAACTAACTAAACACAAAATATATATTCTTATATAATACAAAACTGTGTTTTTGTTAATAAAAGCCAGATTCTGGAGGTTGGATCACAAGAAGTTCATTTGCAGAATATATTATCCTCCCTCTGGCAGTTAATACATAGGATAAAAATAGTACTAGATGTTTACAGCTTTTTATGTTGTTAACTCTTGGAGTTTGTTCTGAGCAGTTAAAACCAAGTAAAATTAGCACTATTTTTTCAATGGCATAATTTACCTTATGAATCGGTATGCTGTATGAAAAAGATTACAAAGATTTAATTTGCAAAGTAAAGATCATTCATTTCTTTCTTTTGAACATTAGCTTCATTTTTTAAAACAAATGTAATATGTAGTGAAACTATGATATGAAACTACACTTTTTTTTTCAAGAAATAGAAAACTACATGTATTCAATTTGCAAGAGTAAGTTTTAACTGTGGTGTGCATGAGATATCATATTAAGAAAATATCCCTGTTAAATTCTTAGGATAGAGTTAAAACCACCTTTTAGCCCTATGTATACTTCCTTTACTCTTCTACATGTTTCTTTCCTTTTGTATTTGTTATTATCTCTCTTAAAATGTATTTAAGGAAAAAAACCCTACTCTGTCAATAAGTTCCCCTATTGTTTCAATTGCTTGCGATAATAAATCATAGTATTATTTTAATAAATGTTAGTTTCCTGAGCTCATAAATTTCATTGGAGAACTTATCTTATTATTACATCACCTAGTGTAAGAAATGTAGTATAAGAGTTACTTCACAAGTGAGCTAGCAAGCTGTCCTATTTTACAGAACACTTTTTCATATGTTTAAGATCCACTGGCTTTTCCAAAATTCAAGTGTACCCTTGCAAGTTTTGTTGACTGTGTGGGTCATAGACTCATGTATCTTTCATCACCCAGAGAGTACAAAAATAAAACTTAAAAATATGTTTTATATTTGTCTTGTCTTCCCATGAAAGCTGATATAAGCCATCACTGCGATAATATTGCTTATTTGTGCTGTACCCAGTGGAGGACACTCTGCAAAAGAAAACCAGAAGAAAGGGGAAAAAAAGAATGAACAAAATAATTGTTTGTGACTGGCATTTTGCGGCATTGGTCACCATCCTCCAGCTGCACCAAACTAGGAAACACCTCAACAAAAAAAAAAATTTGGTGAAACATGTTTTCAATATAAATAAGGAATATGAAAATATGCCACTCTTTCAAGATAATGTGTTTTAAGCTTTTTGAAAAGTAAAATGCAACTAGAGCTTGAAATTAAAGTTGCAGTTGCTCAGTGTTTAGAGATGGAGAATGGAAAAGAAATTAGTTATAGTGGTGGCAGAATGCAAAGTTTCAGATTCAATTCTTTAGAAAGCAGTGTGGAAACAAAGGATCAAATAATGACATAAAGTGATACAGCTGCTGATTCACTGAGTGTAGGAAAAAACACAAAGTCAGTTAAATTCATTTTTGTGGGGATTTCAAAAGTACTGATGGGATGACAGAGACTGAAACGCAAGCTTAGACCTGCTTAGAGATCAGACTAGTAATTTTCACATTCCTAGTCCCTTCAATATTTCTTGAGGATTTTTCTGTGAAAAAACAGTGAATTTGAACTCCTCGCTCTAATGGGTGATACATAATGGAAACAGTGTTTGATTGTACTAGGGATTCATAAAAGATCTAAACTCAATATGTTAGTTCAAAAATTGCTGCAGAAAAGTACTTAGCTGCATGTGAAAAATATAGAAACACTTCCAGCCCAAAGGTGACAGGACAAAATGCTCTAGCAAGTTATCAGTTTGTAGTTTCTCAGCATATCTTTGGTAATGCCTGCAAAATCAGAGGAACAGGCTAGAAGTCCTGTTCAGTTTCATATTCCTAAGTATACCAAAATGTTTACTCAGTAATGTATGCTGGCTATAGGTTGGTATCTTCGGTCTTTTAGGAGAGCTGAATACATCAGAAGCTGGTCAGGAAAACTTATCCATCCTTCCTTCCTGCACTGCCCCAAGGCATGAGAAGGCATGAAGTAGCACAAAGGCTGCTGGAATAATTCATTTTGTATGCCTGTAAAATCTTGATAGTTAACAACTGCATGCATTGCAGTCACCCTCCCCAGCACGGTTCTCTGCCTTTTGAAGTACCACATATTAAGTCAGTCTACTGAAAAACAAACAACCCTGTCCCCCACATAAAGTGTGCTCAGTATTTAAATAAAGTGAAAATACTTGAAGTTTTCAAAGATTACTTCTTTCAGGTTTTTGGTAATGCTTGCATTTTATTCATGACAATATTTTTGTAATTTGTAAAAAGACTGTTCTAATGGGAGATAATTAGATTATCTCTCTGGTTTGTAGTACTCTGGTATACAGAGTTGCTGCTCATTTCTTTTCAAAATAAATCAGGAACACGTAGGGGTGTTTTTCAGGACTTTTTGTTTTGTTGGTTTTTTGTGGGTTTGTGGTTTTTGAAGAAATAGGACTGACAGTGCTTTAGCAGTTTTATGCAAAAATTGCTGTGTCTCATAACTGACATATTGCTTCCTTGTATCTAAGACGCTAACTAGCTGATTCACCATCACAGATGATGAAGACGACCTTTTGGCTAACATTGCTACCCATATTAGGGTATTCAGGAATTGCAGAAAAGATTTCAATTATTCATCCTTTTGAAAAAGAATAGTTTTTTGCAGTACTGCTAAAGTTCATGTTTTAATGAAGTAGTACAAAAAAAGCCAATATTATGTTTATCTAGATTTATATCTTTATTCCTTTAAAAACAAATACAAGTTGGGTTTCTTTTTTAAATTGAAAATCTGAAACAAATCCTGATGTGATACTTTAATTTAAGGCACAGACATCCATAACGATTCTTTTTGTAATCCTATTAGTTTAGAGACAAATTTTTCGCAGATTGTTTTTGTTTTAAAATTAACTTGACACTTGCACAGATCACAAACCTAATCTCATTCAATGCTTTTTCTATCTCCTTACATGTTCAATATAAATCCAATGAAATTCTGATGTCATTGAAATTCTTCACTTTTAGTTAAGCATGATGTGATCAAAATCAAGCTTCTTTTGCTTTATTTTAATAATTGGTTCTGAGCAGATGCATCTATTGAAATCTCCAGTGAAATTTCCTATTTCTAATTTGTGCAAAGATTAACTTTTACTCCTTAAGGCAAGAAGCTTCCAACTCGCTATTTTTGCTTTATATTTCTTTTATTTTGAAGTTGGTATTCTACCCTGACACAGATCAGTGCAAAAGGTTAGTGATATCCATGGAGCAGACTTTGCATAGAACTCATGAGACAATTCCAGAGTAAATCCACTGAGTTCATAAATTTGGCAGACTTTGTTAAGTCCAGGAGTTATCTTCTCAGGAAACTCTTTATTTCCAAGTGTGGTGGGTTGACCTTGGCTGCCTGCCAGACTTCCACCCAGCCACTTTCTCACTTGCCCTCATCAACAGAACAGGGGGAGAAAATAAGATGAAAAAACTTGTGGGCTGAGATAAAGGCAGTTTACTAAGTAAAGCAAAAGCTGTGCACAGAAGCAAAGCAAAGCAAAAAGAGGAATCTGTTCACTAAAACCCATCGGCAGGCAGATGTCCAGACACTTCCTGAAGCAGGGCCTCAGCACGTGTATCGGTTGCTTCAGAAGACAAATGCCATAACCCCAAATGCTCCCCCTCCTCCTCCTTTCCCTCAGCTTCTATTGCTGAGCACGAGGTCATATGATGTAGGATATGCCCTTGGTGAGTTCAGGTCAGCTGTCCTGGCTGTGTCACCTCCCAGCCTCTTCCCTGCACCCAGCCTACTGGCCTTTGGGGTGGGTGTTGGAGAGAAAGCCTTTGATGCTGTGTGAGCCCTGCTCAGCAATAGCCAGAACACTGGTGCCTTATTAACTCCATTTTAGCCACAAATGCAAAGCACAGCACTATGTGCGCTGCTGCGAGGAAAGTTAACTCCATCCCAGCCGGACCCAGTACACCAAGGAACACTGATACATATTATTTATGTGTTGCATTCAGATATCTAACCTTTGTGAGATGTCCTCTATCCTCCCTAGTTCAAATGAATCGTAAACTGAGGCTGTGGATCTGGAAAAGCTTCAGGGGATAAATTTGCACAGTAAAATATTAAGCTCAACTTAATTAAATACATTAATGATCAGGCTTTTGGTAAAAAGCAATAGGGATTGTTTTGCTAATTTGCAAACAAAATGCCAAAGATCTTGGAAACAATTCAGAGGAGAACTTATTAGGGCAAAAATGAAAACATTAAAGGGATATTGGGAGGGGGGAAGAATTAAGAAGAAAAGAAGTTATTGCAGGCTTCCTGGCAGTCTTATTAATTTTAGTTTTGTGCATTGTAAATTAATTAACATAATCCCATTCGAAGTGCAGTGTTTTACATGAAAGAAAAATATCCTAATGGCTGATCTTAAAAGAGAGAGGAGGGAAGGAATTAAGCTAAACTATATTACAGAAGGTTAAGTAACGTATGTTCACTGGCTTTTCAGTAAGCTAAATAATAAGATTAATATTAACACACATTAAGGAGCAACTAGCTTCTTGTCATTTCATGGCTCTGTCTCAATTCAATGAAATTGATCATTTTTTAACTTTTTCTCATTGAAAAGATGGATTAAAATCAAGCCTTTGTTACAATAATCTTAAAATGGTTAATTCTCAACAAGACACTGCACTGGTTGGGACATTATTTCAGTCACAATAGTGTTGAATGTCATGGGGCATATCTACCAAATGAGTTTTTGCTTCTCATCTTCTTGAATGCAATGTGTGCCAACAGACTTTATTTCACGCTCTCTTCCCGATGTAGAGTAACAATTGCTCAGACTGGTTTATTTAATTTTCTGAAAGAAGAGGGAATGTGTGGTTGTTCATGTACATATGAGTATTTACTTGCTTTAAAGTTTTGTTCAGAGGTAGTTATTTTTTAAATATAGAAATGTGTGTGCTTAATATATCTTTCTCCACAAATTTTGTTTCTCCTAACAAATATTTTAGTGGACTCAGTGAAAAAAAAAACCTTAAAGATCTTCAAAAATTCAAACATTCAAAAACTGTGCTCCTAGGAACAAGGGATTTGATGAAAAGATCTCAATTTTTAAATGAAACTACTGAAAATCTCCACTATCTGTTACATTCATTATTATTTTTGTATTAGTCATCTTATTAAAAAATATTCTGTAAAATCACAGCAATCAGAAAGTTCTTTAGTAAAAGCTTAGATTTGTATCTAATTTTTCAGAACCAGAACCCAAGAACTAAAGCAAGAAAATACTCTTAGCCTTAGAACTCATAATAAAATTATAAATGAGAATTTTGGTGAAATAATTCCTTATGATGTTTGCTGTAGAAAAATTCTGCGGTTGCTCAGAATGGCTTTGAATAAAGGACATCCAATTTCATCCAGATGCTGTCAAGTTCTCTTTGAAAAATACCATAATCAATCATCAATAATGTTCCAGTTAATCTTAGAATCACAGGAGACAGAAATGGAACCACCTTAATCAGATGCTTAATACTGAGTGGTTCATGGTAATGTATTCTCCAGTATCATAGCTGGAGTAAATGCAGTTTTCAAGGTACTGCAATAAAATGAATAATAAAGTAGAGGAAACCAGAAACTTGGGAAAAGTTGTATAATACAAAACCCCAAAATAACTAATGAATGTTGTTCAATGTTTCTTGTGATATTTTAGAATCATAGAATCATTAAGGTTGGAAAAGACCTCTAAAATCATCAAGTCCAACCATCAACTCAACACCACCATGCCCGCTACACCATGTCCCTAAGCATCTCATCTACACGTCTTTTAAATACTTCCAAGGATGGTGACTCAACCACATCCCTGGGCAGCCTCTTCCAAGGCCTGACCACTCTTTCAGTAAAGAAATTTCTCCTAATGTCCAATCTAAACCTCCCTTGGCGCAACTTGAGGCCATTTCCTCTTGTCCTATCGCTTGTTACTTGAGAGAAGAGACCAACACCCACCTCGCTACAACCTCCTTTCAGGTAGTTATAGAGCGCAATGAGGTCTCCCCTCAGCCTCCTCTTCTCCAGGCTAAACAACCCCAGTTCCCTCAGCCGCTCCTCATAAGACTTGTGCTCCAGGCCCTTCACCAGCTTCGTTGCCCTTCTCTGGACACACTCCAGCACCTCAATGTCCTTCTGGTAGTGAGGGGCCCAAAACTGAACACAGTATTCAAGGTACGGCCTCACCAGTGCCGAGTACAGGGGCACAATCACCTCCCTACTCCTGCTGGCTACACTGTTTCTGATACCATTTTTCATGTTCTAATATTTTTAATTCAGTTTTGCATTTAAAGTACATCTATGAATACATTCACAGAGTATCATTTGAAGGTTGGCATACCATTAGCAAAGCTTCATATTCAGTCTACACATTCAGCAGTTGCTCAGTGTTACAAAGCTAACAGGAAAGGCACGTATTTCACTGAAGATGGAATTTGGGATCTTATTAATTAATTCATCACTATAAATCACTGTAAGAGAGCATATCTTGTTAGTGTCAGTCACTCAGATACTAATCAGTGGCTGATTAGGTTTAAAAATATCAACCTGGTTGAGCTATCATTGCTCTGCACAGTAGACGGATGAGTCACATTAGAGAGAATGTTACATGGCACATAGAAAAATTGCTTTTACCTATTATCCAAGCTACATGCACAAAATCTTATGGGAAAATCAGTGGTAAAGACACTCACTTAGACAATGACAAAAAAAGCACTGTAACTGACCTCAATTTTTGTGCCTTATTTTGCTGCTAAGTGCTACTTAGCCCAGTCCTACATGCCTTGTGCATACAATGCTCTGATTTGTTCTAAACAAGGAGTTCAAATTACCTCAGAAAAAAAGAATTGGGCCCCATCCATCTTCGGTGTTACCAGGAGAAATTATTCACCCATTCCCAAAGGTTAGTTTTATATTGTAAGATACAGACAAGTAGAATTAACCACAAAACCAATAGTCTTACATCCTTATAATGCAACAATTTAAAAAGTCTATGATATGTCAAAGAACACTTTTGAAATATGAATAATAATACCTTCAACGCTAAATAAGTCTCCTGTAATTAGTGTGGTCACATTAGTCTAAACCTTAGCTGGTTCATGTTGCTTTTTGTGCTCCAAAAGGACTGCAATTTTACAATGAAACAATGTTTATTCACAATCATTTCTGCAGAGGTTTCCAGGCACCTAAATGAATTAAATCAGAAGAGCACAAGCAGAGTTAAGTAGGGGCTCAGCATTCATAAAAGGTACTCTGAAGCATCAGCCAAATGCAATAGATGTAGTTTTCTGAAAGACGCAATTATGCCAAGACAGTAAGTGTAGGCGTAAGAGAAACGAGCCTTCACTAGTTTCTCAGAACTGAGCATCAAGTTGATTTTAACAGACCCAACATGTAAAAGAAGTATATACTTCTAAATTCAGGGGGATTTACAGAGTGGAAGAGGTAGTTAAACATCTAGCTCTGTTTACACAATTTGCAGACTTGCCAAGTCATAGACTGAGGACGTTTGCTGGGCCTCTGCCTCATGTTTCCTCACATGGTACCTAGAATGAAATGCATCCTGGAGCATGGCATTTGCAACAGAGGAAAAGGAAAGCAAACAGAAAGAAAATCTCTGGCAGCAACCTAGTACTTTGTACGTATGTGCGTGACCTGGTGTGTCCCCAGGCTCATCCATCAGAAAGCTCTATGTACAGTCCCATCCACCAATACCTATCTGCATAATGTCCTTCAAGGTATAAATTTCTCATGTTAAGTTTCTGTGAACTCAAAGGTCTGTATTTTCAAATCAGTATAATTTATACTGCTATCATTAAGCAGCTATAGATAAATGTTTAATGTTCAAACAACTTTACTTGAGCTATTAAAAGTTTGAAAACATGCAATGATTTAAGTACACACCATTGCGGTGAGGATCTTGGTATCTTACGAGTGCTTCTGGTCTTAGAGAAGCATTGCAATTTTTCAAGGTAATGATGGCATATTTTCTGACAGCTTAAACTCCTCTTCAAATTGAGTGTAAAGCCACCATCAAAATAGATATATCTGCTAACTTCTCCTAGAATATATGCCAGCAGACTATCACTGCAATCTAATTATTAGATTGTTGTTAATTACTAGAATAGGGAATCAGATTATTTCATAATTGAGTACTCGTGGTGGCATCCAGAACCTCTTCCCAAAAAAATCACAACTCAAGGAAATTAATGCGTAAGTTAGTTGCCTTCTCTTTGATTGTATTTAGAAATTTCTAAATGTGTTTTTTCTTTGATTAACTTAATTTGGTGGAGTGTTCCTTTGATCCCAAATGTTCAGCACTGAACTGTGAAACCTGAACATAAAAAATTCTGGATTAACCTTCTCCAAGGCCAGAGTGCAGGCTGAGTGGAGAGTGCCAGAGATCTTCGGTTCAATGCTTCATGCAAAGGTTAAGCTTTCTTTCCCTTTTGTTTTTCTATTTCATTATCAGGGTACCAGGACTGGTCATTTTTATCCTAGACTGTAATCTGTATCTACCTGGAGTTAGATGAAGATATTCGTGCAATATTCAGGTTCTTACTTCACATTTATCAACCTGTAATCACAGCTTTGGATGTCACACAACTTTCAGTGATGTTGCCCCTACTGTTGTTAAAGACTGTGTGTTTTGTAGTTCAGAAAGCGTTCTTCATCGGTGTTCAATACTAGCTTTTTATGCAATGTGAACCCAGCGTTTGCAGGAAATGTAAGTGAGGTGAAATCATGCAAAGGATCCCGCACGGCTGGAAGCGTGTGAATCACAATGAGTGGCACCTATCTCCTGAAGTGCTTAAGTACTTATGGCACCTTTCTTTGGGTGGCTGGAATGTCTTAGTGTCTTATCTTATATTTTGTTGTCTTTTATACTTTCAAATGCTGCTCTTGACCTTGTCCTTGCTATATCAGCCAACCACAGAAGAGATGATGAACAAAATAGAAGGAGAATAGATTAATCCTACCCTGACAGCTCTGGAACGTAGTTTCTATCTGAAGTTATTTTAAAGATGTCATATCTTACCCTGAGCTTAAAAAAATATGAATAATATTCTTATGGTATGTAGAGCTCATCTCCCATACACGCAGAGGAGCGCAGAGGCAGAGGGCAGCAAGGGAGCCCCAGAGCCCCAGTCAGAGACACGAGCCCCTGCCCCACCTCCCAGGGCTCTCCCAGGAGAACATCAGCCCCACGGGCCCTGGGGGATGGGGCTCATTATAGGATGCAGGGGAAGAGCATTCTGGGATTGTGCAAGATTTACTATGGGATACTTAAGGGAGAAACCAAAGGTGGGGAAAGGGAGGAGTTAAAATAAAATGGGACAGAGAAAGAGTGAGGCAACAGAGGGATAAGGGGATAAAAGGTGCCAGTTGCTGGTCAGCATGCTGGTCTGGCCTTGCTCTGTGCCTGGTCAGCATGGTCTGTCCTGTCACCTCATTAAACTCCATTTCTAACTTTCTTCCTAGGTGAGATACACTCTATTCTGTGTCCACGTGTGTGTTTGGGGTCTGAGTGCAGCAAACTGGAGTTTGCATGTGATGGGCAATGAATATCAAGCAGGACTAGCCAGTGAGCAGGGTAAGAGCTTTGGAGCCAGACATCAAAGCTGGATCCTGGAGAGACCAGAGGGTTTGTGGGCTGGCTACTGGAGGGGCCAGGAGGTCTCAAACAGCTCCCAGAGAGACTGTGAGGTCTGGAGGTTGATTGAGAGACTGTTTGTGCATGTGTGTACATGCACATGAGGCAGGGGTGGCTAGGGGATCCCTGCTGGGAAAGCACCAGTGTCTGAGCCCAGCTGCTCGGGGGGTCCATGTGTGTGTCTGTGCCTGTGCTGCTCTCTGTAAAGGGGTCTGGTCTCTATCAGCAGCCAGAGTGGGGCTGCAGCCTCAGGGACTTTTATGTGCAGATGCCAGCAACTGGGGAGACTGGGATCCAGGCGCTGATACAGGACAGGCTGGGTGTCTGAGTCCAGCTGCTGGAGGCATCCACCTTGTACATGTGTATACATATTTTCCCAATAATGGACCTCCGTCTTGCTCAGCCAGAGAGGGGAGCAGGATGAAAGCTGCATTTGCTCTCTATGTTGGTCTGTGCTGCCAGCTGTGTGTATATGTATATATGTACTGTGTGCATGTGTGCCTACTGGGGACACATGTTCAGCCTTGCCGCTGGCTGGACCTAGGGACAAGGAGCAGCAGCCTCACCTCTGTCGAGCTATGGGATTTGGCAGCTACTAACAAATATTAAATAAATCTGATGTATGTGGTGAGAAAGGATGAATGAGTCAATGGGAAAATTTCAGGCCCTCTCTTTCCTGTACCAATGTCTTAGGGGTAGGCAATACATCAGACATCCTCCACCTCAAAGACTAAGAGTATCATCTTTGTGAAATTTCTAGGTCCTAATCACTAGATATGACTCATGTGATTGGTTGCCACAGCACAGGGTACACCTCTAGCAAGCCCAGTGACAGAACCTGTATCTCTGTAGTCAGGCAATAGCACCAAAGGCTCACAGGAACCCTGACATTGGCCTCTTCACCACTTTTAAAACACGCAAACTCATCAGAGAAAGTGTCATCCTCTGTGCTTACTGCCACATTGAGAGTAAATGAGGTAAAGCTACAGCAGTATTAGGTTCTATTGTTACCCTTTGCTTGTGTAAGTTGTTTTGTTTTGCAGTGGAATTACTTGAAATTATAATGATGCAGGGGGTATATGTCTGTCAATAGGATTATACACAGTCTTGCTCAGGTTAATGTGTTTAGCCAGGGTGTTAGAAGGATGGTCTGCTAATGAGGTGCTCATGGGTCTGCTGCTCACATGTATTATACTACAGAATCATGCTCAGTGTTGTAGTTTTTTTATTCTTTCATATAAGACACAGATTTTGTTTCCTGCCTACATAAACACACTCAGTTTACAGGGATCTGGCAGGTTGAAAGAAGCGGATTCAGCGATTTGTATATACAGGTAAATGAAGATTGCTGTAAAAAATGCCTGTTTCGTTGGTCCTAGGAGACCAAAAGTGCAGTGATGCATTATTCTGGCACGAAGTTATGCTGTATGGTGCAAAAAGTTTCAAGAGATGCAAGTTCTAATTACAATCACATCCCTTTCTCCAAGCTACATTTGGCAAAGAGAAGCAAAAAAAAACCCTATGTGAACGTTATCTCAAATACCTGTCTTTTTATTACAAGAATGATACTGCCTGGGTCAATTATACCCTCTACATTTTTACATGATTCTCAGAGATTTTGTGCAAATTATCCTCATCATATTAGAATTTATGCAATGCTGGTGCATGTTCTGTAAGTCAAAAGAGATATCAAAAATAAATATAAACCTAAATATATAAAAGATGAGTAAATCAAAGATAACCACTGAAAACAAAGCCAAAATAAAAAAATGCACAACACAGTAGACTTTTAAGTATGCAATTTAAGTATTGCATTAATTAAGCTTTTTGAGGCAAAAAATGTTTCAGCATGGTAAATAAAAACAGAAAATTAATGCTGTGGCAGAAAGAGAACAGAGCCATCTGCCTGCATACTGCTGTGAAATGGGCACTTAGACAGTTAAATGGAAGATAAGGGTTTAAAATTTTTACTGGAACTTTATCACTTTGATGTGGGTTGTTCCCCTGAATTCCAGTGGGAGTGATATTTTTTAGTACTTTTTTAGAGTACTGAAAATAATGCATAGGAAACTGTGTATATAGGAATCTCTATTCTTCTTTAGATAGTGAACTTCTATTTATAGGAAAAATACAGGGGGAAAATCAGAGTAATTCATAGTACACCAAAGACTTGTGCCCCAGTTCCAGCTCTACTAAAAACACGTGGGCTTGAGTCATATGAGTCATAGCAAACGAGCTGGGAAAGGAGAAAATCAAAAAACTAAATATAATTTCACCCAAATTTGAGGTCCAAGTCCAATTAACTAATTATTCCTTCAGAAAGGAAATACCATAACGGCTCATGCATTTCATGTAGGAGAAATAATTATCATTCTAAGACAAAACAGTGCTGTTTCTTTAATCACACTTAGACTTTGTTTACAGTTAGACTTCTCTCAAATAGTACCTATGAGAGCTAAGTACTTTTTAAGATCCATATTCGTTACTCCATGCCATTACTTCTAGGTTAGGGACTCCACAGTAATACTGGCATAATTCAGATGAGGATTAGATGTGTAAAATTCTGCCGCACCACGTACCTCTAGACTTCTGATACAGCAGAGATCTGTATGTGAGAGAGTTGTCCAAACTCCCTTTAGAATCAGAGAAGAGTAAGAGCACTTCTAGAGGGCGATTCCTTGGGTCTGTTTTAGATGTCATCGTTGGGAGGAGATGAATCACACTTTGGAAGTACCTCTTGCTTTCCTCTGACTGTAAAGGGAGTTTAGATAATTAGCTCAGATGTGGATGTCTCCACTGTAAATGCACAAAGTTTGGAGCGATGAATCCTACCCCTAGTCTGGTAATGAGTAGTATCTTCATTCCTGAATTGTCCCATTGAAATCAATGGTAAATAGCAAAATAAAAATACTAATGTGCAGATCCTTTATTTCTGCAGAATTTACAGGAGCTATATAAACTTTGATTAAATGTACCAAAGCTCCAGGAAGTAGAGGAAAAAAACCCTATGTACAGTTGCAGGAAAACTACAGGGAAATCATGGTAAGCAAACAAATAGTTCTATTGAAAGTGGAATTAATGAAGTTTAGGTTCCTATGGATTTGTGTTTCATGGTTGATTTATTTTGCAAGTGAATTTTAATAAGGCTGCTGTTGAAACTCACTTCTTATTAGACGTCAGAGATTCTGCAGAGGCAAGAACTGTTATGACTACCTCAACCAGAGGAAAAGCTTCAGTGAGAAGACATGCATTATTGACTCTGGACTAACCATGTAGGAAAGAACTCTCCTGCTCTGTCAAATTTAACCAAAAATTTGCCAGCAGGTATTAATCAGAAGTTATTGGGGTAAACTAACAGATGCACCTATGCATTTCCATAGTAAATCAATGCAAAATCGCAGGAAGCAATTTCTTTAGGCCATTCTTAAGATCCTTTCAGAAATCTAATTGCCGAGGACTTCAGTTTTACATCTTATTTGAAAGAGAGCCCCTCCAGTCATTTTATGTCCCCTAATGCCATGCTGAGGCTGTTAGTTCAGCACTAACAAAGCAAAGTGCCACCTGCTGCTCTTTAGATGTCTCATATCATATCAACATGACCTGACCCAGGATGTTTATCCAGGAAAGTATTTAACCACTTGATTTCACAAAGGTCTGGGGAAAAATATATTTCTCTCAGTATCGCTGTGCTCTCAAATTAAACTAGTTTTCCAGCCCAACCTCCATCCCTTCTGTTCATGAGCATGCAGATTATGTATTTGGGGTTTGTTTTTTTTAATGTTTACCACCTATTTTCACAGCATCTCATTTCTTTAACTGCTAGAGTACAGAAATGGATTCATTTTGTCATGGTTTATTCAATGTTTCTGAGAAAGCAGGCAGAATCTATTTTTCTCTTCTCTTCGCAGCTCCTTGTTCTCATGTTTCTTAATCATGGAAATGGCATGTGGGAGCTGTGATAGTCTAATTACTGGAATAAATTCAGGATGAAGCTGTTACTCCGTGCTGCAGCTCTTAGCCTTTGTCAGGCTCTATGACAGCCTATATGATAGACTCCAAAACACAGGAAATTTCAGGCATCTATCTGTGTACCTAGGTATTTTCACTACACGCTTCACTAAGGTAGCAGAGCACTTAGACTGAAGTAGCAGTGCAAGGAATAGCTTAGAGATTCGTCCATCAAGCAGACTGCTTTCTCATGATGCATGGAGCCAAAAAATTTTTTGAACAAGGAAGAAGTCTGAGTTCTGCAAAAACAGGAAAGCTACTGGCAAAGTAAACAATTGCTCTTGAAGCTATACCACTATAAAATGTTACAAATACTGTATTTGCATGTACTATACAAAAGTGGTGTGTCAGAGATCCGCATTATGACCTTCCAGGCTTCAAGCTTATTTTTCCATCTGATGTAAAATAAAAGGAGGATCTATAACATTAGGAAAAAAAGTCACTTTACACACATTGCTATGGATAGTTGGATGTTTGTTTTTGGAGACATGTTGAAGAACTAAAATCAATTTCAGGAAATCAAACTCAGTACTTCATAATCTAAACCCTCTTAGCTGTAATGATCCATACTTATTACACATCAATCAAAATATAAAAATTAAAAAATATTAAAATGAAAAGCAAGTGCATAGAAGCTGAAGAGAGAAATACCGTCTGTGAGTGCAACCTACAAGCTACCATTTCCTCTGTCTTTTCCTTTATGGGGACAATATTATGTTTACATCAATGTAAAAATCAGTAAAGAATGATTAATCTTTTTCCTAGATTTGTTATGGAGTATTATGTTTGTTCTGGAATTTGTTTTGTGTTCTACCTTTAGAGTTCATTAGTTGCTGTTGTCTTTGACACCAGAACTCTGTGCTTTTAGTTTCCACTGAAATCCTTATAATAGAATTTACTGAAATGCAATTACTAGATTCTTGGTTTTATGGACCAAGACTGGCACCTTCTGGTGAATGAATTTAAAGTCACTACAGAAATATAATATCCTCAACCACACCCTAACAGACCGTGCTTTTAACAAGTTGCTATTTAGAGATATTACAGTACCCTATGTTTTCCCCACTGACTTTAAAATTATAAAGCCATAGTATTTCACAATACATGTACATGAGTAGATTTACATATAGAAACATGAGGATTTTTCTGAAAGTTTATCACTTTATTAATTAATGGTCCTCAAATTAAACAAATTATTATATAAATTGATTTATTTACTCTGAGACTATCAAGCTGGCTAATGTGCTAAATTGGTAAAACATAATGAAAGAAATCTATCTGAGCTTATGGAACAACAGAAATAGGAGTTAAGCTTGAAAAATACAGTTAGTGAAAGCTTGCACTATTTATTTCAGGTTTTTTTACCATTATGTTCTATGACAGTACAGATATGTTTACCAAAGCTGGATTGCTGGTTATTTTTTATAAGCAGGGGATGACAAAGCAGAGCATATTCAATATACATTTGGAATTTGTTTGTTTGAATTGGTGCCACAATTAGAGATGTTTCTGTCACAGGTTCTCAGCTACCAGCAGATCCCGAGATAAACCTTGGTTTTATGCTGTCCACACCAGAATAACCCATTAAATCTCCATGATAGCAAACAGAAACTCTTCTGTGGAGTTGGATTTTTTAATATATGTTATAAATGTCACAAGGAGGGAAAGAATATACTTTTATTGTTTTGGGGTCACTCTAGCTTTTCATGTTCAGTAACCATTCAAACTGGGAGCAAGACACAGATCTAGTCTCCTTGAAAAGTTGTACTTGTCTAGCAGAAGTAGCTTTCTAACATTTCAGGCAGAGATTGATTTGTGCCCTCTAATCCACCCCTACTGCACTATACTATAGGCAGAAGATGGCTTGCATTAAAAATGGAAAGTATCTGGGCAATGTTTAAAGGATCCTGAAGTATACTTGATTCCTCCCCTGATGTTTTTTTGTGGGATTGATATTCCTGCATGACCTAGCATACTGGAAAAGATGTGTAGATTACGTCCATTCATTAATTTGCTAATCAAAATTAAGATTTTTTTTTTAATTATAGGCTTAATTTAGTACTAGTAACTTTATGAAAGCCTAAATAATATGGCTGTGTAAAATAACAGTCACCAGACCTTCTAATTTGATGTTCCTAAACTGGTAGAAATGTAAGTTTTGTCCTTCCCCCAAGCACCAGCGTCAGCCATTCACCTTAAAGGTGATTTGAATTAACCCAGTTCTGAAAATTAGGTCACTATCCAAACCATTTTGTTTTTATCCTACTTTAATGCCAATTCCACCAGTTTTTAAGGCTTCAGATAGTTACTTGTGCAATGGAAAATGTTACCAAGTCCACCAGATTCTTTCACATAAGTCAAGGAACAGTGTCTCTTTGCAATTATCTTTGATGACTACAGACCCAATTAATCAGTCTAAATGGCTCCATGTCCCATTTTCTTATCCCTTGTGTCACCCAGTCCCATCAGATTTCTGCTGAGTTGCATCCCATGCTCATTTGGATGCTCACTCCTAGCATCTCTCATTCCTGCTGTGCCTGCTCTCCACCTCTCTTCCCAACCAGGTCAGAATAGAGAGATAAAGAAAACAGTACACCAATTTTTAGTTTTTCAGTCTCTTTCAGACAGTACCTGGCAGGATGCCATTCACATCAAGAATAAGGCAACTTGCTGTCCTTGAAATAATAGCGTAAAAGCTGCCAACCAATTGTGCTTGATAGGACATTATCACCAGATAAATTGTTTTCCTACAGCAGCACAATTCACTTTTAGGATTTACTGCAGATAACTATAATGGGAAGGTTGTGATAGTAAAAAGGAAGAAGAGTCTCATAGCTCTAATTTGAAATATTTCTATTTTGTTAACATAAAAATGTTAACATAAAAATGTTAACATAACAATGTTGATAGAGATCATACCCTGGGGTATGCAATGTATTTCGATGTCAAGAACTTTAGTAAAATCAAGCCGTGTCTCTAGAGGTGATTAGCTGGGAGATACAGTTTTGTCCACCTTCTTCTGTACCATTGTCTACATTTTTTATTATTACTGTTATGAAAACTTACAAGCAGCAGCATTTATAGTGTGGAATAGTACACAAAAATTATCATAATGTACCATCTTGACAGTAGTCAATATTTGTGTTTCCTTTTCAATTATTAGAGACCCATCATTCCAAAGAAGGCATCATTTTATTCTGAAAATATTACTATGTACATCTTTTTATGTCTTATTAAGGGAGCCTCTAGGACTTAAAAATAAATGTCTCTAGAAAGACTTCATGTTGTTAGAAGGTGAAATAACGATGAGTGATAAACTTTGTTTGCTACTTAGACATTACTTAAGAACCTTGTGCCATAATTGCCTGCAGCAAGAAAAGCAGGTTTGTCTCTATCTCTTCAAGTAACAGTCAAGAACAGTCACAGACCAGTTGCTAAGTATTTTTCATAACCAATTAACAACTGCTTTCCTATTTAACAAAGGTTTTAACATTCATAACGGGGAAAGTAGGATGTTTTCAAGAGGAATATCTGTTTTGAAGGTTTCAGCCAGTTAACAGACATGCCCTCTCATTCTGGCTGCTGTGTAGTTCTACAATTATTTTTTTAACTACTAAAGGAAATAAAAATTGCTCCAGGTGTTTCCTCCTTAATTCTGCAGCCACACAGGACGTGTCATTGGCACTGTGTCCATGCAACCATTCCAGATATCTAGAATGAGAAAAAAAAAGAAAATAGAATTGCTTTCCAAGTAAAGGAGTAATGAGGAGTGAAATGGGGGAGAAGAAGGAGCAGGAGGGACCTGCTGTTGTGAATTTTGATGTTATATAAGCATTGGCAGCCCTGAAGACCACAGTTCTCTGTCCGCAAAACAAATATAGCACAGGCAGCACTAGCATATGTTTTTTACATTCTTCCTTAGAGACTACACATACTGGAGAGAGGAGAGCTGTCATTAAGTGAGGCAACATGTGCTAGTGAACAGGGCATGGGACTGCGATATCTGAAGCTGATCCTTCCTTGTTATAAATTATTGCAATTCCATTACAACTCTGCTGTTTCTGTGGGACTACACAAATTTATAGTGGTTGAAAATTGATCCAAGAGACCTAATCTTGTTCCTGGCAATACTTTTGAACTTGCTGCATGTGAATTTGGATAGTTCAGCTTTCCATCTAAAATGAAGATACAGTATTACTTCGCAAAATATGAAAAGATACGAAAGGAACAGTGAGAGAATGAGATTAGCATTGCTAGTTAAAGTAAACGCATTCCAATCCTAACTGTGGATATCTGCCATTTTTGTTATCAAGGAAAATTTAGAGCTGCAAAGTGAACTTCCTTGTACTCTCCTCACATGAGTCTAAAGGAAACTCACTTACAGCATCGCACTGGTGATGCCCTGCTGCTTCCTTCTCCATTCCTACCACTTTCTTGTCCTATCCAGGCCAGAAGACTATCATAGAGTTTTGGGAAGTATTTTGTGACTGGTAAGTAGGGAATCTGGAGCACATGTTTTGTGCATTTTCCTGAACGATATATCTTTTTTACAGTTGTTTGCAATTGTGGGAAGTGGACTGGATTTGATGGTTCAGCTAGTCCTCCTCCAAAACTATGTTTTTATTTTGCAAAGCACGTCTTTATGACTCACAATCAGATGCCTTGCACATGACAGCTCTGTGACTGCTGTGGAAAAATGTGGTGAGGAAAATTTCATTTAAATAGTTACAGTAGAGATTTTTGTAAACCCTGAGTTAATTTTCTCACAGATGAGACATTCCATCTCCAAAAAACTATATAGGGAATATCTGCCTCAGTGGAAGGGTAAGGATACACATTGTGCAGAAAAAAGATAATTTTGGTGTGTTTTTCCATGTTTTTGCTGCAGGAATTTAGAGTTGTTTTTATGACAAGAAAAACACAGAGGGTAATAGATAGCCATTAAAATCTTAACAAAACCACTTTAGTTTAAACAATAGATTCTGATTAGATTCTGATCAGCTTGTTTTACAGAGGTAATCTTGCAGACTGACACAGAACAGTCACTTATTTATGCCAGTGTAATTTAGAATATAAACATGAATTATGTAACTCTTAAGCCGTTCAATCTATTTCTTTGCCAGACTGTTCTCCGTTGTATACAGACTAACATTTTGTCCACTTTCATTTAAATTTTCCTAGCTATAGAGCTTCTATTGCTTCTTTTGTGAGATCATTCCCAAGGAAAATAAATCTCTCTGTCAAGAACTCTTCTTTGATTATTCAGTCTAAATTTTTCCTTTCATAATTTCATCCCTCTGCTCCTTTTTACACCTCTTTTTATTGTGCTATGAAATCTGACTGTGCTCCTGGTTCACTGCATCCTTCAGTTACAGTCTGCTAACATGTTCCCTGCTAGCTACTCTTTAGCCAAGCTAAAGCTTTAGCCTTTCTCATAAACTAGTCCCTCACTGCTACTATTGCCCATCGCTGAACATTCTTTTGTCCATCTGTATTTTATGTCAGTTAGGTGCCTTGAGATATGCCCAGTAATGCACATATTGCACTATGTGTATATATTGCAATACATACCAAAACCCCCAAAGAAAGGAAATTCTTAACATGTTCTGGTAATATTTCTCTGCCTATAAAGATCACTGTTCCTTGGGCCTATATCTAATTTTATGGCCTCAATTGCTTCAGGTATTTTCCTGACACTACAGTTCCTAGGTGTCTCACGTCTATATCTTGGATTACATTTTCTCCCAAAGCTACTAATTTGAGCCTCCCTGCTACTAATGCATACTGACCCTTTGCATTTTCTGCTGTTATTGATGCTTACATTGTCAGCACTGAGATAACATCTCTA
The DNA here is from genome assembly GCF_964195595.1 of Calonectris borealis. NCBI lineage: Eukaryota > Metazoa > Chordata > Aves > Procellariiformes > Procellariidae > Calonectris > Calonectris borealis. The sequence continues at coordinate 20,180,530 of NC_134313.1, forward strand.
TACGTTTTTTTATCTTTATTTGTTGTCTTTGTATCATTAATGAGATAGCTTCTGCCACTCCCTCAGGGGTCCCTATCTTCCCTATTATTTGGGAAACTCTGTAGTGTGATTTTGCACTATTTATCCCATAGGAGCCCACCTATATGTAATCAAAATTGAATTTTGTCTAAGATTGCGAACTCTACTAAATATATTATTTGATTATTTATTATATTTATTAATTTTCTTTTATCCAAGTTTTTTTAATTCTGTATTTTAAAAAACAAGTACAATTTGTCTCCAGATCTTTTCTTTAACACCCATACTGTTTATGCAGACACATTACTTTCCAGGAGCTGTGAAGTGTGTGACTTCTGTTGGGAGAGGGGCAACACTCTTGTCAGGATGCCAACAGGCAACCACAAGTGCTATATCCAGATTGTCCTGGTACAAGGAATTAGCTTTGAGGTTTTAGGGAGCTGAGGTGAAGTAACCTTTATCATGACTTAGTTGTTCACCTTAGGAACAACAAAAGAACAAGGTACAATTGTGAGCCAAGTAAATATAACCATAGTATTTATTGATAATATGCTAAGAATTATTGTTTTTCTATAATTGATATACCATGGAGTAATAAAATCATAATCCATAATTGTTTAATACATTGCAGAAGAAATATCTCCAAGGAAAAATTGAATTGCACAGCAATTCCTGTAGATTAGATCATCTGCTCGCTAACACAGTTATTCTGAATTTATGGATAGAGTTGGGTATTTTTACACAATTTAGATTTTCAGACCTGTTCTGATGTAAAGAGGTTGTGAAAAGAATGTACACAGCATCTGAAATCTGGAACAGGCAGAGAAAAGACTGGAAGCGTTTTGAATCACTAAGTACCAACACGTGATCTCATAGTTAATGTTGTCTATATGAGGCCACCTGCTTATTGTCAGCTGCAGAATCTGTCCCTCATGCAGTGCTTATGAAAGTCAATGGGCACATCCTCTGCCGGATGAATCATCCTCACTTCACGGAAGTCAGTGGAGCCCCGGCAGTCAATACCAGACATAGATCATTCCAGTGAAAATACTCCACTTCTTACTGCAATGGGCTTTGGATCAATACCAGAGTTAATAAGTGAACACATTACACTTGGAGCCAAAATTAGAAAGAAATCTTATAATTAAAGTCATGTATTTCATCATAGGTGCATTAGAATTCATTGTCAATAATAGTAATAGACCTAATGAGCACATGTCTTACTTCACTTCATGTTAATGGAGTTGTAGGTTACTTGCTGTTATTTGTAAGCTGTTGCTCTTTGATCTCCAGGTCAAAAATGCAGAGGTGGAAAAAAGTGATTACCTGATTTAAATATTGAAACGTTAAGAAATGTTAGTCATTCCAGCAATTTCAGCTAGATAAACTACAGTATCAAATGAAGCTGAAATTCAGATGAACTCCTTCAACTTGTTTAAGAAAGAATGGCCCACGTACAAATGAAAATCTAGCAACTGCTTTGCCAGTGTAATCAATCTGCTGCTTTGCCATGGCAGTGCTCTACTTCTCAGTCCTTTAGTAGGAGGTAGAAATGCAGCCTACAGCTATCTGCAACAGAGTCAGTCACTTCAATTTAACTTTAAAAAAATCTGGCTGGCAGACAGGGAGCTGGTCTCCACAATGGTGATTTTATAACAAAACACAAGTGTCAGGTAAAATTATATCTGGCAAGTAGACTTCTACCACCTTATTTATTCTGTCAGCCAAATAGAAATATCACCTACAGTCCTTTCATTAGAGGTTATTCTTCTGCAGTACACAGTAATTTTTCATCTGTTTCGTATAGTTTACAGCATTCCGCCACACACTGTGATATTTCTGTGCTTTTAATTTCAAAAATCCCATTAAGAAATGTTTGTTCCATGTTCTTTTTATGTCTTTGTTAAAGGGAATCTATTAAGATTATTGTAGCTATTATTCCAAACTACAAATACGCCATCTGACAGAACTGAAACTCTAGATCACTTCCCTCATCCCCTTAAAAACCTGTGCCTAGGTGGTCAAGCTGCGTCTCATAAGCTCAGTCATAAATAGGCCCACAGCATCTTCTAACAAATTATATGGTTGCTTGCTTTGCAGAGCACCAAAGGATCCCACTGGAGACAACAGGATGTACAAAATTGATGAAAGCAAATGCATTTAGCAGATAATATGTACATTCTTAACCCATAGTGGGTTTCATCTCACCAAATTTAGAAAGCTGAAATTGTACATTGAAATCTAAGATGGTGGTCTAGAGTCACTTTATAGTCAATAAAGAGAAACAGGCTTCTCACTAAAGAGAAATAGTCATGTCTGTCTCTAGTTTTCTCATCCTAAGAGATTTCTGAAAATACCAGATAATTGCCCACAATAAGTGTTTTCTTATGGTTGGAGTGGAGGGACATTGTTTGGTGTCTTTAGTGAGCAGAAGTCTGCAGTGACAACTTAAAAGTAATCTGTTATTCAGGAATAAGTTTGAGAAGAAATTATGAGGAGGGGTTTATAAAGTGTTAGGGGAAGAAAAGCTAAGATACAGGAAACACCAGGAGCAGGAACATCTAATTACCATGCTGAGGTAGAAATATAAAGCAAAAATTCTATAAAGTACTGGATTGCATTAGTTCTGCTGCTCAGGGAAAAACAAACATCAAAATGGTCTCAGCATAGATTCTCCCTACACTTTTGAATATTCAGCAGAATAATAGGTCCTTTACAGACTTCACAGAATCAAATTCTTTCAGTAGTACAATATAATATGCCAGCCTTTCAATACTTGGCACTGACATTCGTGAAAGCCCTGCAGCAGTGCTGAATCAATGGCAAAGAGCCTCCATGAACAAAGCAGGCACAGCTGCCCCTACTGACACTCTCAGCTTTTTCCACCACCATTTCAGTTTTCACCGACCTCACAACACGCATGTTGGGTCACATGCTGCTGGGCCACCTCTGCTGGGTTAATTAGCTCTCCTTACCTCTCTGCTGTCTGTATACACTCTCCAAAGAATGTGTCAGAGGAACCGACAGACCAGTGACCTGGTCAACAACTGAAAGAACAACCACAGTTTTCCCAACAGGAACATTTCGAAGCAGCAATAAAGAAGAAATAGCAAAAAGATCTGACATGGCCTAGCTCCATATATGCTAGCAAGCATAGCTCAAATGAAAAATAAAAACTAAGAGTCGTATATGTCTGGGGAACAGGAACTTGAGCACAACCCCCATTCCCTGTCCACTTGCACTGCTCAGGGGGAGGAGGTAGAGAAGTTGGGAGTGAAGTTGAGCCCAGGAAGAAAGGAGGAGTGGGGGGAAGGTGGTTTAAGATTTGTCCTTATTTCTCATTATCCTACTCTGATTTCATTGGCAATAAATTAAATTAATTTCCCCAAGCTGAGTCTGTTTTGCCCATGATGCTAACTGCTGAGTGATCTCCCAGTCCTTGTCTCGACCCATGAGCCTTTTGTCGTATTTTCTTCCCCTGTCCCGTTGAGGAGGGGGAGTGATACAGCAGCTTGGTAGGCACCTGACATCCAGCCAAGATCAACCCGCCACACTTACCCCAAAGTGCTATTCCTGACATACCTCATGGGAGCCCTCTCAGGACAAAAATTATAATCTGCTTCTTTATACAGCAGGTATTATTGACAGTTCTCATCCAGTGTTAATTGAAGCATCCCTGAGATCACTCTCCAATGGTCAAATTTTGGATTAAGATGTGGGCAGAAAATTACAAAATAACTTCTCTGTAAAGCACAAATGCCCATCCACTTGCCACAGGAATACTTGAACAGCAGGCATTTGAACTACTAACTACTTAGAACAGGCTACAATATAGCCTATAGGAAAATGTTCTTCCTTTCACTTGATCCCCTACCAGCATTAGTAAGTTCCTCACTCTCCTGCTTTTTATCTTAAAATCCTCTGCAGAAGTTGATTACAGGGTTTTACCATCTCATCTAAGATCTCCAGCATTTCCTAGGAGCTACTATGTCATACTGTCAAGGGACCTCTCCAAACAGTCCTCCAGAAATAGTCTTCCCCAAGGAATTAACATAATATAAATGTGCCCGGAAAGATGTATATACCAGGAAGCTAAGTCTGGGTCTTGCTGAGACCAGTAGACAGTACCAAAGACTGGCACAGTCATGGTCCTGGCCAATATCTAGGAAGAAAAGTAGTAAGTCACAACCTGAATAAGACAACCGTACATGCCCTCAACATTAGGATAAGAAAGAAGCTTTTGATTCTAAGATGCATCTAGTACATCACGGTCACTTTAACCCATCCTGTAGTAAGTGAATGATCCTGCAGCAGCCGTCCACAGTCCAGTCTTCTCCCGAGCATTAGCAGATGATGTGATCATACGTGTATGCAAAGGCAAGGAAGGACGAATTACAGTGCTGGACCTTAACACCTGCATACATACATAGTGTTCTTACTTACTTTTACAGATATATTTTTTTGTTTGGGCCATAAAGTGTGCAACAGGAGAATGAGTTAGAGCAAGGTATGTACTAGGGAGGCTTGTGTTGTTGAGATGCCAAAGGCTGTAGGATAGCTCTCCTGTCATGGTGTGTACCTAGTGTTTTTCGATACAGACATAGCATAAATACCCTGACACATGATCAGTTTAAGCATGAGCTTGGGGGTCCACTTGATCTGACAACTGCAGAACACTCTTCAGGATAATTACCAAAAACAATTATCACAGAACAAGTCTCAGAATACCATGGGAGCACTCCTGTTCCCATCAGTAGCACATCACTTTTTTATAGTTTTTACCTGAAAAGTTATGTCCCTTGTTTAACTCATTGTTACCTCCCAGTTTTTCCAGACATCTCTATCCTGAACTTGTCAGATTAGCTTTATTTCTGTCTGCCTTCTCTCCCATATTTCCTTTCTTTTTTCCTCTCTCTCCTTCATGGTCAATCTCTTCTCTCCTCTTTTTCTCCATCTAAAATATTTTCATCTTATTTCCCCCTTTCACCATGCCCTCAGCCAAATGCCTTGAGGAACTAATATGACATTAGTAGGATATCACTCAGTTTATAGCTTTGCTATGTTTTATATCTTTCTCCAGCTTTGTATTTGTTTCATTGTTTAGATGATACACTCTTGAGACAGTGTCCTGGTTTTGGCTGGGATAGAGTTAATTGTCTTCCTAGTGGCTGGTTTTCTCGAGTTTTCTCGCTTTTGCCCTTCTGATTCTCTCCCCTATCCCACCGGGGGGGAGTGAGGGAGTGGCTGTGTGGGGTTTAGTTGCCAGCTGGGGTTAAACCACGACAGACAGGGACTCTCCTAATTTTATCTTTGCATAGTGCTTACCTCCGTGGAACCTTGTTCTCCATTTGCCCTACATGGTAAGAGTTTATGAACAGCAAATAACATTATTGGGAAGATTAGGTCTAAAGAAAAGGTAGAAAAGCCTACAAACCAGTGAAAAATATAGGTTCAATTCTCTAGTCTACCACAGACTTCTGTGTCTGTGTGCCCAAGCTACAAAGGCTGGGAAAGTACCCATTTCTCAAACTCTGGCTGGCCACACAGTGAGAAAACTGTCCTTCTTAAGACTGACAACATTTCTGTCATTACAGAAAACCAAAAGAGCTCAGTGTCCCACAGTATGGAATTTATTTGAATAATTTAGGAGGGTCAAGTGTGAGACTTTGAAAATGAAGAAAACAACATTTACATTTACCTACTATTTAATAAGTTACTAGTGGAAGAAATGGAAACATTGAGCTGTGGGGCTTTAAGAGGGCGGGTAGGCTGGTGAGTTCAGAAAAATGGGAAGCATGTCAGTTGAATGAACATCAGCAGAGGTCTACTGACACACAGGAGATTACCATGATCAAGCCAGAGTTTACAAATACCAGTTAAAGGACAGATCTGACATGAGTTCATCAAGTCATTTGATTTCAAAAATGGTCTGCTTTGTTTCTGGCTCTTCACCAATAGGTGACGAGAAGTGGCAGGGAATCAACAGAGCTGCTAGGGTTGCAAACTGTATTAATGATTTGTAGCCAGATGTCTCCACTGGAAGAAAGTAGGAAAATGACAAGTTCTCCCATCATCATTTAAGTTTAATCTAAAATTTTCATGCAGCTACTGGTTGCGTGCCAGAGGGATTTTTTAACCAGTAGAAATTACAAGGATCAAAACCCAGCCTAGATAGTTCACTATAAATATGCATAATCTACAGAATTTATCCTAATAATGTTAGAGTGATTTTTTTCCAAACAAAAGTTATGAACACAGCCCATTCAAAATCTAGAGTAAAATTATCATAAAAAGCGAGATTATTCTGTCTGGACAAAATTTTATACCTGCTCTAAGGCAAGTGTTGCTTTAGCATTATTTAAAATCTATCTACCTAGCTATCTGTCCCGAATGAGTGGTTTTGAGGCCGGTTAAAAAATCACTGGCAAAGGTATCGGCAAAGGTATCAGCAAAGGTGATTTTAATAGAAAATTATAAAAGCACGACTTAACAGAATTTGATGGCAAGGGTCACTCTATTACTTATTACATGGATTAAGTATACATAGGGAAAATCGTGTCAGAATTGTGTTGAAATGATTCGTGCAGAGATTGAGGACAAAAAGGTAAGGGAGACCCTCCTGTTGAGTCACAAGTTTCAGAGAAGACCCGGCTGAATCCAATCTTAGTCTCAGACTTGGACAACGGTTTGTGTCTAATACAAAAGGCATAAGGAGACCCCCCCGTTGAGTCACGAGGTTCAGAGTAGACCTCCTTGCTCTCTAAACTTCTCAGAGAGGAGTTTAGGTGTGGCTGGATCTACCCATAGTCTCAGACCTGGTGAACGGTTTATGCCTAAGGGATTGTATGTTTAGCAGCAATTTAAAGTTCATTCACAGTTTTGAGGTAAATCATAAGATTCTAACAACACTTAATCATTAACCAATTTGGCAGTTACAAAGTGAAGTAGTCAAGTTTACTACAACTACTAAAGCAACTTAACTACAGATTGTGCTTATCATTGATTACCTAAATCAATACACACAAACGTGCACACAAAAGCTCTAGATCAATTCATATATATATATGGTACCAAAGCTAGATAAGTTTATAAAGGCCTAAAGCTAGATACATTTATAAAGGTATACCTGTTAAAAATTCCCCTCAAGTCTTGTGAAATACTCACATTAAATACCTTGGCATTTCTCAATGGGCGAAGGATTGGGCCCCGAGAAGTGTCTTGGCCGAAGAGTATTTCAGCCCAGGTCCCAGTGGTGTTCTGAATATCACCAACTCGAGAGTTTGTCAACTTTGAGAGACGTCCCACCACCACCACACTATCTTGCTATAAATTGAGAATAATACATATTGTTCTAAAACCTATAGGAAATCTACTGCAGCATTTTCTTTACATTGACTGTGTAAAACTTATAAATAAGCAAATTATATGTTGTCATAAAATGTTCCAGTGCAAGATGATCTAGCTAAAAATCAGTCTTAACGTGATACAATATGACACACTAGCCAGATAAATACATATTCTTAACAGTTCAAAAGCAAGTCAGTTCCTTCTTAGAAGTGAACTACTTTTATTTTTAATACCCTTAGAAAGTATATAACTTTTCATAATACATAACTTTTCCAAAGATAAACAGCTGCAGACTAAAACTAGTCAAAGTTTTATAGAAAATCATGATTCTATAAAATCAAAGCATTTCTTAGAAGTTACTTCTTTTTCCAGCATTTCTGATGGGAAAGAATTAATTTTTTTATTTAGTTTTTTTGTCTGTTTTATTTTACTGTATTATTTCATCTTGCTTTTCTGAGATATTATAGGTAATTATATAAGAAAAATATAAGGCATCATAAAATACCTCAACAAAGTCGTATTATAAAATTCAAACAAAATGTTTTGCAATGTTTTGTCCTACTTCATACGAAATTCTTTGAAAGTCTTTCAATTCCACTAGAGATACATATTTCTTTACTTTTTCTATGTACACTTACTAAACATTTACATATTTATCTGCTTTGTTGCTATTTGATTCCTTACAGAATCTTAACTCCTATGACTTAAGAGCCTTACTCTGTACAGATATTAGTCAAATGCCATCCTTTATGTAAGTTCAAAGAAAATGGTTTCACAACAATGAAATCAAGCAGTCAGAATGCCCCTCATGATCATGTACACGGTTGCAAGTTTTGTTATGGAACAGGTCGGTCACATAATTCATTACTGTTTGACAGTGACATTTTCTCACTACCGTAGTGAAACATTTTGAGCGGTACATTTAACAGAGTCCTGATAAATAATCTTAGGGTCAAGTACAACCTTTTTTTTCTTTTTTTTTTTCCCCCCAGCTCTACCTCTCTATCAGCGATGCATTTAGAACCTGTTCCGAAGCCCAAAGTCAATCAAAGAGGCTACACTGACTTCAATGCTTTTGTTGAATTGTTCCCAGAGGGGTGTTATAAATACATACCTCGTAGGATTAGTGTGTGACAAATGTGAACTAACACCACAGGGTGTATTTGCTTTGCCTTTTAAAATTGATTTGATTGGAATGTTAAAAAATTTGTCATTGTGGAGATAGTGTACTAACACTGCAATTGTATAGCAAGGATTAAATCTATTAATATAGCCTAGTTATCAACTAGCTTTATATCACTTTATATGTGAAATAACATAGATGCACTATGCATATGAGGACATGAGTGAATCCAAAATATACCTCTGATTTAGCCCAGTAGATATTTCAACGAAGATGCTCTTGAAAGCTTTCTGATTTAACATGAGAGCAATGCAATGCCAGAATTTGTTTTGTTTCTGTTGATGTATATAAGCCATGGTCGGTAGTGTTGAAAGGCATATGTGGAGTCAAGAAGCAGCACAGTTGTAATCACTGATGAGTGCAAGATACCTGAGGCGAATAAGGGCTTTGGTGTGTGTTCTTTAGGGAGACGCCAAGACGGAGGTGTTAGAATGTGCCTGGAGGCGGACCTGAAGGAGGTGGGAAGCAGAAGAGGATGCTGGACCTGCAATGGAATGCACAACCAGTACCATCCACGAGGAAAAATGAACTAGTAAGGCACTTGACAGTGAAATGTCTTTCTACATTAATTCAAGCATGGTAAATCTTGGTTTATCAGTATCCTAATTAGGTACAATGATACAGCCATTGAAATGCTACATGTGCCTAGTTACAGAAAAAGAAAAAAAAAATCAAGCCTGTTAATGCCATTATAATTAGCACGTGAGTGCATGATTAAAACACATGAAGAGAAGGCACCAATCAAAAATGAAAACCTGAGAGAGATGCATTAGTGATGTCTGATAAGGGTTTCAGACATCTGAAGATATGTGATAAAATCTCATTATTTGAGTATTACACAATCTCAGTGCAATAGCTCTTCTCTGTATGAGGAATATATTATATTCAGATTCTTTCAGTGGATCTGGAAAGGAAAATGGGTAAGAAAATTTACAGTCATCAAAATGCTTACACAGATGCATGTTTTTCTTCATCTTTATTTAGTAGCAAATCCTCATCTATGTGTGATTTCATGTTTGTTCTTCGGTAGGCCTGACCTAGAACAAGCATGACCAAAAGATACAGAGATTCTCTTTCAAGTCTGTGAGTTACAATCTCCTTGAGTCAAAATTATTGACCTGAAATGCAGCTTCCCCTTACGTGTACAAAAATAAAAGTGTTCTGCTATTATTTTTTCTACCAGTACTGTCACAAAATCCCCAAAGTGGCCCTGGTATCAAATATCTCCTTCTCTCCAACTCTTTATATGTCAAGATTTTTCTCTGCTATGAAATGTAATGATTTGAAAGGAAGTCCAAATAAGAATATTTTCACACTCATACAAATAATTTTCTCACCAGAATTCCTGATCCCTTTCTTGGCCACAAGCATCTTTAGTCCCCCCTCTAAGGAAAGAAAGACAAACGCAAAAATCTGTAAGGCAAACATAAAATTACATTTGAGTTAAGGAATTTTAAATCTAATCTTGGTGAACAAAAAATTGGACATGAGCAGGCAATGTGCACTTGCAGCCCAGAAAGCCAACCGTACCCTGGGCTGCATCAGAAGAAGCATGGCCAGCAGGTTGAGGGAGATGATTCTGCCCCTCTACTCTGCTCTCATGAGAGCCCACCTGGAGTACTGTGTCCAGCTATGGAGCGTACAGTACAAGAAGGATATGGACCTGGTAGAGCAAATCCAGAGGAGGGCCACAAAAATGATCAGGGAAATGGAACACCTCTCCTATGAAGATGAGCTGAGATGCTTGGGGTTGTTCAGCCTAGAGAAGACAAGTCTCAGGGGAGACCTTATTGCTTGTAAAGGGGGCTTATAAGAAAGATAGAGAAAGACTTTTTACCAGAGACTGTAGTGATAGGACAAGAAACAATGGTTTTAAACTGAAAGAGGGTAGATTTAGATTGGATATAAGGAATAAATTTTTTACAATGAGGTTGGTGAGACACTGGAATAGGTTGCCCAAAGAAGTTGCAGATGCCCCATCAAGTGTTCAAGATCAGGTTGGATGAGGCTTTGAGTAACCTGATCTAGTGGAAGATGTCCCTGCCCATGGCAGGAGGGTTGGACTAGATGATCTTTAAAGGTCCTTTCCAACCCAAAACATTCTATGATTCTATAATATTTAAAGTCACTTGGTCCAGCTGGAGATTATTTATTTGCTTTTGTTTTCTTTCCATATAGTAAATCACACTTTTACTTAGACAGCAGAAAAATTGTAAAAGGCATTCCACAACTCCACAGCAAATAAACATTTCAGCAAGAACTTAATCATGGTGAGAAGGAATTTTTCTGTTTAGAGTTACAGGAAAATAACAATGTCAAATAATGATTAATAAACCTCACAACAACACAAAAAGCCTACAGAAGCAAATAAAAAAAAAAAGGAAGAAATCAAAAGGCTATGCAACAAATAATCCTTTCTTGGTAGTTGTTTTTTTAATAAAAAAACAGTTAAAAAATTGTTATTAAAGTTCTTATCCTCAAAGATTTACTAGTGCTAAAACTGCTTTCAATATCTATTGCTTTTATTTCAGAATTCTTACAGAGGGTCTGTAAAAGCCTTTGTAGTGCTGATTTAAAAGAAAAACTGTTCTAGAAAATATGTAAGCTGTATTGGTTAATAAAAAAAAATATATAAACTGACTATAGGTATAATGACTCAATACAAGATGTAACATTTTAACAGTAATAATGATTAACCCTTGGAACAAACTGCTACAAGATTGACAAATACTTGTAATCTGGATATTTTAATTATCCATTAAATGTGTGTTTAAACATATACACTCCAGCTCTCAGGCTCAGTATCGTTGCTGTGTATGGTAGGGAAGAAGACTCTCCAAAGCATAAGCACTGGCAGAATTCTCTGGTCTGTCTTGCCAAACTTTACTTTTTTTCTTTCACTCAATGATTTCTGTTTGAGAAGAGTGTAATCTGTTTGGAAAAAGGTCTTCAGAGCTGTCAGACATTTTCAAAGCATTCTCCTTCTTAGTACGGTAAATAAAAGGATTATAGAGAAAACAAACAAACAAGCAACCCAAAAACCCAAACCACATTATTTTATTGCCTGATAAATCATAAATATAAAACTAAATAATTTACCAAAGTAAAGTGGCTTAGAATGGGCATCTCCTGATTAAATTTGCCCATTAAAAAAAACAACAGAAAACATAGTCAATATAGATCAGGTTAAATGAAACACTAAAACTTAGATCATGTTAAAGGATGGAAGAATAAAAATGAGGTTAAATAAATCATTAGCAATTACAATAGGGATCATCACATTAAAGCACAAGAGAAACACCTCATATGCTAATCAGTCACACAATGACTGTGATCCACCAGCGTGATAGCCAGATAAGGGAAAATTCAATCAAAAAAGTGTATGAAGTGTGAAATCAAAGTATCGATAGGCATTTGTACAACAAAAGACCATATCTGAAAACCTGTATGCAGCTATGGTCATCATCTTTCAAGAAAGATTAATTCCATTATTAAAAACAGCAAAAATCAGGACTGCCAGGTTATCAGAAGAGCCTTGGCTGATATTGCTAAGGTGTTCCAGGCTACATGGAATTGTGAAATATTAATTGAGCAATGGGTCTGCCCACTAGCTTAGTAGTTAGGGTGGTCAGAGGTGCACTGGTTTTGGCTGGGACAGAGTTAATTTTCTTCATAGTAGCTAGTATGGGGCTATAGTTTGGATTTGTGCTGAAAACACTGTTGATAATACAGGGATGTTTTAATTATTGCTGAGCAGTGTTTACACAAAGTCAAGGCCTTTTCTGTCTCTCACACCACCCATCAGCGAGTAGGCTGGGGGTGCACAAGAAGTTGGGAGGGGACACAGCCGGGACAGCTGACCCCAAAGGGATATTCCATACCATATGATGTCATGCTCAGCATATAAAGCTCAGGGAAGGAGAAGGAAGGGGGGGGGGATGTTCGCAGTGATGGCGTTTGTCTTCACAAGTAACCGTTACACGTGATGGAGCCCTGCTTTCCTGGAGATAGCTGAACGCCTGCCTGCCGATGGGAAGTAGTGAATGAATTCTTTTGTTTTGCTTGTGTGTGTCGCTTTTGCTTTACCTATTAAAGTGTCTTTAACTCAGCCCATGAGTTTTCTCACTTTTACCCTTCTGATTCTCTTCCCCATCCCACCCTGGGGGGGAGTGAGCGAGCGGCTGTGTGGGGCTGAGCTCCCTACTGGGTTAAACCACAACAAGTGGGAAAGAGAGAAAATCTAGGATTTGGTCCTCACTCACAGGACTGCCTGCACATTTTATTTTGGAAAAAAATGGACCAGAGAAAAGAAAAACAAAATAAAACGATATCAGAATAAGCCAGGGAGCCCGTGACCTGCTTCCCTCTTTAAGATGAATCATAGAATCATAGAATCATTAAGGTTAGAAAAGACCTCTAAGATCATCGAGTCCAACCATCAACCCAACACCACCATGCCCACTAAACCATGTCCCTAAGCGCCTCATCTACACGTCTTTTAAATACTTCCAAGGATGGTGAGTCAACCACGTCCCTGGGCAGCCTGTTCCAAGGCCTGACCACTCTTTCAGTAAAGAAATTTCTCCTAATGTCCAATCTAAACTTCCCTTGGCGCAACTTGAGGCCATTTCCTCTCGTCCTATCGCTAGTTACTTGGGAGAAGAGACCAACACCCACCTCGCTACAATGTTCTTATCATCAGATAACAAAATCAGGTTCCTGCTTGCCTGCTTTTCCTCTGGCATAGGTTGATAGGGCAAGTCGTCTTCTCTACTCCACTCCCAGTCTGTCCTTCCTCTACAATATTGTATGGTCTTTTGAGTAGGACATTCCAGGTTTGAATTGTCTGAGACTTAAGCAGAGAAATTAAGCAAGACCTCCAGATTCCTAGAGGGATACTATAAGTGCTTTATATAAATACTATTTAGGTAAAACAGTGTTTCATCTAAAAAGAGAGAAACAGATGCAGCAGATAGTGGACAGGCAAATCTTAAACATTCCTCTGCCTCAGCTGGCAATCTTACCATAGCTTAGGTGGGCAGCTGGCACCCAGCTTTTCAGGCTGAAATACTTCCTTTATGCACACAAATATCAAGGGAAATTTCAATCTGAAAGGAGAGTATTTAGTGAATGTGAGGTGGTTTTTCTCATCACTTTCTTCAACACAGAAGCATATACATCAACTCCCATTTTAAGTAACACGGTGGACACACTGAATCTCACTATGTGTCTTGTAAGGAGATACTGCTTTATATTTTGTGAAAAGAAGTTCCAATTAACCTTCATTCACTTCATTTACAGGATAATTATGATTCAGTGATTTGGTTTTTTTTTCATCTTTTTGCCCATGGGGAAAAATTAAAATGCTTAAATTAAGGGAAAGAGGAATCCAAATTCACAAATTCATAATAATGCAATGTTATAGCTAACTGAAGACATGATTGATTTATTAATTTAGCAACTATTCCTAGGCACTGAGACTTCGCTGGAAGATTTGAATGCCAGAATACTACAACACTGTGGATGACTACTTTCACCTACAAACACTCAGGTTATAATTGGAGTAGGTAGTTTGGTGCACAATCTCTTCGAATACACACACAGAATTATTTTCTTTAGTGCAAACTGCAAAAAATTCCTGACTGTGAATATTAAGGGAAAGGATCTCTGCTGAATTATGATCTGCACTGAGTATGCTCTATGGCTTGGGTAGAAAAAAAAACAACCCTAAAATTGACCTAACTGGCTACTGTGTGAATTCCTACATGAAGGAGTTCAACACTTCTAGAGTTCCTGTGCAGAGCAGCTGTGTTAATTGCTCTGCTTTCCACTATCCTCTGGATGCTAGAAGAGCTCCTGTAGGCCCCTGACAGGCACAAATTACAATAGCCTTTAGAGCACTCTGTATTATAGCAGGTACTAATAAGCCAGAATTGTATTGGAAACCAGCATTATTCCCATTTTCATCAGCTCCATTAGCATTACGACAATTGTGAGCTGTGGACCAAGAGGAGTTCAAGCAGTTTGCCCCAAATAAACATGTACTTCAAAGTACTGAGTTAAAAATTTTACTGAAAATTCTATACATGAGGGCAGCAAATAAATTCAGAAAATTAAGTACTGTGTATAAAAAATGTGCTCGCTACAGTACGTATAAATTTAACAGAAAGAAAATAATGGATATGCATAAATTCTACAATGTTTTTTTTAAATCTAGCAGATTTTGAGAGGTAAATCTAATCTGAACTTCTCACTAAACAGCACCTGAAAGTAGCAACCTCAGCATGAAGAGAAGTTGAGTACCAGGGAAACTCAGCTCTCTCAGGAAGAATGCTTTTACCACTTAATCTGCTGATTACCATTTACCAGCTGATCTACAGCTGCATTAATACAAACATTGCAAGTTAATAATCATAATTATGTCACCTATCTTTGGGCTGACTTGATTAAACTCAGGTTTTATTTTTCTGTGCTGCAGGTTGCCCAAATCAGGTTGATTTTGTAGCTAGTGGTTAAAACCAGAATCAAGCAGTGCAGGTGAAAACTTCATTGATTTTACACTAATTCTCTTCTATGAACACTTCCTTTGATTTTTCTTGTTCTGGATGCCTTTTTTTGGCATCTATACACTAAAAGAATTCAACTTTTAAAGCATAAAACTTCTAAAGCTTAAAACTTTTTCTCCTACAAGGCATGCTAGCAGCTATTACAATGTCAACAGACATTGATAGGCATTGCAACATGTACACTTGCAATACTGTATATCATAGGAACACTTCTTGCTCTTACTGTGCAGCAAACAGCACTATCAATGCCAATGTCCATCACTAGGGCTCACAAATACTGCAACAGTACAGATATGCAGAGAGCAGAGTTGTTGGATCACACTGAACAGTAGATGGCTTGCTTGTTAACGTAAGAAGACTGAAGAAAGGAAAGTAATTCAGACTGAGTTAATTTTTCAACAATTGAAGTCACTTTTTTTTATCTCAGTCTGTTCACAATAAATTAATGTCCATACATCTGTTCCTATATGTTTGGTTTTATTAATAACTTGAAGTTATTTGGTAAATGTCAGCCTGGGAGTTACTCTTGCACAGTGGTCTCCAGTGATAACATCTGTTCACTGTTTTTCCTTTTAGCTGACCAATTCTGTTTGGGTAGTTTGTTACAAAAGATGGAAACTTTAGTCAAAATCAAACTCCTTTAATGTGAGAGGTTAGTCCTTGTCGTGGTTTAACCCCAGCCAGCAAAAATAAACGCCACGCAGCCGCTGGATCACCCCCCCCCCCGGTGGGATGGGGGAGAGAATTGGGAGGGCACAAGTAGGAAAGCTCCCGGGTTGAGATAAAAACAGTTTAATAATTGAAATAAAACTAAGTAGAACAGTAATAATAACAGTGAGAACAACAACAATAACAGAATACACAAAGCAGGCAATGCACAACAGAACCGCTCACCGACCGCCGACCGCGTGTCACGAACGGGGGGGGCGAGCCCCCCCACACACCTGGTTTTTATACTGAGCATGATGTCACATGGTATAGAATACCCCATTGGCCAGCTGGGTCCACCACCCCGGCTGTGCTCCCCCCTCCCGGTGCAAGCATCACCCAGCAACAGCCAAAGCATCAATGGGCCATCAACGCTCCTTTCACACCGAACCCAAAACACAGCACACCCCCCAGGCTACTGGGAAGAAAGTTAACCCTGTCCCAGCTGGAACCAGGACAGTCCTGCTCTTCTAAAGGTGAACATTTTTAATTCTGACACTCCAAATTAGATGACGTGCAATGAAAAGATATTTGGAGGGTGTGATCAAGGAACCAAAGATAGATAGTACTTGCTCATAATAGCTGTAGAAAGTCAATTTTTAGACTGGAAGCAATAATTAAAGTAAATGTAGAACACAATACTATTAATCATGACTCTCTCTGTTACAAACATCATATTTTCCCACTGAAAATAAATATATTTATAATAAAAAATGGAGAGGATGACTAAGGTGTTAGATTTTGTTATTCCCTTAACAAGAAGGCACTGAGTAGAGCTATGGCAGCATGAATAGAGAATGCTTATTCCATTTAAAGAGAATAAAATTTTAAACTTTTCCTTCCCTACTCAACTGCATGCCCTTAGTCTGAGTGATCAGTGTTAATGTTAGCACATAAATAAATAGAGCAATAATATTACAGACAGTGATCAGGTTTCAAATCCTTGTAAATTATATCAGTTTCATGTGACCTGAAGCTTTTGTTCTTACACTGGGTAAACTTTTTAGCAAATATCTACAAAGAATATAGTTATTTCTCATGTTCTCTGTTGCACCATCATTCATAGTTACAGGCTACTAATTGCAGTGAGATGCTCTTGTGATGTTGTACTATGGAGAGCTGTGTTATCACTCCCAGCCTAACCTCCACAAGAACTCTGAATCATTGTATCCTCCTACTTTTCACTCAGTGGCTTCCTGTCTTCGTATGAAAGAAACTTCAAGTGATGTTACTACTGGTCTCTGTTCTTGCGTTTCAATCCATTTCTAGTTGGGTTTCTGTTCAAATTGCCCAGTCCTAGCACAATACTGGAGTTAGTCTAGGAGGATGCTTATGTGTCTAAGTGGATTATTAAAAAAATTAAAAATACCCCAAAGAACTCCCTACCGGTCACAGGCATCAGACATACTTACCAGCAGTACAGAAACCTACTTTTTCAGTTGAATTCAATCTGATAACGTCTTCCTTAAGCTTCTGTGTAATTGCTTACAGAAAGAAATTATTTTCACCTAAATTATATCTGAAGGACATCATTTTTATGTGCTGCAGCATGGATATTTACACAAGACAAGAGTATAACATTGCCATTCTGCAAAATATAATCATAAACATCATTAGCTTTATTCTACAATTTTAAGAATTAATCAGAAAATTATATTATTACATGAAACATAGTAGCAAATATTAAATTATCCTCTTTCTGAAAAATATTATACAATATTTTTCCACATAGTATTTTTATTATCCAAAACAACATTATAATCAATGTTGCAAGAATCCTATTAATTCAATGGCACTTTGCTGCTTAATAGAAACATGAAAAGTAAACACTTCACCTAATAATGTTTATTAAACAGGGGAAAGAAAATATTTTAACAAAGCCCAATAGGATATGTCTATTCTCTTATATTAAACCATGTCAGGGAATGTTTCCAGACACTGGAGTTTGATCTTCTGTACTCTTAAACTGCTGGAATGATCCCTGACACAGTTTGACCCAACTTAACTAGCAATCTTGCAAAGCATGATCTCAGGCGGGGTTTGGGAGTCAGCATGAACCAGGAACGGTTCTCAGTGGGCACGTTGTAGGAATTAGTATTGGGGAATTTAATACCATGTACACAGCTGCTCCACTTGGCCTCAGTGCCAGAGAACAGTTCCAGATACACTGAGGCTACAACTTCAGTAGTAATTAAACACAGCTGGGATTTTTTCTAACCATATTGGACATAATATTCAAATAATTTTCTCAGTGAAATTCTATGTGGTGTTTGTGTATGGACCCCATAGGCCAACTCTCACCTTTTACTTGCTCTATCTACTACAGCTGTACTTCTTCAGACTTTAAATGAGAATTGGGAAGCCAGTGGGCAAGGTGCAGGCTACCTTTTTGTAGCTTGTAGGAGGGTCAGCAGATTAGCTCTCCCTAAGCTGAGTTGAATAACACTTTAAGGTATTAAAAGGGTAGGAGAGAGGGATGAGGATGTAATTCCCCCTCTTCCAAAGACACATAAGTCAAAGACTCTGTAAAATCATACTTTCTTTATTATGTATAACATGGAACACTGTAGAAGAAAGTCGAGAAGAGTTAACCAAAAAACTTCTTATTTATATATATTTTAAATCAAAATGGCTAATAAATAATACATATTAGTTTTCTTTTTAAACCCAAGATTATTTTTTAAAAATAAGTGTGAGGGTTTTTTATTTTATAAGAAACTTTCAGCTTTTTTATTTAGCTATTTTGAGGGAGAGAAAAAGAAATCTCTGAAATTCAATTGTTTAAGTCCCCTAGAAAACAATTGGTACTTTTCTCAAGCAACTCAAGACTCAAGCCCTATTACTAAAGCAGCATTAGTACAACTAGAAAATTAGTATCCATGCTGATGGAGACTTTAATAGGTTAACAATTTTACCATATCAGAGACAGAAGTGTCTTACTTAAAAAACTTGGGAAATGAGGGCTTGTTTTTTTTCTTGTTTCACCAGTTCTGAACATCCATTAGCCCTTAGGGAACAATCAGATATATCCTTGCTTTAGTTGTATCCTTTTGTTTCCACTACATTTTTTAAATGGCTAAGCTATTTTTTCAAGGAATTTCTTGTACAAGTAAGAGCCTGATTCAGATCTCTATGAAGCCCCCTGTAGAGAACACCTCTGAAGCTGAAGTTTGAAATGAAGCAAAGAGCCTGAAATCACTCTCAGCAGACTCAAAATTGGACAGGGTTGAGAGCTATGGGAGGGAAAGACATAATGGAAAGATCCTAGATGGTAATGAAACATTTTATCTGAATCAACTTACTTAAGAGATTTCATTGTTTATAATATTTTTTGTTTTTACAATTTACTCTTTATGTGTTATTTACTGAAATTTTCTGTTCAGCACATATATAATATTTTGCAGTAATTGCTTACACCTCACTGTAAGGAGTCCAGGTTTAAGGCTGCTGGCATTTCAGGGTAGAACATCTATAGAAAATTACCTTCCTCTCCTTAGCACCTTGGTATCACAGGGAGGATGAAATTTCCATGAAACATTTATTAGAATTAAGTTCCTAGGGTGTTGTTTTCAGATTTCAGTGAGATATGAAATGTTCATATCAATTTATGGCTTGGTCCACAAAGATGTATTAGTGCCTAAATTCTTCCAACACCAATGTGAGTGGGACATCTACATGGTTTTGTGGGGATGGGCCTCAGTTTTCTGAGGACTAGGATGCAAAGATTTACCATTTCGTGCAGAATCTTAGGAACACAAGTAATTACAATCCACAGGAGCCCAGACTAATGCACTATCTTGTCTTGAACAGCAGCTAGAACAAGGTAGTTGAGAAGGATAAAGGGATAATGGCAAGTACAGTTCTTGGGTGCCCAGACTGCACAGTATCTGGCATGGCACAGAGAACTTATGGTGTCTGTGTGGTACCCCAAATAAAATGTGGCAAGCTTCAGACATCTGAGCAGGGGCACTGTCCCAGGGCCCAAAAAAGTGTAGAAGGGGCAAAATGCACTTGTAGCTGGACTGAAATCCGTCACCAGTGGTGCTTTATCACTATGCGTTCTAGCTGGTGTGAGGGAAGAGGCAGGTGACATGTGGGTCAGGAGCGGTAAGAGACATTCTATGCCTTACATGCTTCAGCTGGATTGCACCCCTTCTCTGGCCTGATCACACACATTTCAATCCAGGACACTGTGGAGCATAACCTCCTCTTTAGATGCACAGGAAACAATCCTAACTGACGGGGTGCCATCAGCACCAAACAGCCTTCTTGCTTGGAAGGCAGGAGTCAGCAGCTCAGGATCTGACCAAATGTCCCTTGAAGTAAGTGCAACTCTTTCCACTGATTTCACTGAGTTTTGGATCAATGTCAACCAACAGAAGTGTTGAGTGAGTCAAATCATGTGAGCCTGAAGTGCATGTTAGCATTTGCACTGCAGTGAACGTGAATGATGATTGGAAGGGAGGCCACACTGTGGGTCAGATTATATGTTTTTGTTCTGAGCTTTGTAGTGAAGTTTCCTTATAGTTCTACACATTGAATCCTGTAAAACTATGCATCTGGCTCCATACTTTCACAAACACTATACTCTCATGCAAAAAATAAAATAAAATTAAGAACAAATAGTATGAAAATGAAAAATAGATTTTGCTCTTAAAACTTTGTTTTTATTATTGAGTGGCAAGATGGCTTTGTAAGGAAGAATACTTGCAAATTGAAAAGTCCCATAAAGCCTTCTTGTATCCCATTTATCTAGAAGTTACTGCTTCACTAATCAAGTGATTTTATGTAAAAATATCCATTTTCTCTGTTACACACTGTATGTGATTGTAGGTCACTGACCTACCTCTGTGCTATTGAATTTCAGCATAATGCTTCATTTACCTTAGACAGCCCACGCACATACTCAGAATGCTAGCTTATACCCACTTTGTAGCACTACCCTTTGTTCACCAAGCTTTTAGCCAGGAAGCAAACTATAATACAAACTTTAATTTATAATTTTTCTTATGGTTCCTGGTGAGATAGAGTCCTTTAAGCACATAAAAATATTGAAGGTAATGATCTGGAGAGATGGAACTTCCTAGGAAGAATCAAAATGCATGAGTGGGAAACAAAGATGTATCAGTATTTTGTTATTTAGAAGCTTTCTTTCTCACATATTTCACAGAATTCCCCAAACCCACAGTTAAAGATGTAATAAACTTAAGACAATCATATATTCACTTTAATTAGAATTTTTGTAGAGATAACATTTCAGCTCAGTCTTTTTAAAGCTTAAACTTTCTGTGTTTATTAGCCCTCTTTGTAATAGATGTGAGAGGTAGAATTCTAGCCCTGGTGAAGTGATTGAAAGTCAGAAGGGCCAAATTTTGTGTTCCCAGATTTGCACTGACAATGATGCCACAAAAATGGGATTTGAGATGAGAAATATTATATAGAGGCATGACTAACCATGAAAAAAAATATAATGCGCTATAAAGTGTTCATAAATACCAATTTGTACGTATACAATTATGTTGGTATATTATATGTAACTGATGTCCAAATTTTGCTTAAAAAATTGCAATAAAATATCAATGTAATAAATAATAAGAATTAGTAACTCACAATAGTGGAAAGATGTATACTATTCACAGGTATAAAAAGTGGATTTAAGAAAGTCATTAAATGGCAATATTCAAAATCCTTTATCTAGTTCTAAATATATATCCCGAATTATTCTATGCTTTGGCAAACATCCAGAGTGGACTAGATGGTTGACCATCCAGAAAAAATTAGTACCTCTTTCTCAGTTTGAACGTAATTAATCTGCCTTTCTGGTTCCTCCTCTCCCATCTCCTCAGATGTATGAAGTGACAGAACATCTTAACACTACAGTAAATGCTCTACAAAATCAAGTAAGTTTTATTTCTCCATCTTATTTACGTGAACAGTACATCTTTAATTTAGAATTATGGTACAGCAGTCCTCATACAACTTTATTTCCTTTCCTTACTCATCAAGCATTATTTGCCACATAAGGTATCATTTTTTTGCTTCAATTTACAGAGCAGCAGGTTTTTTTTGCGTAAAAATACTAGTCAAACCTCTTCATTTGCAAATCATAGGACCACATTTTTCTAACTGCACATTTTTTATAAGCTTCTGTATTGGGTGTCAATGACTACAATGTTTTGGTAATGGGGGGCTGCAGGGGTGGTCTCTGTGAGAGGAAACCAGGGGCTGCCCCATGCCGGACACAGCCAGTTCCAGCTGGCTCTGCAATGGACCCACCCATAGGCTCTGCTGAGCCTATCAGCAAAGCTGGTGGTGCCTCTGGGAAAACATACTTAAGAAATGGAGGAAGACACCATGGTGGGAGGAGGAGAGAACAATAGAAGTGAGAAGCAATAGAGGGAACACCAAGGTCAGAGGAGAAAGAGGTGGTCCATGTGGAGCAGGCACCCCCTGAAGGGACTGCAGCCTCTGTATAAGCCAACACTGGAGCAAATGCTTCCCAGCAGGGACTGTGACCCATGGAGGACCGATGCCAGCGCATAGGAAAAGAGTGAGAAGGAAGGAGCAGCAGAAAGAAACTGCTGACCCCGACCTTCTGTGCCACTGTTGCCTCTCTGAAGGGACAGAGCGTAACCTGTGACAATAACAAGGGGGGAGGAGTGAAGCAGTGAACTGGATAGATATTGGGAAGGGGGGAGGAGAGTGATATCGACTACAAAGGAATAGTAAAGAGTTCTTTGGTTGAAATGATGCAGATGGGTTAGGAATGCCTTAGGATTAGATAGGCTGGACATTCAATAGATAAAAAGGCCTTGAAACTTTGTATTCTGCGTAAAATAGAGAAGGAAGCCAGCTTTGTATCTTGAGTAGAGTAGATAAAGAAGTTATGCCGGAGTAAGCTAGTTTGTTGCAAGTCAGAATCGTGCAAACCAAGCCACGGGTTAAATGGAGCATGCGTAAAGACTGAGTTCAACTAAAGGACACTGTGAGGAAGGCTATTGACGACCACCAGCAGACCCTGGAAGACCACCTATGGATATAAAGGCGCATGTGTTAAAGACTTTTACATATGTTAATGAATTCCAGGAAACAACATAAATATGTTAATCATTTCCCAGAAATCTAATGAATATGTATATCTTGATTGCATATAACTCTTGTAGTTAAATAATTTGGTGCGCACACTAGATGGAGCAATCCCCTGTTGCCCGGTGCTGCATTAAAGAATGCCTGCTTTCTAAAACTCAAAAATCGAGTCTTAGAGAGTTCTTATTTCACTGACTTACTATAACAAGAAGAGTGAAGTTGAGGCCAGGAAAGGGGGAGGAAGGGTATTCAAGTGTTGTAAATGTTTGTCTTTTTAGTTTGTTTGTTTCCCAATACCCAAATCACTAATTAAATATTTATGATAATTGGCAATGCATTAAGTTAAATTCCCTAAGTCCTCTGTTTTACCCACGACAATATAGTATTTGGTAAGTGATTTCCCTGTCTTTTATCTTGACCCATGAGTTTTTGCACCCTCATTCTTCCTATTCTCTCCCCCATCCTGTTGGGGGGTGGGAGGGAGTAAGCAGCTGGGTGGGTGCTTGGCTGCCAGCTGGGGTTAACCCACTACAACTCCCCATAAGCAAGCATTTTGCCTCTTCCTCACTTCCTCTGATTGATGTGCATGAAATTATCAGTCTCTGAGCTCTTCATCAGTTTTTTTTTCTTTCAATACATAAAGAGCACATGAGATCTTAAGACAACTGTCTGCAGTTGTCTTAATAATAGAACAACAAGTTTCCCCACTAGCTCAAGCCCTACCTGCCATTGCTCTGAATGCGAGTTCACTGTCTTAAAGGAAGGTATAGAGATAAAATAAATTGGAGATAATATAATCTTTCTCTTCATCAGCAAGGAGGAACATTTCCAATGTTGATCTATGGGACCCAGAGAATCTATTTATGCCTTGAAACTTAGCTATCAGGAAAGGCACAATGCACCAGACATTGATCCCATTAAAGTGAGTAGGAACTTACCATTAAACAACAGTTCCTCGGGTTTTATATTTGCAGGAAAAGCGTAAGATGGGTGGTGAGTGAGCAAGAGTGAGCAAAAGAAATAGTGAATATGTTTTTGTTTGCCTACAAAACTAAATGTATATAGTACATACATACATACTAAATAAACAACTGTGAAAAACTGTTTTAATTTCAGAAATATTTGTTATTCTTCCAAACAGTAATTTTTGCTGTTTGAATAAAAAAGAGAGAAAACTGTCATCTTGCCTCTAGTTCTCTGATTTTTCCCCTCACATAGTGGAGGCAAATTTTAGTGTTATAAAATTAACTATGAATAAATGCACAAAATGCTAGAAATCTCTTTCTAATATTAGGACATAAGAAAAAAAGCTTTTGATTAATTAGTAGCTTTATAGTTTAACGTGAATTATATCTTAAACAAAATCAGCTATGACATCCAAGGGTAATCATATTTGCATTTCTACTAGTATTTGTCTTTTTGATATTAGTATTTACTTTGTGCACTGGTCTATAATTGATTAAAATATATATATGTATTCTTCTGAAATATGATCTGAAAAATGATCTGAAAACCCCAGGAACACAATTAGCCACTACAGCTGGGTAGCATGCAAGTCCCTGTGAAGAGAATGAACTTCTAAAAAGGATATAAATCTTATATTTATTTTAGGTTTGGAATAAATTTTTAATTTGCATTAGAACGTGTCATTACTGAGGTCGTGACTTTAAACTCATATAAATCTAGACAGTTTAATGAGATTGGTGCATTTATTAGATCTTGTTCACTGGTGTAACAGGAATGTTTGGAAATTTGCTTTTTCAGTATTTGGTGGTTTTACTTTTACCACAGTGTTGTTATTAATCTGAATCACATTTTAGATTCCTATATTGCTCTCTTGTTATATCTTCCTCATGGAAGACGCTTGCTGTGTTAAAAAGAGTTAAATGAAAATGTTTTCTCCAGGAGAAACTGGAGTATGTCTGTAGCTATAGATGTTCACCAAAACCAATGTCTGAGTACTGGGTCTGATTTTAACACACTAAAATGATTTTAGTGAAATGCCTAAAGAAGATTCCTTAATCATCTTCTGTTCCATGTTCCATTCCACAAACACATTTTTCAAGCCCTGTTCTTGAGTAACATGCTTTCTATGGCTCCAATATGATTGAAAGCAATTCTCTTGAATCCAGCTGAAGTCTTTCTACTCAAGTTAGGTCTGTTGTTTACTACTGTTTCTCTACAAGTATGTAACAATAAGGAGTTTATGGAATTTCAAGAATAATGCAGTGTAGAAATATTCAGGGAACGTGAGGAGAAAAATAATCTTAAAGATCTAGGCAGGAAAAAAAAGTGTATAACCAAGCAGCATTTTTTTTCTTTAAAAAGAGCTAGAGAATCACATCATGATTTTTAGTTCTACACAGGAGTTGCTACTTTGGGACAGATGAAGATCCATTTTATCTTGTATCCTTCTTATAGGAGTGGCACAACAGACCCTGAGAGACCATCTCAGAGAACAGACCCAGCAGAGATTTGTTTTTTGCCAAGTAAACCTTCCTAGTTTCTGACAGCCAGGTTGAAGGGCTCCAAGTATAAAGTAGACGAACTCCATTGTATTGGGAATAAATTGCAAGGTTTAAGTCAAAGGGGGCTGCAATGTCCACCTGTGTGGGGAAGGCCATGAATTGCTGGGTGCTGGTCACAGCCACTTCCAGCTCACAGGTGACCCACAGGGACTGCAGGGACTGCAGCCATGGGTGACCCATGCTGGGGCAGGGACGCTAAGATACTAAGATGCATGGATCATTGGAGGAAAAGAAGAAAGAGACAGTGGCAGAAAGAAACCAATATGCCTGTGACTCCAACCTCCTGTGCTTCACCGAGGAACTGGGATGGAGTGAAAACAAGGGAAGTTGAGACTGAGTGTCTGGCTGAAGCTGAGCATTAGGAATTGAAAGGAAAGTTGTTTACTTAAATGCTTGACTTTTTATGTTTTCTTTTTCTCAATATCTGAATTAATGGTCAGAATTTTCTGTTAATTGGCAATATGATAAATTAAGTAAAAATTCCTGCTAGCCAAGACTGTTTCTTGATGCTCTTTCTATGCAAGCACATTTCTCTTTAGCTCACGAAAAAGTTTGACAAGCGTATTGGAGAGTATAGCCAGTTTGTGCACTCCCCAGCCCCTTTCCACTTGCATGGGTAAAAAAGAGTTTTAGAAGTCTTATAGAAAGCCCATTCTGCACTGATAACCATTATATTAATAGCTGACAGAGGAGATTAAAGAAATCAGGAAGACTATTTGGGGAAGTGTATGTAAGTGTTATACTTTTGCTGATACTAAAAAAACAATTTATAAATAACATTTATAATGTTATAAATGTTGGGTTTGAGTTAATAGATATTAACATGTCAGATTTTTTTTTAAATAAACATTTCTTTCTTTACAGGAGAGGTGGTTATAAAAGCTTATAAGTGTGTAAACATCAATAACTCAGCAAAAGTATCAAGATCTTGTAAATATGCAGCACTACCATGCCATGAGAGCCATTTGGATGACAAACTGACTTTAAGAAATAGCCTGTTTACTAACAGCCTGTAAGCTTTAAGACTCTGTGCTCTAAGACACATGAAAAAACATGTGCACCTTAGGTATGTTTGTAATGATGTGAACCTCTCCATCAGCCTAAAAAAAAATTTCTTAATGTGAGAATCCACAGGAAGAATAGCAATAATTGTTCTTAGTCATTCTGAAGGGTAATAGTTGAACCATGCTGCTCTGAAATTATATGAAGTCATCAGAAATTCCAGTCTCATATCCTGACTTTAAGAAGGAGTTAATTTCATGTAGCACAGATTGAACAGCCCTATGTTTCTTTAACATGCTGTATCATTTAGCTGCTATCTGTCTCTCAGTCACAGAAATCACTACCTGGTCACTTTGCAGGTAGCCCTTTCTAGACACCATCCTGGAAAAAATGCTCACATACCTACTCGTTATACACACTCAGCTCTAGTGTGGTCTGTACCAAGGCATAATGGGTTTAGCCTTTAGGCTTGGTAATTTAATTCCACTTAATACCATATCTGATGCTATACAATTTTTTAAATCAGTTGAGCTATGCTGATTTATGCTATCTGACTCTTGGCCAGAGGAGCACATTGAAACATGGCATCAGTCACATACCTATTTAGAGTATTCCGCTCTGCAGGCACAGTAGTGACACACAGACATAAACCAGGACAGCTTTAAATTAGCCAGCAGGAGAGTACTGATAACACAAGTCCCTAGGGTTATTTTACCTGTTTCTCCTTTAGCCCTTGAAAGTATCTGTTAAGTAGGGAGTCAGGTAGAATGTAACACAGTAAAGATCTCCAACCTGAGCTGCATTATACACATCTTAACAATATACTTTCCTCTCTCAGGTGTTATTATGACCCCATTCTTGCATGTAGATAATGACATTGACTACAGCCACCTATTTCAGTAATTCCCTTCTTAGTGATGATTAAAAATACTAGATCTGGGTATTTTTCCTCAGAAAACCCCTTCTGAATATTAGTGACATGAAATGGCAAAACAAATCTTCCAAAGTCATCCACTTAACAACTTTGTTTAGGTCACGGCATTCTCTTTCACACAGTAAATTTATATATTTTTTAATAATGCTAATATGACAATAAAATATTCTTCAAATGTATGCCTAACTTTGTTTTGAGATGGAGAAGACGTAAGTTTAAAATCTCTCACCAGTCCAATGTCAGTGGCTTTACTGAGAGGTTACACAGGACTCCTAACAACACCCGCCACAGCAGGACAGAATTCTCATTATCAATCAGTTGCTAATGTGGATGCAGGGAGGTTAATATTCCCTTCCCCTTTTATTTGTTATTTATCTTGTTCATTTAGATTACAAACCCATAAGGGTGAGATGGTCCCTCTGTTCATATATTATAGCAGAGTGGGATTCTTTCTGGGACAAACAGCCCTACAGAGACATCTAGATAGATAGGAGCATTGAGCAATCATCAGTGGCATGAAATTTAACAAGAACAAATGCCAGATTCTGCACCCAGGCCGGAGTAATGCTGGGCACAAGTATAAACTGGGAGAGGAGCAGCTGGAGAGCAGCCCTGCAGAACGGGATCTGGGGGTGCTGGCCGACAGCAGGCTCAGGACGCGCCAGCAGTGTGCCCTGGCTGACGAGAGGGCAAACCGCATCCCGGGGTGCACAAAACACAGCACAGCCAGCCCCTCAGAAGGGGTGGTTGTCCCGCTGCATCCCGGGGTGCACCACACACAGCACAGCCAGCCCCTCAGAAGGGGTGGTTGTCCCACTGTATTCAGCGTTGGTGCGGCCTCACCTTGATTACTGTGTGCAGTTCTGGGCCCCACACTTTAAGAAGGATGTGAAGGTCCTTGAATGCATCCAGAGGAGAGCAACAAAGCTGGTGAAAGGGCTGGAAGGCATGTTCTATGAAGGACTTTGGGTTTGCCTAGTTTAGAGTGAAGGATGCTGAGGGGCGACCTCATTGCTCTCTAGAGGTTCCTGAGGAGGGGAAGTGCAGAGAGAGGTGCTGATCTCTTCTCCCTGGGATCCAGTGACAGGACACAGGGAAATGGTTCAAAGCTGCACCAGGGGAGGTTTAGACTGGACATTAGGAAGCATTTCTTTACTGAGAGGGTGGCCAAACACCGGAACAGACTTCCTAGAGAGGTGGTCGATGCCCGAAGCCAGTCAGTGTTTAAGAGGCATTTGGACAATGCCTTTAACAACATGCTTTAACTTTTGGTCAGCCCTGAAGTGGTCAGGCAGTTGGACTAGATGATTGTTGGAGGTCACTTCCAACTGAAATATTCTATTCTATTCTATTCTATTCTATTCTATTCTATTCTATTCTATTCTATTCCATTCTATTCCATTCCATTCCATTCCATTCCATTCCACTCTATTCTATTCCATTCCATTCCATTCCATTCCATTCCATTCCATTCCATTCTATTCTATTCTATTCTATTCTATTCTATTCCATTCCATTCCATTCCATTCCATTCCATTCCATTCTATTCTATTCTGTTTTCTGAATTTTATCTGCCTAAAATATAAGCATCTATTCTAAGCTCACCACCTTCAGCTCATCCTAAGGTTCAGTTTGAAGGCAGGTAGAAGGAATCAACCTCTGGAGATTGCTGTGTCTCTCCATTGGCTTATAGGATTGAAGAATGGTATCTACAACTACAGCTAGCCTTAGATTAGATGGCAAACATTAGGAGAGAAGAATATCATCGTCAGTAACCAGGTTGGCTGAAGATTCTAGATTCCTCTGTAATAATAATAGTTATTATAATTTCTAATTTAGGGTCATCCTATCATATATGGCAATTCAGCTTCTGTGAGGGTGCCTTTTTAAAATCTCCCATGGTTATCTTGAGTTTTTCTTAACCTTTTATCTATGTTTTTATCTCTCTAATCTATCAAAATCTTTTTGCTCTGTCTCTCTTGGTATGTCTACGTTCTTAAAGTAATCTGAATGATTCCTTATCAACAGAACTGTCTTGCACAGTAATTGCCATTACTTTATAACCCTTGCCAGCTGCACACCTCAGTCTCAACAGGTAATTAGATCAAAGTAGCTCAGCAAACTTTCATGTTTAGATATATGATACAACCATTATTTTTTCTGACAGCAGAAACCCAGCAACTATTACTTGTAGTTTCCCTTCTCTGTTTTGACACGAAAATACAGAAACGGTTACAGAACTTTGAAAGAGGAAATTCAACTGTACCTCAGTTCAGCTGCTCCACAGAATTCAGACCTGTGGAGTTAAGCTAGCTTAGAGACCTGTCTCTGATTACAGCAAAAAAAATGTTGTTGGATATAATTTTTAATACAAAACATTTGTAGTTTCTTCCTGTTCTGTTCTTGTGCTTATGCAATATGCTACTTAAAATCATTATGGAATTTCTAGTCATTAATCTGTAGATAATGTAAAATAGGATTAAATGTCTAAATGCCTCTGCAGTGAACTGGTCTTTTCATAGGAAATTGTGAAAAAATTAAGGGGGATGGAAGGGGTTGTGTGTGGTTTTGGACGGTTTTGTCGTTGTTTGGGGGGTTTTGCCTGTATTTTATCTTCATTTCATAGCAATTCATGATTTGAATGTGTGCTCTCAGACCCAGTAGACTGCCTTTGCCACTGTCATTCTATCCATTCTCATCTTTCTCTGCTTTTTATTCCTCCTTAACAATTTCAGATGATCTACCCAAAAAGGCATGTGAGGATCATGAGGAATACTGGCAATTTCTGTGAGACAGAAGAATCATTCCCACCTATCTCTCATTAAGCTTTGATCCTGCAAATCAAATGTGTGCGCTGCACATGATATCTGCCCAGTCATAACTCATTACAGGATCAGAATGGAAATACAGACTGAAAAGGACTGCCCGAGACCTGGCAGTCAGTAAAAGAACTCAAGTATTTTCCACAGAAGGCAGCTGAAATATATTCTGCTTGATAAAATCAGAGAGCGGTCCATTCATTTAGACATTTAATAGGAGAGAAAATGAGACATGTAATTTTTTTATTACAGGGCTAGAAGCAAACATTGATAATTACCTACTCTAGAAAAAGAATTGCATTTTAAGAGAAGTAATTCCATTATTTTGGGACCTTCTGTGGTTATCTTTATATTAAATATAAAACATTATGTAATATAAATGTCAAATTCTGCAAGACATCAGCTTAACCAATGCAGAACTTAAATTTGCTGAAGTTAATTAAATCAAAGTAATCTAAAAATGCCCATGGAAGGGAGCCTGAGGTCTGACATCCTTCTCTGAAAATATGCAAAAATATTTTTTGTTGCCTTGCTGGATGCATTTCCAAAATCTATTTATTTGTTATAATGCATTATGCAGAATGCACATCTTTCAAACTCCATGAGAGAAAGGAGCAAACCAGTCATTCTTATTTACATCTTGCATTGCACAGCGCCTAGAAATCAATCACATTCCGAAATGTCTTGGTATTACGGCTCTATGAAGATAGAAGAAAAAGATAACCTGTGACTCAAGCGTGACCTAACAATAAAACAAAAGAAAGCAGATTGGAAGCTTCCAGACAGTTGAAAGCAAATAAGTAAATAAGAGAAGATAGCACTCTGTAGAAATAGAGATTTCAACATACTAGGTATAACCGGCCGCATGAGAGAATAGATATCCAACAGTTTGGGGCTTCTTACACACAAATCTATCTTTAAAACAGATATCAAAGTGTTGTTGTGGGGCTAACCTGCAGGCTAAGTGTTTATTGTCATTAACAGGTCAAGATTCTGTCATCCTTATTTATAGTGACCACACTTCTAGAGCAGTCGCACTGATTTTATTTTCATGTCTAACAAAAGCAAATAGAAAAGTCCACCTGAAATGAGAAGAATAGTTTGTTTTCAGTGACAATGCCTGAGGAGTAAAATCTGGTTCAGCATTAACAGGCCTGGAAATTTACAGAATAAGAAGGAAGTTGTTTGAAAGATCCTGTTAAGGAGCACGTGATACTGAGTAAGAAAGGAGTCCATCTTGTTCAGTGAGAGTCAGTTCTATACAAAGCTTTTGTTCGACACAGAGATGTGAAATACAGGACTGCTAATCAGGGCATGATAATACTGAAAAAGGGTGCATGAGAAGAAAATGGTAATGGACTGTATTTTAGCAAATCTTACCTGGGAGAAGAGTAAAGAGTTAGAAGTTACATTTACAGGACTGAAAAAAAAAAAGTGAAAGAAAAAAGGAAAAATAAAATAGGTATGCTGAAAATAGGAGATACTCAGAAGAGATACATATCAGCTCCCTGTTAGATGAAAATCAAGAATAAAGATTATGATAAACTACACAATACAGATGACTCTTCAGAAAATGTCAAGATCTATTGGCAAGCTAATTAGGAAATGGATTAATAAAACAATTAATTCTGTACTTATTAAATTAGAAGTCAATAAATAATGCAATCAGTTGTTAGGACAAAAAAAAATTAATTAAGCAAGGAGAAATCTAAAGAGCTTGGAACTCACTAGCCAGAGTCCTTAGGGTTCCCCACGCCATGGTGCTTAGGACCGAGGCATGAATACCTGAACTATATCTTCACAGACAAGTGAATTCCTCTCCCTGAAGCTTGCCTCTTCTGGGTTCCGGTCTTTAGGGCGCTAAAGTCTACTATTTATGGATTTTTGAACGAGAAGAGGATTTTGAGAGTGGGGCCGTAATGGTCATTGGTAGATAGGATGGTTGATTATGTCTCCTTTCTAAATAATATTAATGAGAGACATAATCAACCACTCCTTACTGAATAATATTAATGAAGGACTGTGGGAAAAAAAATTGCTAAAAGATCTTCTCTATCCAGGTAGTTAAATCTTACTAGTGGGAAGAACAAGATCAAAGTAGAAATGGAGCAATGTACCCTTCAGCCAAAAAATGATCAACCACATCCTGGTTTGTCTTAGCAAAAAAGCAACCAGCTGTTCGAGGCAAGTGATTATTCCCCTCCCCTCAGCACTGTGGCGCCACATCTAGAGGGCTTTGCACAGCTTGGGGCACCCCACTGCAAGAAAGACTTTGACATACTGGGTGAGTTCAGCCATGGTCACCAAGATCATCAGACGACAGAAGCATGTGACATGCGGTGAGAGGCTGAAAGATCTGGGCAGGTTCAGCCTGGAGAAGAGGAGGGGCAGAGGAGACCATATTGCTATCTGCAACTACCTGATAGGAGAGTGTAGAAAAGATGGAGTCAGACTCTTCTCAGAGGTGCACAACAGGATAAGAGGCAATGGATACATCTTCTAATATGGGAAACTCCATCAGATTTTAGGAAAAAATTATCAATATGAGGGTAGTCTAAAATCAGAACAGGCCAACCTTGGAGGTAATCAAAACTCAACTGGACAAGGCAATAAACAAGATCCGAAATATTTGGAACTGCCCTGAGTGGGGATTTGGACAGGATGACTTGTAGAGGCCACTTCCAATCTAAATTAGGTTGAGTCTATGTTTCTGTGCAAGTGAAAGCCAGCTTTGCAGCTTTCAATCTAAAGTATTAAAGAAACTAGCCAAAATAATATTTTAAACATTAATGCCAATCTTCTGCAAACACATGAAAGGTAGAATTGAGACAAGAACGCTTGTAGCATCTTTCTTTTAAAAATCATGTAATGAGATGGGAAGAGAACCTGAGCAGTCCAAGAAAATATGTGGGAAAGGTATTGGAAAACATTTAAATGCCATGAGTCTGCAAATATCTTGAAGAAAAATGTGCTATATAAAACAGACAACCTAGAGTTGTCAAAACCATATCCTGTAAATAAGCTTGTTTTCTTCCTTGGACCAAGATAACTGCCACTGTAGATAAAGGGAAAAGCTGTAGATATAATAAATTTAGAACTTTGATGACTGCTGTGCAATAGTCTCATTAGAAAACTGAGAAATTTGATTTAGATGTAGTAGGTGTACATCTGAAAACTACAGTCAAAGAATGCGCTTTAATTATTCATCACCAAACTGTGAATTCACTGAACATGGCATCCCATAGAGGTCTGTCTTTGTCCCATTAGTATTTTCATTAATGACTTGAATCATGAAAGAGGAAGAGGGCTGTAAAATCTACGGGGGCAGAGTGCAAGGAATCTGGAGAATACAATCAAAATTCAAAATTATCTTAATAAGATGAAGAGATGGTTTGAACCCCGCTAGATGAAATTCAGTAAAGGCAAATGTAAGAAGAACAACACCAATGTGTCATTCACAAATATAGATGAAGGATACAGAAAAAGGGGCAAAAAAAAGTGAAATAAATGGCTAGGCAGCAGTATAGTACATTCAGGAAATTATACTGGATCACAAACTAAATGTAGTAGTATGATGCATTTTCAAAAAGGTTAACTTTCAGTCTGAAACAACTTGTTCTAGATTATTTAGCATTGGCGAGGCCTTGGCTGAAGTAACAAAGTTTATAGAACAAATGTTAGGAATGATAATAGCAAGCTGAAAAGAATCCACAGGAAATAAGCAAGAATGCTAAAAGATTAGAAATTATGGCCTGCAAAGAAAGATTTGAGTTGAATACTTGAGTTCCTTCAGTCTTAGAAAAGAGATGGTTGAATGTAGATATGATAAGCAGTATGCCATGTAAAATGCCAGTAGAAGGAGGATGATAATCATTTTTTCTCTACTGACAATGTTGAAAAAACAAGGAGTTGTTAACCTAATCTGCAAAAAACATAGGTTGGATATTAAGGAAAGATGTCAAAATGCTGCACTGCTGAAATACAGAGACAGACATTGTAGGAATTTTACGGACTTTTCTTCCTTTGTGGTTTTAAAAATAAACTGGATCTCTCAGCATTTAACTACAAAAACTTGATCCTACCTCCGTATTGAGGATAAACTAGACCAGCAGTGGTGCACTTAAAGCCTCGGATCTGGATAGGGCTTGCGACTTCAGTTCATACAGACCATATCTACATCCATGCTAGAGAGTGATAAGAAGTGTGTTTGTACAGAGCCTATCAAGTGATTGTAGGAGTTTTGTTTGGTTGTTGGCAAAGAAAAAGGTTCTTCACCCCCCCAAGGTTTCTTTATTATCCCATTTTTCTCTACTTCTAAATTCTGCAAAGAGTGCCTAGAGCTATAAATAGATCGTCTCTAATTTTTTTTTATATTCTGGTGAGATTATAGTTCAGTTTGGTGGGGTAAAACTCAGGGAAGCAAGAAAACCATTTAGGAGTGAATTACACAGATTACATGGTTAAGAAATGAATTAAGAATATTTTTAATAAAGGAAAATTAGACCAGTAGGTAAAGTGACTCAAAATTAGCCCAGCAATTAATCTGATCAGTAGACAAGCCATTGAAGAATAGATTAATTAAGCTAGCAGAAAATTAATTAAGTTATGAAATGAGTCAGATGGGAATTATTAATGAATTAATTAAGTAGTCAGTCCTGTGACTTGTGTAGGAGAGAGCGAGGGTGATCTGCTGTGAACAGGATATATAGTTATCAGGCTAGAAAGTTAAGATATCAAGTTATGAAAGGAAAACAGATTTATTACTAGCCACACTAGCCATTGGAGCCACAGAGATGGAAATGTAGGAAGAACTGATTTTTTATTATACTGTCAAATTAAAAAAAAACACAAAACCTGTAATATCTGGGGAAACCAAAATGCTTTGCTGTTGTTAAAGTTTCTGTTATTACACCACATTAAAATATTTAGTGTTAATTTTTTTAAAAAGAAGGCATTTTGAGTTTAAAAAGTGTTGTTTTCCTCACTATAAAGCATATTTACAAACAGAGAGGAAAGCCAAGAGGAACTAATGGCTGCGCAGTGGTTAGAGAACTCTCTTGTGGTATCAAATCTTCTCTATTGTTCAGGATTTGTTTGGGGGGTTTTTTGTTGTTGTTGTTGTTTTGGTTTTTTTGTTTTTTTTTTTTTTTTCCAAAGACAACATTTAGGAGCTAAAGGCTCCAAATCCCAAAATAACACTTTACCCTCAGAATCCAGAATATTTATGCAGGATCTCTGTCAGTCACACCTTCTGGAGCCATTCTAGTTTCTGTAAATTATACAAATATTTTTTGTGGCCAGAGGGATAATGTACAAACATTTTTATAGCCTGATGTTTAAGGTATTCTCTATTAATGTAGAACACCTGGTCCTAGTTCCTCATCGAAAGTATGTTGCTTCTTGAGTGTAGAGGAGGTATTTTTCCAATTTGGCAGAAGTTCTCCCTCTTTTGGGATGCCATTTACAATGGATAACCAACCCGATAGTCTGCAGATTTCTTCAGAGAACAATCCAGATGAGGAGCAGGTACTTAGCTCTGCCTGCAGCTTCTAGTGTTTCTCTTGCATGCATAGACTTGTCTTCTCTGAACTCAGTCTAAAGAAATCACATAGGGCTGAGGTACCTTCCACTTGCTCAGACCCCTGTCCCCAGGAGCCTAGCCATCTGGTACAGGTTGCAGAGCAATCTGGGAAAATGGTAGAGCTGCACGAGTCAGGAGGCATGGAAGCTGACTAACACAGCAAGAAAATTAAGACAGCCTAGAAACAATACAACTATTGAAGTGCCACATAAGTCCACATCCAGCCTGGGACTAGGTGATGAAATCGGATAGCTGTGCTGAGTTATGACAGCTGATTTTCAGCTTTTACAGACACTCGTATTCAGTGGGCAGGGACTTAAACAGTAAGGAGACAGAACATGTTGAAGAATTACTTGTATGGTGATTTGGAAATTCTCTAGGACATATTGCAAAGTTTTAGCATTAGAAGCGTTCTGCTTCTTTGAATGTTGCACTGTACCGTGCTATTTGTTTAAATCTAATGTTCATAAGAAGTGCGCAGAACTAATAAGAGAACGTTGCTGGTTTAAGACAAGTGCATGTAAAATGTTTGCCTTAGACAGCAAAAGGTCATATCAAAGACAACTCATTTGGTACAGGAGAATTCTTGTTTCATTCAGTGCATATATGTCTTTCCCAACAAACATGCTTCAATCACCTGTCATTGGACTCGGAAAGATCTGGGACTTCTTGTCTCAACTTTTACTCCAACCTTAGCTGCTCCTCAGAGACTGAGCTGATGTCTCTCCACCAGCTAGACTGGATTTCTGGAGTTCATGCTGGATGTTCACAAGGCACTCATTAGTAACTTTGTTCATAGACTGCATTCTGCCAACTTAAAATGAATTTCATTTTTTAACATCTGAAAGAAAGTCTTATTGCATGGAGCCAATACTATTCTTACAGTGTTCAAGGCTTTTGAATACACATTTTAAAGATATACCTTGAAGACTTTTGCAAATCTACAGTTTTGAATTCAGTATTTGCATAAAACTGACATAAAAAGAATTCATGAAAATATTTGTTCTGAATTTGTATTCAACTCAGCTGTTAGACCATCTATAATAACTCCTGGTATGCATAAGTAGCTTAACTGATTCAATACTATATAGAAAATGTTCTGCTCTTCTGTAGGGATACTTCTTCAGATATATTACAAAGGTACCAGTGGCAGACTTCTGCTCTCCACATAACAGAAAAGTATGAAGAAAAGGTGTTTAGATGTCACCACGGTGGCTACAGAGCAGTTTATGTTTAGACACAGGTTGTATCAGTCCTTCTTTTCTGTTCAGTTGTGAATCTGAAACTGTTCCAAAATTTCAACAGACCAGTCAGGGATGGAACCGACATTTCTCATGAAAGGAAGAACCAGCAAACCATTTTCTGCTAACTGTTGGCAATGATACTCTAAACTCTAGTGAGCAACCACATCTTGTGTTAATCTGAATTGCTCGCTCTGCCATTAAAGCTGAAAATTTTTGCTCTTGCAGTTCTAGAGAGAAAGTTATTTTTTCAGCTTCTATTTGCTGTGTTTCAGCGCTCTTAAAGTTGACAAAACTTTTACAATGCTCTACAATAGTTACCTGTGAGTGGTTTGACAGCCACTTTTTCAATCCTACCTCAGATGCTCTGTTGTTACTGAGGTTTTTTTTCATTTTTACTTAATTTTTCTCAGCATGTTTTACATAATTGTTCCAATTTTTCTCTGATTATGGAATTTGATTATACAGACACAACACATAGATAACAGCTGTGGAAATTCATTCGTATTTTTATATGATTACTTGCAATACAAATACATTGGTATCCAGATCACCTTTCATGAATTATTCATGTCAAACCCTGATGTGCTTTATCTAGGAACACGCACGTAAACAAAACCAGAGGAAAACAGTGGAAGGGGATAAGAAGTTACTGCTCCATTTCTTTCAACTTCTGATTATTCATTCAGGTTCTTTAACATGGCTGCTTGCCAATTCCTAACCACGGCACCTCAATTTGTGTCCCTTGATGCGTAAGTCACACAGCAGTCCATGCAGGGGTCACACAAAGCACAGTGCCTCGGTGCCTTGGACCACCTTAGATTCAAAGTTGCCTTATATTTCTTTTAATAATTTGCTTTAATTTGAGGATTGTTTTCCTCTCCTGGAAGAACAGTATATTAAACTGGAAAAATTTACTGTTATAGTGTGTGTGTGTATATATATATATATATATTTATTTTTTACTAGAGCCTATCCAGTCAGGATTACAAGGAACAGATCTATTAAAAATATACACAGACAAAATGCCATGTTATTGATAACATTCTGTAAATCAAATGTGATCAATGTTAATACTCTTGACATTTGTAAACCTAGCTTAAACACAAATCTTATGGATTTTTGTTTTATTAGGTCAACACTATTCATTTTATTTCTGAAATGAAATCTGCCACATTTATGGTTTTAAAAGATGATAGAATTGATGAAAAACTGTGTTGAATGTCAGAAAGGTACAGTCACGTCCATCAACTTGCATGAAGCCTGAATTGGAGTATCACAAATACTTATATTAAAAGAAGAGCTTTTTTGTATCCTCCCGACAGTTTGCTGCCTTTCCCATAATATTGCCTGATAGCTGATAAGTAGGTTTTGTAAGTAAAACACAACCTCCAAAGTTAATCTTTTCAAGCATCTTTTTACAAAGAAGTATTGAAATGTTTCTCATCTCTTTTGGCAGGTAAATAATAACACTATAAACATATTGAGAAGTAGGGATAGTATGCCTGTCACAAATAATATGAATTCATCTAGCCCTATGATTAATATTTGATGTGAGCAATTTCAGACTACTGATTAGCTCTATTAATAATTAATACAATGTTATTGTGGATGATTAAGGCTATTTCTTTTAATGGGATTCTCAAATCACTTCTAACACCTCAGTATAAATTCTTTATGATATCTACCCATGCATATGTTCCAGCAAACCTGCTATGGAAAGCTTTCTAATTACAATTCAACCAACCTTGCAATATCAACAAACAGAAGTTGTATTCCAACTGCTGTGTAAGAAACAGTTGCATAAGAATGCTTTAAGCAACTGAATATTGTTTTTCTTTCTTTTTTTTTTAGCTGGCAGCATTAACTTTATTTAATGAACTTTCAAAGAAAAAAATTAAATTCAATAGGCAAGGTATTTAAGAATGTGAAAATGACAGCAAAAATCAAACCATGAAGAAAATACCTGTCATATACTCCGCTGAAAAGATATCAGAAAAGTAAATTTAACCTGAAAACTTTGCTTTTATCTCAGCTCAGATTGGGAAATAGGCCATTTTTCTTGCAGTTATTATAATTGCCATTGCAGATCATCTCTGTCAATAGGTGATGATATAGTTTTATGTTAATTTTAAATAATTTTATATTATTTGTCTGGTCAGGGAAGCCAGAAGGTAAGTTCTGCTTGGGCATGACGGAGTTGATAATAACACCATTCTATTAACTCATCTGATTTTTCTATATGGGCATTACAGTTTCATTCATTAAAATTTATCAGGATATTGTGGTAGGTTGACACCAGCTGGCAGCTAAACCCCCAGCAAGCTGCTTGTTCACTCCCCCCAGTGGGATGGGGTAGAGAATGGAAGGGCAAAAGCAAGAAAATTCATGCGTTGAGATAAAGACAGTTTAACAGGTGAAGGAAAGCTGTGTGCACAAGCAAAACAAAACCAAGGAATTCATTGACTACTTCCTATCACCAGGCCAGATGCTTGGCTATATCCAGGAAAGCAGGGCCTCAGCATCCGTAATGGTTGCTTGGGAAATCAAAGACCATAACCCCTGAATGTCCCTGCCTCATCTTCCTTTTCCTGAACTTTTATTGCTAAGCACAACATCATATGGTATGGGATATCCCTTTGGTCATTGGGGGTCAGCTGTCCTGGCTGTGTCACCTCCCATCCTCTTGCCCACCCCTGGCCCACTCACTGTGGGGGCAGAGTGGGAAAAGAAAAAGCCTTGACACTGTGCAAGCATGACTCAGCAACAACCACAACACTCCTGTTTTATTAATGTTGTTTTAGTCACAAATCCAAAACACAGCATCATATGGGCTGCTATGAAGAAATTAACTCCATCCCAGCCAGATCCAGTATATTCATACTTGAAAACTGAAGCATTAGCTTCATCTTTGTACGTTCTTAAAATTATGCACAACATCAGTTCAAAAGTCAAAAAAACATTTCTGTAGAATTTTGCGTCTTTAACACAGTCTTGGTCATCCTTTTTGTCCTGGATTTATAGAAAAACTACTCAACCATGAGTGGGGCTCCAATCTGCTACCACAATGTAAATATATGACATTAAAATTTATTTAAATCTCGGTATGCTTGTATTGATAAAGAGAGAAATTAAAATGTTTCTTGGTAGTGATCAGGAATCAAATGATGCTCTGAACAGCATCAGGCTCCTTGAAAATTCCTCACCTTTTGTACCCTCAGAGGTTTGTATAGACTCTGGGTTGTTGCCGATGTTCATACAGAACTAGCCCAAACTCAAAACATGTTAACAGAAAAAGAACCAGAGAAATAAATGAACAGTTATTTCAACACAGATCAGGCAGAAGGTTTGCAGGAAAAGGGAAGAAATAAGTGAAGCAGGAAATGTAAAGTACTGTTTTACTCATTCATACTCTGACTATTGTTTCATGATTTCTTACTTCGGATTCTCAGTGTGAAATGTAAGAGGAAACATGACATCCTAAATGAAGGTAGGTAACTGATGATTCAAAGGAATTAAATCTCTAAAAACCTAATTATACCTGAAGGTACTGAAACTCACGTTTATCAGTTAAAAATGTAGAAATAACGGTGGATTTATTAATAAGTCTAATAACAGACGCAGCTTTCAAATGGTTTCCAGCTTCCCAACAGCTTAAGCCCCCTCATACTCATTTTACCACTCCCATTTTAGAATATAAGAATTTTTTAATTCATTCTTCATCATACAAATGAAATGTAGAATATATGATCTTATGTCTAAGACATACGTATGTCCAACTGACTTAAATGTCCTTTTGAAGAGCTTTTACAGTTTTATCAAAAAGAGAGAGCCTCAGAATGGCCTGACTACTTATCAGTAGAACCGCTAAGTTGTTGTATAAAATTTTACTGTAGAGTTCAATAGCTCTCAAGAAACATTAAAAATAAATAAATAAACAACATTGCCTCTTACACCAATGTCATATCTCTTTGCAACAACTCACCAAATAAATTTACATTTCTTTTTAAAGGGAAAGGTTAAAAATCTGATAACCTGAAATATTATAGTAAGCATTGATTATGTTAGTCTTGAGCAAGTATATCTTGGTTTTATACTCATTTAGCGACTATTATTTTCCTTACTGAATGTGATATTTGTCAATAAACTATTCTAATGAATGTAGTTGCAGAGATATAAGAACCTAACATACACTATAAATAAATTTATACTGCAAATACTCAGGATAAATGCACAGCAAAATAGACAGTGTATTTTTTAAAACCTACACAGGTTATTTCTGTAGTACATCACACATTTTTGTCTCCCTTGAAAGGGTAAGAAAAAAAGACCTAACAGGAAAGGAGACCAACAAACCAACAAGCAAGATATGGGCAGGGGATTTACAGAACACAATTAGATATATGTATTCATTACCAAAGGTTAATGAAGATTGTAAAAAGAAGTTGCAAATGCCCCAAGGCAGCTGTAACTTCTGCACTGAACATTTAGATGGATTTTTACGTGTCCATTAAATCTATTTTGAAGTGTGAGGATATTTTAGCAGCTTT
Organism: Calonectris borealis; assembly: GCF_964195595.1. Lineage (NCBI taxonomy): Eukaryota > Metazoa > Chordata > Aves > Procellariiformes > Procellariidae > Calonectris > Calonectris borealis. The sequence continues at coordinate 20,222,093 of NC_134313.1, forward strand.
TCCTTCATTTGAGCAATTGGCAGTCTCAAAGGCACAGAATTCCTTTTTACATCTACTTGTACCACAAATGTCACTTTTCTTTTTATATTTTCTTCAATAATTGAAGAAGCTTCTGATATTAATTGCACAGGACTATTTTCTATGTTAAGCTTGGTTAAGACATTTTTGTTTTCTGTTCTGAGACAAGGGACTAATAAATACTTAGGCAAAAAAAAGAGAAGGAAAAATGGAAAAAAGAATTAAGGGAACATACAGATTTGTGTGTATTTGTCTGGAATAATATCTGTTCTGGTACTCACAAATCTTATGCACAGCATTAGTTCAAATTGACACAGACATGAGCACTTAGTGAATTAAAAATGGATCAAAGACTGTGAGGAGGAGACGGTAATGAATCCAGCCAAAAGATAATGTGCCTGGCAGGTTGGAATTAAGTCATGTCTTACCTATTTAGTATTGATGGTCTGGAAAAGAATGAAAAACATGTTGGTATTAGTTGAAAATGTCTTTAAAATAACAAAAAAAAGCATTTGCTAGTGAGGGCAGAATTAATGCAAACAGCGAAATTTGACAAAATAGCAAATGAAAACTAGCATACTGGCTGGAAAATAACCTGAATCAATGACATCATATTAGGGTTCTGGCAAGCGGCCATATGGAAAGGTCCGAACGTGCTCTAAGAGCTCTGTGATCAAATACAATCTGCAGGAGATAGAGCAGCAGAGACAGCTGAGATGTGGACTGTTCAAGAATATTATACCTTGGCAGATCACAGAGTATAATCATTTAGTATGTACATATCTTTACCAAATAAATTGGGAGGATATCAAAGAGCAGTACAAGGGACCCCTATTTGATTAATTAATTAATCACTAGGCCAGCATTCTTTGGAGCCTTACAGCAGGGCTGGTGGCCATCTGAACACAAGGATAGCAAGTGTCCTGCATATTAGTGTCAGAATATCCTGAGCAAATCACTTGGTACATCAATTGGTTGAAATACATGCAGGACCAAAACTATGAAGGTCCTCTATTTAGGCAGATGTTCAGATTGCTACCCAAAGTCCAACAGATCAGTAGACAGCTCTAGAGAGAATACATGTGAGAAGAAAAGAGTTTTCTCCATGCATGAGACTTGTTTAAAGGTCAGAGACTAAGTCAGACAAATACAAACCAGCTCAGATATAAGTTCTATTTTTTTAAAAAAAAAGAAGAATAGGAGCCTTTGAAAGGGGAACAATAAAAAATACAAATTCAGTGGGAATGCTTCAAGAAAAAAATCAGAAAGAAATGAGTTCATCTTAGATGGTGGTAAGAGGGCTATTAATTTAAAGGGAAGAGAATGACAGATAGTACTAAAATTAAAAACTATTTCCCATTTTTCTTTCATAGACCGTCTCCAGAAGATGAATGTTCCAAATATATTAATGACTCTGAAAGCTAAGTACATGTGTTCTTCTCCAGAGCACAGGTCCTTTTAATTCGCATGCTGCAAATTGCGAAACAGTATTTATTAAATATGGTTCTGATTAAACCACTGTAGTAATATAAGCATTCCATCAAATTATTTTCAGCCTGCTTCTGTAAACTGAAAATAAACACGATTATATATACAGTAGAAAAAGGTTATATATTTTTTTGACAACTACATTTAGATTATTGGATTCTGTTTTCATCCTCCACACAGCTCCAAGACTGTTTTTGTTAGGCTGCTTCCAATGACCTTCATATAAAGAAAAATTTTCTGTGCCTCTGTTTATTAACCTGTGTTTTTAAATAAAAATATTTCTAATATATATAGATAGCATTCATCATGATTTAGAACATTGGTTTTTGCATTAGTAAATGCTTTGTTACATCTAATTGCATTTAAATAGCTTACTCAGGAACATAATAGTTATAAAAATCTCCTAGTAATTGTACAGTGGTTATTTAAGGGTTTTAAAGGTCACAAGCCACACTGAGTGTTTCTAAAACTTTCCGTTCCTTTAAAAATGAAGGTGCCATATAGATGGCATTTATCATGAATGTCAAAGGAGTCTAGTTTCCTACAGAATACACAAATTAGGCATCATCAGTGAAAGCTTCTTATCATTGTCCCACCAAAATGCTGCCTTGTCATCATCAAGGACCATATGTCAGAGCAAGAGAGGAAGCTTACATCCATGACTGATGCATTCTTTAGAAAGTGATCAGACAAACAGCAAGAGTGCTTTTTAACTGGCATTGCCATATGTTGAATCAAGTATCTGTTGTCCAAGTAAATCTTCTGAAATCTTGCAAATGAGAGAATTCCAGATGAGTAGCTTGCAGCCTGTAACAATATCCTCATTTCTGTACAGCAGTGCAGTAGAGATGCATCATCTCTGAGACATATTGCAGCCATGTCAGGAACTAAAAAAGTCAAGGTGAGAAGCAAGGTGTTCTACCAGGCCAACTTACCCTACTTTTTGCCATACGTAATCTGCTTTTGATGTTTGAATTAAGTAAGTCTACATTCACTGCTGTTATCTGAAAACAGTGCTTTTGGTGCCTTCACTGTAGGCATAATCTCAAACCTCTACTCCAATCCTCTTCCTCCGAATATGGCGGTTTGCCTGAATAGTCATGCATGAGTAGACATCTTGCCCCATCGTTAACCTCTACAGTAAGACCTGTGAGATACAAGTGCACAGAATTGAAACATTTTATCATCCTCTTCTCTTTACAATATTTTTGTGGGGTCACTTTTAGAAGAAAAAGAAAAATGCCTGTTTTTGTCAGGTCCTCAAAAAGCTCTTCTCTGGGGGGAGAAAAAATTTTAAAAAGACAGACTCCAAATAATAGCAATGGGCTTTTGTGATTAGCCTCCTTTTAGGAGGGAGAGGGGAGGCAAGTGGTTGTTTTCAGCAATCATTACATATTAACACATAAAAGACTCATCTTAAGAGACCTGCTTAGTATGGGATAATATTTTACAGTTTTCTACCCAGTTTACAAGTATGTCATATGATGCTCTGCCAAAAGACACTTAAGTATATTCCTTTGGAGAATTCCTTTATATCATAAGTGAAATGTGTCCTCCCTGCAGGAAAAAAAACCATGTACCTGTATGTTGGTAATGGGTCTCATTTTGCAGCTAGATACAATCAAAATGGTCTTTGTAATGTGCTGTACACAGATTGAATGGTCTTGCATTGCGCTGTAGGGTAATTATTTCAATCTGGTACATTAAAAATACTTAATAGTTTGTGATTAATACATTTTTGGTCTAGATTTTTATTTCTTCATTGTAGTTCAGCTTTCTAAAAATTAATTGAAGACTAATGATTGTATATAGTTTACCAGAATAATAAATATTGAACCTTGTCTTTTATTTTACTTTTCAACATTCTTTATCATGTACTTTGCCAAAATATGCCTTCTTCAGTGGTTTCATTTAAGTTACCTAAGCTTATTTCTGACAGTTATTGTTCATGTTAGTACATGAGTTTTGAACCTTATAATTAAAATACAGCCTCTGCATATGTTGCTGATGTGCAACAAAATATACAGCTATTGAAGGAGTAGTACACTTCATTCTGTTGCTCTCGGTATCCTACAAACATCCAAACCGTTGTATATTCCACAACAGCTTATTTTAGAATGTCCCCAAACTGGAGACTGGCTCAATCTAAAATTGTAAATTCAAACTCCTACAAAGATGGAAGAGTTTGGTACTGTACCATCATTTAAATTTGCTTTTCTGCAAAATTAGTTCTAGTTAGTTTTATTAACAGTTAACCAGGGAAAGATTTTTCTAGATACCTTCAAAATAAATTTTGGTCAAAGTTTGACAGGAGAAGAAGGAAATAATATAAACACAGTTTGTGGGACACATTTGAAAGAAAGCTCTAACCATGATTCATAGGGCACCTGGAAGTCAAAATCCTAGGGGAAAAAAAGAATTAGATAAAGACCATATCTCAAAATCATCTTCCTGTTCTAATTTTACCAAAATTATATCACTTCAGTAAACAGGAAATTCAATCAACAGAATCAACAGAAGTCATACATCTTTTCAGTTAATATCATGTGTTGAACTCTGAATTCATTATATTTTACTTGTTAATAGAGGCATTTAATCATATTTCGCTAGGTATTCAGCTACACTAAGCTTAGAGGAGGCCCCGATAAAAATGAATGAAAAAGCTTAGATGTAAATGAAAACAGAATTTGATCAAAAGTCTAGTAAATATAAGCCATGAAGTTTGACACAACTAAAACATAGATTTGGTACTTTGTGTAAAGTCTACTGTATATGAAAACAAATCTCACAGTACGAAACAAAAACAAATTATTTACAGGAATGGTTAAGAAGCATTGCCTTTTTCCATTCTATATTTTATAAGCCTGTTTTGCAAATAGGAGATAGAAAGCAATTTTATTTTCAAAACTGAAATATTACACACATTAACCTTTGAAGAAAACTAAACCATCGAGAATGTAATAGGGAAAAGAACACTATATTTCAAATGGATAACTAGCTACTTGTCCTGCATTTAGTATATTGTTCTATTTTCTCTCTTCAGTAATTTCATATGATTCACTATGTATTTTTAATGAATGTATTTTGTTTTGTCTTTAATCTCCTAAACTCTGAAACAACTTTAGTGTGAAATCAGCATTTATCAATATCGATCTCTTTAAACTAAGGGTTGTCTTCCTGCTTGCCCAGAAAATAAAAGACTAATAATTCACTTGCCAATTCATCCCCCAAGGTATGGCTGGCTAATATTGTCTGGTTCCTTTTAAAAGCATCAGAGATGGTGAGTGATAGCAGTCACTGCCTTCTCTGGTTTGGGCAATTATCTTACCAGCCACATGGAAAATTCATAATTGAAGATTCGGGAAGTATTAAAGTTTCTTTTTTTGTTCATTTGGTGATTTTTTGATGTTACTTTTAGATAATTTCAGCAACTTTTTTTTCTCAGATAATAAAAGCATAATATGTCATGCCTACTGAACCAAACATCCATCAACAAAGACAAAGTTTTATCTGCAAATGTACAGTCTGAGTGTGTGAATCCAAGTGGCATCCCTTAAAGTATCACAGAAGATAAGATGTCCAGAAGGCTTCTGTCTGCATGGGCCACTGTGCCTAGTGGGCCTCTGGCAGTCCTCTGGCATTTAAGTATCACTTAGAGTGAAGAAGATCTACTTCATTCAACTGCTGATACCCAGCTGACTGCTGAGCTGCAGAGACTAGAAGGTGTGATCCTCCACCTCTGGGACACATCAGCTTTGCAGCTCCCCTTACGGCTGATTCTAGATAGGCGAGTACTCTGGAAGGTGTTCAGAGTTTGCCCTGAAGACAACCCAGCTTATGTTTTCTCAAAATGGGGAAGGAGGTAAACTTTAAGGCAATGCACTCCCCCTACCCTTTCCAAGGGATGCTTAGCTTTTCATTTAACCCCATCCCTGTTATCCACTTAAACCTCTAAGGCCATGTGGTTTCACATTCAAGAGCACAAAGAGGTCACTTGTAAGGAAGCCAAGCCTCTGGCCATGACTCTCCAAAGAGCTACAGTTGGACTGGCACTGGAAAGAAAACCCACAGCTGTGTGTGTAGATGCGTATCTGAATTAAATATATTTCACATTAAAATCAAAGCAGTTTTAAACTCCCTCTTAGCTCTGATAAGATTCAAACCCACAGCTTTGATTGCTTTTGTTGATGACTAGAGGAAAAATAATTAATTTACAGTTCATTTGCTAAGCTGTCTCACAGCTCTGTGATTCCCATTGGTAGCCTCAGATACACTTTCCAAAGCCTCCAGCTGCCTTTCCCTTCACGGAGTCATTCTCTTTAGTAACTGCACTTACTCCTCTAATGACTGTGGATGGGCAGCCAAGCAGGGAGCAGATGTATCAGCATGTACAGATAAAGCATGTGAAATCACTCACAGGGTTGATTAGAGCATCTCCAACAATCATCTCCATGATAGAAAAAGAAGTAAAATACAAAAAGTTGCACATCATTTTTTCTAGCTTTTGGAGACTAAAGAACTACTAACACATTCTGTGTTTGCCCCTCTCTGCCCCCTGAATTAACAACCCACAAACATTTTTCTTCAGAGGAAGTGTTAAATGGATGTTTTAAATGATGAGATGAGAAATAGTGTGCTGAGATCCAGTATAGTGTCTTTACATCCAAACTTGACCTTAGATGCCTGGTGTCCCTAATCCAGGATCTTCAAATTACACCCAGCAGTAAACATTTAGCACTAAGGAAATGGTTCTGTAGAAGTTAAAATTTAGATTCCACATTTGTAGAAGCTGATGGATCAAATATTTAAATATGATAAAAGAGCAAAAAATACCAATGACAGTTTTCTGAAGAAAGACAAAGCAATGCTAGTGAATCTCTGGACAGAAACACAAGTATTTAATTTTGAGTAATGACTAAATAGATACATGAGTTCAAGAAAAAGGATAGCCTATTGCTAAGAATGAGAAAAGGACAGTCTGAAAAACATGGCAGGTCAAACGCAAACAGGAAATTAAGAGAGCTAGAAAAGAAATGGAAGAACACCTTGAAAAGGATCCCGAAACTGAGTAATAAATTCCTTAAATACATCAAAAGCAAAAAGCTTATTAAGGACAATGCCTGATTACAAACTTTTTAAAGGTTTGCTTAGGTGTGATAAGGCTTTAACACAGAAGCTCAACGATTTCTTTGTGCAGGTTTTTAACTGTTTTGTTGGACAGATTCCTCCATGCAATGCATTTTTTTGTAGCAGATAGGTGTGCTGGTTTTGGCTGGGATAGAGTTAATTTTGTTCATAGTAGCTAGTATGGGGCTGTGTTTTGGATTTGTGCTGGAAACAGTGTTGATAACACAGGCATGTTTTCCTTATGGCTGAGAAGTGCTTACAGTACTGAGAAGACTGGAGATAGATACACAAGAAGCTGGGAGGGGGCACAGCCAGGACAACTGAACCCAAACTGGCCAACGGGGTATTCCATACCATATGACGTCATGCTCAGAATATAAACTAGGGGAAAGTCCCCAGGGGGCCGCTGCTCGGGGACTGCCTGGGCATCGGTCAGTTGGTGGTGAGCAATTGTTTTTGTTTTTTTTTCATTTGCTTTCATTTGTTGTGGTTTAACCAGCTAAACACCACACAGCTGCTCGCTCACTCCCCCCCACAGTGGGATGGGGGGGAGAATTGGAAGGTAAGAGGGACTAGGCAACTCAAAGAAAATATACAGGAAATATAAAACTAAACAAAAAGATCATAAAACCTCATAACCAGATGGCATTTACTTAAGACCTAAGTGACTCAACTATGAAATTGCAAATCTGCTGGCCAAAGTGTGTAACCTGCCATTGCAAACTGTCACTGTGCCAGATTACTGGGAGGTTCCTGTATAATTACCATCTACATAGAGGGCTAAAGGCTGGACCCTGGGAACTACAGCATAGTGACTGACTTCTGTCCCTGATAAGACAGCAGAAAAACATAGTGAGTTATCAAACAAGGTATTGAGAACAAGGTACAGAGGGTGCAATTTTTCCACTATGTAAAACTTGGTGTTCCCACATCTTTGCTATTGTGTACAATTCTTATCCCTGCACCTCAAAACACATGTAGTGGTGTTAGAGAAGGGACAAAAAAAAAAAAAAAAGAGCAAAAGTGATCAAACAGCTGGAGCAGTTACCTAAGAGGAGAAAACCAGAAAGGCCTGGGACGAGTCAGTTTGGAGAGGACACAGCTGTGGAGAAACATGGTCAAGACTTTAAAAAAGAAACTGAAATAAACACTACTGTTATTTTTCAAATCCCACAGTATGGGAACTGGGGACACTTGAGAAAATGAGGAGGTAATTTTAAAAGAGATCAAACAGAACACTTCCTTACACTGTGAGTAGGGAACCTCTGTAACCTGCTGCCATGACTGGCAAATAGCAACAGACAGTTCAAAAAGGATAAGGTGAACGTATGGATCATCCATAAACCCACGGTGGAAGGTCTGGATGAGAAATGTACCCACTCGCAGCCCAGCTACATCCCTTCTGGTTGCAGCGGCAGCAGGAGGAGGTGGGCTATAAGAAGCAGCCAGGCTTTTGTGCTCTCCCTAAACAGCATCTTCTTCTGCCACCATCAGAGACAGAATATTGGGCTAGAAGAATCACACCACCGGCCCAAAACATTTCCTAAGTTCTTATGTAGATTTGTACAATTCCGATTGCACAGTTTGAACATTAAAAACTGATAACTGCAGGCAAACTTTGTGAAGATGACTAATATGTCATAAGAAAATAAAGCAAAATAGCAGTCGCTTATTTTTTGCTTCAATTTTGATGAGTTAGCTTTTAGAAAGTGATTATTACTTCTCACTAGAAGGTAGTTCACAACTTAATAACACTGTAGTGTTAAAATCACCATCAGTTCAGCTATGTGAAATATTCTTAAATTCCACAATATTCCAAAATCATGTGTTCTGTCTCTTGGACAAATTAATCTTCTCTAATTCATAGTCTTTGAATGGAGAACATTTATAAAAGATATTCAACTGCATGTTATGCCATGAGTAGTCTTATTGTTGCTGTTATTAAAAATGAAATAGTTTTCTGCTCTTTTTCCATTAATTTTTCATTTTTTAATTATAAATTCATTCATTTTATTTTTTGAAATGATCTTGATCCTTCAGAGACAGCAGAGCCATGTTCTTTATCTGAATGGTCCCATCCTACTTCAAGAAAATAAAAGGTGAAATTATATTAAAACATGACTTCTCAATTCTTGAAGGGATGATCCTAAAATTGCTATTTCTTTTGTTCCTAAAATAAAAATGTCACCTATTTTATTTATTTCTATTTTACTCCAAAAAAATAATTTCTGGTTAAATTTCTGTTTAAACTAGTCAGAAATTAGAATTCTAGACTGTACAAAAATAAACAAATAAACAAAATCCAAATTCCAATGTTTTTATTCTTATTTAGATGAAGAATTATTATTCTAAAATGAGCTATTTTTCTTTTTTTGTTTGTTTTTTAGCTACACAATAGTGCAAAGTAACCTCAAGGTGAACTTTACTATCTATTTGGACAATTAGATATTAACATCTTATTATTTTTCAGTTAGTCCTATACCCAGTCTGAAAAATAGCTTCTAATGCTGTCAAACAGCTGAATTCAATAGTTAGTGCTACATTAGCATTGCTGCACCTGGGACTGAACAGTATTTTTTCTTCTTCAGTAATATCACATTTACGACAATGGGTATTGTATGTCTGAGATTTGGACATCTTTTACTGTAAAATAGTCATAGGGTCCATAAAGAGAGCATTTCTGTTATTCAGTTTAACCTTGTCTAAGCATATTTGTTCACAATGTAGCACTTTGCACTTTAGGTAATTGCAGTGGTCTGAAGTTTAATATCTTAAAGTTAGATCCTGAAAACTCTTGACCTGGGGGTGTTGGTCGGCAGTCGGCTGAATATGAGCCAGCAGTGTGCCCATGTTAGAGCAGTGTTTGCTTGGAAAAATAATTCTCAGTATCATGGTTTACATTGGGAAGGTTTGGAAGGGTGGCTTTTCATGAACTCACTGCACCCAGTGTTGCCCTAAGCCCCAGTTAAAAATTCCAGGGTGTTGGCAATGTTTATTTTGTTTATCCCATCTATAAAAGTGTTATACATTCTTAAAGAGTTAGATAAGTTGTAGATGTCTCAAAAATGTCTTAAAGGAAAAGTAAAGATGTCTGTGTACCCTGAAGAAAGAATACCAAGGAATTTCTTTTCAGACAGTGGTACTACTGCAGTGCAGAGGTACTATTGCAGTGCAATCAGTCAGGCATGTTCTACCTTCTTGAAGCCAAAAAGGAAGCTTTCAAGGTCTTGGGAAAGACCTCTGCCTAACATGCAGAAAGAAATGGACAACGCATGATGCCCAGTGGGTAATTTATTGCAGAAATAAGCCTATTTTTTTTGAAGTAAAAACAAACAAACAAAAAGATTCTTTTATTCTTTAGACAAAAATATTAGAAATTATATTTATAAAAAATAATTTTTGTTCCTTAGAGGGCTGCAGATTTTCTTTTCTCTTTATCTCTGCATTTATTCATTTTTGGTGAAAATCCATTTGTCTGTTCTGGAAAAAGAAGTTCTCTATGAACCTATAAACCAGGTTGGATGGAAGCTGCAACAGCTCATATATTACTTCCATGTGAAGGCCAAATTTTACTGAAAACAGACAGGCTCAATCCTTTCATAAGATTTGCAAGCAATGTGATTTGATTCAAAACATATAGATAAAGAGTTCTAAAAGGAGCCATCTAACTTAACTTGGGCCACATATTAGACTGGATACCTAAGTCACATAAGTAAATCAGTATAGATCATTCCTATCTAAATTACTGTAGCTTCAATGAAATCAGTCAAACGAATAAAAGTAGTCCAGTTTGACAGTAGTGTCTGTACTCGCTACAGCCAGCATATTTCAAAATTATAGTTATGCTTTCAGAGTAGACAGCAGCAGTAAATGCACTTTCTTTTGTTACTGATATTGCTATAAAACATGAAGCAAAATAAAGGCTTAATTTCATCATGAAAAAAGCAACCTAAAATGTAAATATTACTTTGCCTTTCCTTTCCAAATAATTACTTTAATAAAATAAATGCCTGAGTTGTTTAAAGAGTTTCTACAACATTTATCAGACGCAGCCAGAAACTCCACCCAGCTTGCAGAGCAGTCCCCAGATCTAGGGCCGTTTCCACTCCTCAGGCTTGTGATGGGGTCCCAGAGGCTGAGACTCAAACGTCTTCCTTCAGGAGCCCTTGCTCTGAGGAATGTGGCTGGTGAACCAATTGATAAAAGACAAGTTCTTGGCCTTTTGCCTAACCATTAAGCAAATGAGAGAGAAAGAGATTTAAAAAGAGAGAGAAAAAGATAGATTTAAAGGGCAAGTGTGAATTTGGGTGCCAGGAGAGTTGCTTGCTAGGCAACTACAGCTGAGCAGGAAACAATATGGAACTTCACAAAAGATGGAGAAAGAGTGAAAGAATAGAAGGATGTAATATAGATGATGACCTTGCTGATGGGCCTGTTGTAAGCTTTGAGATGCAAAGAACAATAGAAATGATGGGGAGAAAAAACCCCAAACTGTTAGACTTGACTAGGGAGCAAATATCAGCATACAGAGTGATCTGTTAGAAAGTCTATTCTCTCAAGTAATTTCATTTTAAATATCTGACTAATTAGCAGGTTTGGGAAGGGATGAGAGATGGCGTAAAAATGTGTCTTGTAATTTTACTGTATGTTATAGAGCTTATTTATTTCACTCACTTTAATCCAGGGGGGAGCCACAATATAACATTGCTAATTACCTTTCTTCTTAAAATTGCGGTGATTATTGCTTAAAGAAGCAATTTTTTGGCTTCCCAAAAAATCTAGACATCAAAATTATATTGCAGACCCTGTAAATTAAAACAAAAAAATACAAGTTCATATTTGAATTGATATAACCTCTGAAATGTATCCATTTCTCAGAAGAACTCAGGTGGATTTCTGCCTCAGTGAGACAAGATAGCTCCAAGGATGTAATACATCAGAGCTAAGGACAAACAGGCTGTGATTGCAGAAGCGAAAGATATTAACAGATCTACAGAGCTTTTGGCCTGAGGACTGAGAGTGGTTGGAGACTAAAGAGTCCCAAAGATCTGCTTGTTTCCCCACGGTCAGCCTGAGAGCACAAATGGAGAAACCAAGCCAAGAGAAGAGCTGTCTGAAATGGAAAGCTTTAGAAAGGAAAGAGAACTTCTAAATAAAAGGTAAGAAAAAATTAGAAAAAGAAATTAATAAGAGAGTAGGAAAAGCTTTATTTAAAAAAAAAAATTGTATTTATTATTTTGAGCTACTTACAGCAGACACCTTAGAAGAGGCCTCTAATTTGAGCTGAGGAATGAGAATTTTCTGAAAATCAAATCCTTTACCATACAAAAACCCCTAAACTGAGGTGTTACTTTAGAAAATATTTCTTACAGTTTGAGTAAATATTAGAGGATTTCAATAGATATGGATTTTGGCTTTTGGGGTTTTTTAAAAAGGAATGGAGCCGGGCACAAGTTCTCCTGGGGGTTGTAGCTCGCCAGGAATGCTTCCCTGTACCAGGTGGCAGGGAGCATGACTGCTTGTAGCTTTACAGCTGTACCCAGGCTGGGAGATAGGCAAGGAGAATACTGGGATATACACAGAAAGGAGGAAGTTAAAGCATCAACAAAGAGAATATCAAAAACACACCTTCACATTGATTTCCTGGATAATTTGGGGTGTCTATATTTTCTTAATTTACACAAGCCAAACTCTTTATGCAGGTTTGTGTGTATATTATGAGTCTTCTATGTCTCAGCAGCCAGTTAAGAACAACTGATGCTAAGAGCAACCAGACTTGTGCTTATATGAATGACAGCACAATTATATTTGTACAGTTGATAACCTGCCTGATCTTCCAGTAAAACTATTTGTTTTCTACATTAAGTTTTCCTACAGTATATCTGTAATGGGAGAAAACTTCCAGCCATCAGCATGGTGATACAACAGAAAGAATAAAGTTTTTCTTTTTAATTGGGAGACTGAGCTTTCTTCATTTTTTCTGATGCTATTTCCATCATGTGTTGATTGGCTTTGCAGTTTGTGGAATAAACTGCATGAAGAAATAAGCATCATCAGCTCCTGTGAAAATGAGTGAAAATTTTAACAAACCCTTTAGAGTGAGAGGATGGACCCTGAGATCTGGATTCAGACTACCTATTTGCTGTACATTGCTAAAGTAGGGAGAAAGGGATAATGCCAAGGATGATTCAGGTCTGATGTGATGCCGGGAACATACTGACACTCCAGCTTGACGCTGTCTGCAACTGGTCCTGCATCAGTTAGACTCTTAATTTAGTTTCCTCAAGTTAAGCATCAAAAGTTAGGTTGAAACCCTGGGATCCATCCAAGTTTTATTTTTTTAGAGACCAGCACAGTAAATGTTTCCTGTGTTTGAAGGTCTTCCAAATAATAATGATGGGTTAGAAATTCCTTCCCTTGTATTCATTAGCCACTGCTCCTGGCAATACTTTCAAAGTAAAAAAAGTAATACTAATTCAACCTTCCACATCCCTTTAAGGTTTTTGGCTTGACTGGTATGGTAAATGATGGCTTCTCCTGAAACCTTCATCTATGCTGCTTATTTTTGCTTCATCTTTATAGGAAAAACAAACCAAACTAACCAACCAAACAAACAAACAAAACACAAGCTGGTTTTATCTCCTTCCACAGATGGAAAGTTGTGATGAATGACAGTAAAAGTAACTCGTCCAAAGTCACAGAGAAAGTATGTAGCAGGCCTGGGACACAGAGCCAGAATACCCGGATCTTAAGTCTATTCGTAAGCCCTATGAAGCTGTGGCAAGAATTGCAAAAAGACATTTTCATGCCCAGTCTTGCAGCCAGTATGTGTAAGAAGTGTATCTGGTAAGTTCTGCAGGTGCTTTGCATTCATATGGCATTATGTATGCATTTGCATGCTTAAGTTATTATGAATTTGGCACACTTCATCTCTTGTAGATATTTACACCTTCAAGGTCCAAGCTCCTTCAGGCCACCTTGTTCAATCTCCATTATAACACAGGTCAGCACTTACCCAGGTCTTACCGTTGACAGATCATTACCACTCATTATATGTATCTTTGTAACTACAGGAAACATTTCAACTATAGTCCTAATGATAAATCACGTGAGAGAATAACACAAGCCTATATTCCATCCTTGCTTGCCTTTGTCCTGTTTTGATGTTTATTACCTCTAAACACGAGATTTTTGAGCAATTTAAATGTTCAGAAGATAAAGGAGGAATTTGGGGGGAGGGGGGGGGAGGTCCTCATTAGTATATACTTGAACATTTACTTGATTTCCTGGATATTGAACAAAGATTGTCAAATATTTATAAAAGTTAATGAAATGTGGATAGGCCAAACATGGTATAATACCCTAATCTGCCATCTTGACATTGCACTAATTAGATTTAGTAGAATTATTGCAAAATTAAAATGCTTTGCAAAGAATACATTCTAAATGTCAACAGACTTGTCACAGATTTCAATCCATGTCCATTCACACAGATTCACAACTCTCTAGCCCTCATTACTGTAAAATGTATATTGAGTTGATAAATAAAATTGTTGTAAGAAACATATACCTATCAGCTGAGCTTTACAGAAGTAACATCAGTTAACACAGTATGATAAAGCAGGACCGAGGACCTTAAGGTTAAAATCTAGTTGATAAGCACATATTCTATACTTTCAATAGCACATGTATTTTATATACTAAAATAAGCATGAAGTATATGTATTTTACATACCATACTACATTTTACATTACAATATATTTTAGTAATAATTAATGTTACTTAGAAAAACTTGTCTTACTATGTCATATTCTATGCTTCCTTATGATAGCTGATTACTCAATATTATACTGGAAGCACATATAAACTTCAAGGATTATAAACTAGAATGTTATGTTGTGTTAAACAGAATAGAGTGAGAGGGAAACCTCTCTTTTATTTTTCCATTAAATACTAATGTATAATAATAGATTTCATTTTTATCACACTTTTGCTCCAAGAATTTAAAACATTGACATTAACATGACGGCTTTTTTTTTTTTTTTGACACATTAGTGTCCAAAAAAACCTGGATAACATCACTGAGGTTGCACAACATGAAACATATGCAACACAGTTATGCTACATACAGGACAATGCTATGTGACTTGTTAAGTGTCCTTATGTATTTCTTATTGTGAAGACAAGATAAAATTCACAGCTCCTCAGCTCACACTCTCAATGAAATCGCATCAAAGTAAACAGTCTCAGTGTCAGCTGAAAATATTGTTTCCCACAATTTGCACTGCACTGTACATCTTATAGATGAAGATTATTCTTTGTATTGTTTCCTACAACAGATCCAAACCATTAGACTCCAAACATAAATGTTGGGGTAGTTAAATCTCAGCACAACATTTGAGTGGTATTTACAGGTGATCCATATATTTGTGCAGTACTGAAAGGTCAAAGAATCTGTGGATACACAACTATTGCCAAAAGGGCTTTGAGAGCAGAGGTCAGTTCAGGTGAGGTTATAATATGATTTTCTTGCTGCTAGGAAATTTACTTATAAAAGTGAATATTGACAGTGTATCTGTGCTCACAGCCTCCAGCAGTATCAACTAAAGAAGCCAAGTGATCAAAAATGTAGTCTGTACTGGCAAAAGCAGCAAATGTTGACTATATGAAATAAAGCCTCATTCTACAACAAGCTTAAAGTGCCTGTAGCTCATATCAGAGCATGCAACTCTGATTTTCAAAATTTTAACACTCAAAGAAATGTGTGAGGCTATAGAGGTTGAGAAGAGTGAATTTCTTCCTTCTCACACCAGCTCCAGCAGTGCAAGTGTACTCTTTCTCCTGCAGCACAAGTTGCCCATGTGCATCAGATACAGTCCTTTGGTACTTTCCGATCTATTTTCTGATTTCCTTCTCATCAAAGAAATTATTAAATGAATGGTGTTAATAGCCATTCTTTCAAAATATTTTGTTTATAATCTTACCTGAAATATTCTCTGCATTACTTTTGGTGCCACTGGCTCAAGACTTTGTTACTGCTGATTAAATTCAGGAAGGTGGCAGGTGTGAAAGGAAATGCAGAACAACTTTTATGGTGGGTATAAACTGGGCAGCAATTTGACTCTTAATTCCTTCCCACTTGAGGGCAACAAACCACAGAGAGAAAGGGGCGAGCAGTTAGCAGTTCCAGTAGCGTCTCAGTCTGATGCCCTGCCATTTGCCTCATGGTCGATATTGTCATCTCAACTGACAGCTGAGGCACAGCTTTCTTTTTGTTTAATGAGCAAGAGTGTAATTACCTCATATCTCTACCCATGCTCACAGTATAGTGGCTTTTTATATTTTAAAGTTATCAGAAGAGAAGTAGTTAAATAAATAAATAATTATCCCTAAATCCATCTTCCTCTTCAGAAAAGTAAAACTCTACAAAAATTAAAATATTGTGCAAAATTTTAATCCATCTGCATTTTTATGACAAGAAAACTCTTCCAACAAGAAATTTTTTGACCAATCCTATAAGGTACAAAAATTAAGTGAATTATAAAAAATAAAAAGAAAGTAACATGAAATTGCTATTCCTGTTAAATTGCTTTTGCCTTCCTTTTGTTCAATACGAAAAATCATTATCTTTTTAAAGGCAAAAATTGAAGCTGTGTTTGTAACCATAGAAACTACCTTTAGTCAAAAGTAAAATAAATTTAAATCTATACTGCATAAAGTCCAAAAATATCGCCAGCTATTAGCGTGCAAATATGGCAAACATAAATGTAATTCTCTCTTTAAATAAACTGAGTTGGGAATGTGATCACACTTGTTAAAAGGCTTTCCATATGAAGTGCAAATCCTTAATCTTTCTGGAACAACAAAACCACAAATACCTGTCTTGTCCTTTGCACCCTCCTTCCCACTGCATGGCAGAAACACGACATTCCATACTCATAGCATCTGGCATTTGAAAGGAGGCATCCTTCAGGTTACTCACCCTTGACATGCAGTGTTACTTTGAATTTGATATATGGTTTTTCTGCTTCTTTAGATTATAAGAACAGTTTTTGGACACTAATGGCAGAATGTGCAAGTATTCTCTGGTAAAAAAGTATGCAATAAAGATTTTAAAAATGAATCATCTGAGTATCATGGAGCCAAGGTCATGTCTCACAAGACTAAATAAATATTTGTTTTCATTTACACTTTTCTGCCCAACAACTTCTTTCAGTTCACAATGGTTTCTTTCTTTTAAATCTTGAATAATTTGCATTTTTCTGATTTCAGTTATGTTATCTTTTTCTGCAATTATTTTGGTTTTCTATACCTTCATTTGATATTAGTATTTCCTTAGTTCATGCGATTGAGCTAGTAGAAGAGATGGGAGCCAATAGCAATAAGCATCAGAAAGCTTGGGAGTTTCACTTGATGCTCCTTCTTGCATGTCTATTACGTTCTCTGCTCCATCTCTGCTCTCTTCAACCTTTCTTCAAGCTCTGCTTATATGCTTACCTTGTTCTTTCATTAGTTACAATAATATACATACATGATCCCACCATTTATCTGTTGTGTATTTCCATAACCTTCATAATTTTCCTAGCTCCATTTATTCTCTCACACTTGTTCTTCAGACATGCCACAAATACACCTTCTGCCACCCCAGTGTCCTTCCCAGAGGACCAGGCATCCTCCGGATCACTTCAGCTCTTTGTGGGGCTTGAAGCTCTTCTTAGGAAAGTCACAAGGGGAAGATGTCTCAGGCAGAAGGAAGAAAACCCCTCTAAACCCCTCAGCTTTAGAGACATGAAAACTGGTTTATACTTTCCTCTACTAAATGTCAAACTACAGGAAACCATAATTTGCTAGAATATAAACACATACTTTTTCTCCCTCTTTCTTAACCAGCATCTTACATTTAAATGCAAGTGAAAGACAACTGGCTGTGCCTGGGAGCACTTTCCCTGAAAGGAGGCATCAAAATGTGGGGAGCCAGGTTTCACCAGCCTTACCTTCTAAGCAGTAGACCTGTGCAAGAAGAGCGATGCTGTAAGCCTGGAAAGAGCACGTCATACACTTGCTGCAGCCCACTCGTCCAAATTTCTCTGTAGACCACTGTGCTGCAGACCATGCTCCTTAAGGAGCATTATGCATTGCCCTTGCCTGTAGGCAAAGTGCTACGGTCTTACACTGGAGAGAGGAGGATTTGTGCCATTGGCAACAAAGGTACTTAGCCAAACCCTTAGACAGTATATAAGCATTACATGGAAATGAAATGTTGTTTCTTCTCACCCTGAGAGTTTTTCTCTTTTCAGGTTTGGAGCCTACTGAGCTATGTAATCTTCCATAGCTGTTACCTGTTTCAACATTAATGGAACTAATCTTCCTCATTTATAGTTAATCAGAGAGGGATCAGCCAAGTATTAACATGACTGAAAATCTCACTAATGCTTTTTGACTGTAAATATCATTTAATGCCTTTGTGGGATAGACCTAAACTACTACATTCAGTAGCTGAGCAAGGAACCTCTACGGCATTTACCTTCCAGTATTCTTTACTCCCCATGAAGTCTGAAAATTACACTTTTGCTGCTGCAGTCACTCATTAACAGAATAGAAAATGTTAACCTTTTTGGACAGAGATGGGTAAAGTTTGCATTTTGTCCAAATTCAGTTAAACATTTTCTCAGGAATAGCTTGAAATCTTACAGAGTACGTGGGATGCCTGGACCACAGGCAAAACACGTGGAAAGGATGCACAACTTTCAGAGAAACTTAAATAGGTTAGGAAGTGGAAAAGGAGGAGGAAAAGGTCACTATGTACCTGTATGGAGTATTAAAATAGGTGATATTTTTTCTAGATTTGCAAATGTACTGTAAAATATGTGGCTTATCTCAAAACGTTCATTAAATAGTTCTAACTAGGGTAGAAATATTACTTATCTCTCAAACCTTAGGTCATTAAAAGGAAAAAAGAAACCTGGAAAAGGATACCCTACATAAGTATAAATTCTCAGGTTTTATCTGAATTTCCAGATCATAAAAGTGGATCTAGGATGCAAAAAAACATGTGTTACTGTATAGCATAAAAAATAATTCATTAAAACATTAATATTAGACACTGCCTCCATTCATACTAGTTTACAATGAAAATTAGATATTTTACTGGGTTTAGGTCTTATGTTAATACGCAAGTTTGGATTTTTAGATTAGATTTCGCTTTTTCCTCTTTCCTTCTGCACCTTTTCACAGCAGAGAGATCACTTGTAGACTATTAATCTTGTCTTTGAATAAAAGCCAGATATCCAAGAGATAGTGATGAAACATTAATCTTAAAATGCTCAAGTGGAACATTGTACATTTTACTTCATACTAATAAGCTTAGTATGGGACAGCTTCACAGGGCTGCTTGAGAACAGCAAGTGGTTCAATCCCACAGCACAAATAAAGATGAGCGCGGCAGTGCCGTAGGTGATGCAGTCTTGCCCCAGACTAACTGGCTGTGCAGCAGCAGGGAGAAGATAGGAGGAAGCAAGACAAAACCAGGAAAAAAGAGAGGAGGAGAAGGGGGAAAGCAGGCAGGCACATAGGCAGGCCAGAGGATCCAACACTATTCATGTTTTAGGAGCAGAAGACTAAGAGGATTTTCCAGATCCTCAGGCCCAGGAGAAAGGTAGCTGTTGCCCAGTCCACAGAGTACCTACCCCGCCTGGCACCTTGCTCCACTGTATAGCAGAGCTGCACGGTGAATTTGAAACATACCTTCTGGGAGCAAGAGAAATTCGTGTTTCTTTCTATTCTGTTTTCCTAACTTTTCTTTGTGTGTTGCTAAAATGAAAACATAAGCATCGAGATGTCATTATATAACAACTGTTTTCGTATAATAATGTGCCTGTTTTCTTTTTCTTCCATTACCCACAGAGGCTAAAAAATTGATGAACCATTTTAAAGTGGTCAGCCTCATCGTTCGGTATTATGCCTAACTGAAACAGTTATCTTCAAGTGGTGAATTAATCTATTGTTCATATGACAATCTGAATTCCTAAGGCGCATTGAGTTTAGGGAATGCATTTACTTCTGAATTTGAGCACATTGTTTATGTTCCTACTGCTCTTTTTATTTGGTTTTAATTGTTGGGGGTTTTGTTGTTGGGGGGGGTTCCTAACAAAATTCTGTTTCATAAGTTTTCATAGGATCAAAATTCCACAGCTTTGTTTAAAGATAAATACAGTAAAAGTAAAAATCCTCCAGCAAAAATATAATTTTGGATTTTTTTTTCTTCTTTTAGATCTCAAAAAGCTAACCACTCTGTCTTTCTGTTTTGCAACATTGGAATCAACCCATACTAGTGGTAATATTACCACTTGAAAAATCAGATGAGGCAGACTACATATGATTAGCTTGCCTGGATGTCAGCACTTTAGTGTTACCTGGGATGCCCTAAAGTCTCCAAAATATTTGCATCAGGCAAGCAAAACACCTACAGGTAATATGCCTCCTTCTACACCTGTACCTGTAGACCCGGCAAGTGATTTTAGGGTATCTTTGACATTCCTTTACACAGGAATGCACCTAGTTAAGGAAATATCCATCTCAAAGATGTAGAAGTTATATGGAGAATCAAGTCAGAGCTGGATACAGCTGCCTGGCTGCGAAGAAATGATGCAAGTGTGTTGCCACTGCCTGTTCTGGAAGTTGTGCCCTCGATCATTGTTCTCAGTGACAAAAAAAACTGATTAAAAACATTAAAAGGAAACACTTGTGGTTTAATTTCTGTGTGACAAAGGAAGAATTATGGTATATTTTGTTAGGCACTGGTCAAATATCTCTCTGCCCAGAACAAGTCCTGATTTCTGAATCCTACTCACAATTTGAAGTACATTTACTTTCAGCTTTATTAGAAGAAATTGTTGGTTTCCTACTCATAGAAATTTAACACAGGAAAATCAATTAAAAAAACAAAAAGCAGCATGTTGGTCTCTTCTGAATGATGTCTATAGAGAACATCTCCATTTTCAGGTCCAATTCTTCCTGCTTCTGTGTAACACACTGGCTTCTTGTTTATTAATCTTCATGTTTGTTATATCCTGAAGAGAACTATAAAAATGTGAAAATTCTCCTACTTCAGTGTTGATCTACAGGCTTTTTTGTGAGACATCTCTTCCTTTAGCAGCAGAAAATACTCACATCTGGAGTAGGCGTGGGAGGGGCATACAAAGCACTGGTACACAAGGTGTTCAGATCTTGCCAATATTACAGACTCTGACTTTAACATGGCATGTGCTTATTTCAACACCCAGTAATC
Organism: Calonectris borealis; assembly: GCF_964195595.1. NCBI lineage: Eukaryota > Metazoa > Chordata > Aves > Procellariiformes > Procellariidae > Calonectris > Calonectris borealis. The sequence continues at coordinate 20,243,014 of NC_134313.1, forward strand.
CTCTCTATTCACGTCTGAAAGCAAAGGAGCCCTTTTGTAAATTTTGGAATGGCTCCATTTGGATAACCACAAATCTTTTGTCTGTTTTCAGATGAAATATGAAGCATCTACCACTCAGACAGAGTCAGAACATGTGCTATGGAAATGACAAATTAATTAAATGCCACACCAAAGGTGCAATAAAAGTTGTAAGTGCTTTATATAAATAACAACCCCTAGGAATTTACAGCTGTTAAATTAGCTACAACCTTTGCTTGAATTATATAGCCCTGATCTTCAGTTTTTAATTAAGTTTTTCCTTGTGCAGTAATTTTCAATATGCTTCTGTTGAATTCAAGAATCATTCGAAATACTGTACAAAGAAAAAAAATGTAATTTAAATTGGAAGATTGGGGCTACATAACTCAAACAAAGGCTATTCTCTGGAAAGTACAACGAGCTCGATCACTTGGTAAGAGGGGCTCTCTCAAACAAAATGGTTTTTAAATGCAAATTCACATACTTAGAAGTAAGGAATACCTACAAAATTGTGAAGTACATCCCGGAATGAGTGAATCCAGAGAGGTGTTAGCATCTAAATTAAAAACTATCAGAACATGGACTTTTGGGATGCTGTTCTGACAAAAGCGCCAACTTAAGGTCCAGATTCATCCTTTGTAGCTTTAGGCCTTTTGTCTGAGATGCCAAAATGTAAAGTTTGTTTCTGAGTCTTTATATAGGCAGTGCCAGGAGGCAGGTATCTCCAGAGGATGATGCAGATATTCAAGAAGTTGAGTTACCCACTGAGGGTCTCTGTCTTTCCCTGTTAATTACTGAGCTTCCAGCTTCTGCACATCAATTAAGTTGCCTAAAATGAGTTGGATTTGTTCAAAATCCTTTGCTTGTGCTGTCCAGTACTTTATGCACCAATCCAGCTCTAGTCTCACTGTCCTGCCTCAGCAATGTCCTCTCTCCCCCACGCCAATGAAAGTCACATATCACTTCTGAGCGACATCAAAACCTAGAAAATACCAGCTGAAAAGCTGAGGGGTTTACAACAGTAAGTCTCCTTGAAAACAGGAATTTGGGCTAGAAATCTTGTGTGTTAGTCTGACTGGTTCCAGCCACTGCACGGCTGCTGTGTGTCATCTCTGTGGTGAGATGCAGCAGCTGTGTGACAGCGCACAGGACAGGGAGACAAGAACAGACCTGTTAGCAGTCATCTCCTTTGTCCTACTGATGCTAACTTTAATGTAGTGCTAAGAAATTCGACCAAGCGCTCCTTCTTATGTAGCTTTTTACATTGCATAGTTTAGATTCACATATTTTAAACTGGATTTATCTTGGGGTCTCAGTCTGATTGATAACAATCTCCCTATTTTTAGGATAATTAATAATAATAGATAATTTTCCTATTCCACGGGCTTCTTTAATTGTTACCATAAACTCAGGAAGGAAAGGCTAGAGATCAGTCACCCTAAACTCATTCCCACCTCCAACAGTCCATCTCAGTCAGGAAACAACGAGCTACATACAGTTAGCACATTCAGGTGGTTATTTCAGGTGTGCTTTTAACATTCAGCTAGAAATATAATGCAAGGTCCACTGAAAGACATATTGCACAATAACACAAGACAAACAGCAACCAAGGCACATGGCAAAGCAGATTCTACCTTTTAAGGAAAAGAATTGTTCACTAGCCAGTTAAGTTGGGATAAGACTCTTGGTCTAAAGCAAAGTGAGGTCTGACAGCCTTTCAGCTCAGGAGGGAATAAATGGCTTCTGAGGAGAAAGGGTGATGCGAACTCTAAATCTGTCTGATGGTGCGATTGCAGAGCTCTGATGGAAGCTCTTTATACAGGCGAACTCCTTGGTGAAAAATCTCTCTTCGTGCTTTAGACGCATCTTGAAATATACGGCAAGCACAAAGCCATACCTCTTTGTCAAAAGAGAGGAAGTCAGCAGAATTTTTAACTGCTACGGAAGCTGCAAACTAAGTATTGTATTTAGATTTTACCTGGCTGTTGTAGGCAAAAAATAGCTCAAATTGTGAATGCTAACAGGTAGCAGATAATTGAGTGTATATCTGTCTGCCAGGCAATGTTTGAATATGAACTTTTGCACTCCCAAGCAGAAGCCTGCTACCTGCTAGATACAATGGGTATTGTCTGGTTGTAAATTTTGATAATGCCTGGACTAAAGAAAAGTGGCACATCCTGAATCCTCCTATTAATAGCGATGAGACAAAAGCACCAGTTACAAGGCTGATCAGGCATTGAGCTTCTGCACATAAGCTACTTAGACTGGGAAAACCAGGGACTTGGGGCTGAAAGAAGTGTTCCTGAAAAGAAGACATGGTCTCAGAAGGAAGAAAGGGCCCCAAAGGTGGCAAAGATGTTGGCTGGAGGAAAGATCGTGGAAGTTGGGGAAGATCCTAAAGATGGGGAGATACAGTGAGACATATGCAGGGGAATGTCCCAGAACCTTGGCCAGTAACACCCAGTGCTGATAACTGTGAGCAGCAGCACAGCATGAACAAACAAAACTTTGTTCCCAGCGTTCCTGGGCTAGTAGTGACCTCCCTGCTGGGAAGGGAAGCCAAAACCTACTGAACATAATGGCAGGAGAGAGCAAGTGAGTGTGAGAGATAACCAAGTAGGGTAAAAGCTCTTGTTGGTTCTTGAATAAACCCCAGCACCCAGATCCACTATAGGCTATTGTTTACTCTGTGTTGGCCATAACACTTATCCCAGCTTGAGTCAAGTGTGATTTGAATAATGGAATAATAACCAGCTAAGCACCTGGCAGATCTATAAACCAGAGTCCATGGACATCTTAAGATATATCACAACTCCTCAGTAGCTCTTCCACTATAGTCAAAGAGTGACAGAGTGTGTCCCCATCAGAGATGGATGGGCCAGCCCGCACAGGGTGGGAGAGGCAGGGGCACTCTCCACTGTCTGTGACTCAAAAGGCTCCCTGGGACATGGTAGGGTAGTGGAACACACAACGCAACTCTGAAGGTCACAGGAAGAGTTTCACAGCAATCGAAAGGTGCAAACTCTTCCTTTTCTGAATTACTAATAACGTTATAACTTTCACACAGCCCTCCATTTATGGGAATATAATATTGCTGTTATAGTTCCAAACATATAGCACTAAAGGAAATTATGGTCAACCTTTTTTTAGACTTCTTAATGGATCCATTAGGGATCCATTTTCTTATCAGAGGTAAATGACAGATGTGCTGGTTGATGTCATCATAATACCTGACTTTTGGCCACATTTTGTTCAAACCCTTCGGTCTGTGCAAGTTCTGTGTTGCCTAGTGCAAGAAGTCCAAAGCTGGGAGGCAGCTGGCCATGTGGTCACAGACTGACATTCAGGACCATGTCTTAGTGTGTAAGAAGAGATGGTGAATTCTCAGTGAACCCCAGTGCCACAAACTGCACTTGGGAAACCATTTTGACAATGTTGAAAAGCCTCAGCTGTATATGTCCAACACAGCAGCACATCTTACAGCTTTGAACACTGTGGTTCTCCAGTTCTACATGCTTTGATATGCAATGAGGTCATAATATGTGTTTATGACAACAGTGCCCACCGAGCTGAGGACTGTGATATCAAAGTTGAAATATTTTTACTTCACTGCATGATTAAACATCTTGGGGAAAGAAAAAACAGAGTTATACAGGACTATCACAAACCTTTAAAGCATATTTCTCACATAAAGATAAAGGTTACCTCTAGTATGTTGCCTCTGGAAATGTTCTGCCAGGTTGCTATAGCAACCTCTGCTATGTAAATTGGCAAGAGCTTTATCACAAGATTTTTAGATTGTTGGATTTAGAAAAAAAAAATTGGAAATAAGAGTTGAAGTGAAAAATAAGCTAGAGAAGCATCTAAAGGGACCAATTATTAGCTAGTTGTGGTCCACTGGCAGCTAGATACTAAATGATTTTTTAAACTACAGTTTTCAACATGATTTTATTTTTCCATTACGCAGTCTGTACTGGCAAAGGTGGTGGCACTTAGGATGAAGAAATTCCCTTTTAGGCTTAAAGCCATTTTAAATAATCCACTTGTACCACAGAAGTACAAAAGTACAAAAGTACAGAAGTACAGTATCAGTAAATAAGACATGTAAGAAACTAAAAGACCAAATGAGGAACCACAGAAGGGAAATACCTAATTCTAAGAGTACCCCAAAGTAGTTGAATGCTCAGAACTTGTGAAAATCACTGGAAGGTCATTTTAAGAGTCTGCTCTGCTTACAGATTGCTCATTAAAATAGCAATGCGACTGTCAGGGGATTCTTTTTCTAATCAGCCTCTCCATTTCAAAATGGACCATGAATTTCTGAATTTTTTGTGTCTGATCCAAAGTATATTGAAAGGTACCTCCTGACCTTAGTTGGTTTTGTATTAATCCCTAGTATATTTAGGGATAATCAGTTAGTTTACAGATAGTGACAACCTACTGGGTCAGAGATCCCCAGCCTCATTAGTGTTTCTCAGTAAAATTATTAGGTGTACAGATGGCATACGGTAAAATGCCATATCCTTGTTTCCAGGAGAGAAACAGACCAGTCAGAAAGTAAGATAAAATGTTGGGGAAAAAAAGCAGTTTTCTCTTTTTCTATATAAAAGCAATATGTCTGCGGTTCCCTGATGGCAATTTCCCATGTTAGCTATTGCTGTAATTGACACCAGGATATTTCACAGCAGTAAATGGAAAAGAACATATTGGCCCTCATGAATGGGTTAGCAGGTGACATGGGCACCATGAGCAAAAGGCTAGGTGATTCAAAGGACCATCTGTATGATAATATGTGTCCATTTATGAAACACTTGAAAACTCCTATATTTAGATCATTTGAGGGCACAATGCGATTTCTACCAATAGAAAACATTTCAGATGGAAAGCTTATGCTGAACTAGCTTTTTCACAGAAGTCTGTTTTTCATTGAAAATAGACCCTTTAAAGGCGTGCTTCAGTGTTTTTGCCAGGAATTAAAAAAATATGATGAAAAAAACCACGAGGGAGAGGAAAAATAAAATATAAAAACAATCTTTCCAGTGAAAAAATTTGAAAAAAACATGTCTTCAGTGAGGACTGGAATAGAAAATAAAATCTTTTATGTGTATATATCCATCTCAATGGTGCATGAAAAACCATTCAGATACAGAGTTTTGGGTTAGGTCATGATAAATGTTAGGTTGCTTTTTTCAGATAATTTCATAGCAAATTAATTTTTTTAATTTTGTTTTTCCACTACATACAATATCATTTTTCCCCTGAAATATAGTATGATTTAGAAGATACACCAAAAAAAAATGAGATTACTAGGGCAAATGCAAGCACTCATTCAACACAAAATTTCACAGTAATATTTTATTTATTTATTTCTATTTATTTTGCTTAACTTACATGTTCAATCTGCTTGGTAGAAAGACAGTGTGTATTAAAGATCTCTCCTGTTGCTTTAATTAGCAGTTGAAAACAAAATTTTCACTTTGATTAATTTATATCACCAGGGAGATTTCTAGGAAGGGAAAAATGGATATTCCTGATATTTTAAGCTAAAAAAAAAAATTAAAAATCATATTTTTGATTGATCAGGAAGGCACCAAAACTTATACTAAACTTTTTTTTTCCCCCAGGTCATATATAAATGAAATTTTCATCTTAAATAAAAGCTTTATCAACATTTATCTGTTACTATTATCTATTATTATTCTCCCTTTTGCAGCTATTGTTTCTTGTGTCCTATAGGACCTGAATATGTGCCATCTGCATATCAATAATCTAATAAATTCAGAGTCCAATCAGTAAAGATTTCATCTGTTTTTAAACATGGAAGTTAAATTTAATTTTGCCTTTTTTGTTAAAAAGTTTATCCAAAAATTACTCTTTTATTCTCATTAGATAAGAAAGGATAAGATTGGATAGGAAAGAAATGAGATGAGACTACTATCTAGTATCTGATAAAAAATTCTAATTTTTCAGCTTACTGCTTTGTTTGTATACTGGATTATCATAATAAAGAAGAAGGAGGGAATAATCAAAAAGTAAAGAAGCTTTTTAGGGAACAAGAAAACAGAAGTCATTCTTCTTATTTTTTATTAGAAATGTAGTAATGAAGAGAGGGTCATTTTCCACTAGGCACTTGGTTGAAAGGGCAAGACAGAGAATTTAGATGCTTCAAATCTTCGTCAAATTACTTGAGTTATTTAAATAGTATCCCAGCATGGAGGGCTTTGGAATTGGAAAGAACAGGCTAGGAAAATGGCAAGAAAATTGGCGGGGGGTGGGGGGTTGTTGGTGTAAGGGTTGAAGTTGCCAAACAGCAAGATGAGTGAAAGTCTGGAGAAGGAACTTTGAGATTTGCGGCCCTTTAGAAAGATACCAGCATACAGAAGACTAGCATCATAAATCATGAAAATCATGTTTCTGAGCACATCAAAACTGGGTTTATGTTTCGGTCAGCAGCAAGTCAAGGATTATGACATTTGTCCATCATCCATGTCATCGTTCATGACATCTGATGACATTTGCTAGGTGATAGCATTTGACATTGGTTTGGTATGCCACAAGCCAAAACCCAGGTGGCCTGTTCATCTGAGTTCCGGATAATGACTGGTCAATAAGAATCAGACACCATCCCAGGCTTCAGTGACACACTGCAACTTCCTGGGTATCCTCCTGGATCTAAAGAGACCTGAAGGTAGAAGCCAATATCCATTTGACAGGACTGAGCTCATCAAACTTGGAGCATGCTCCACTGAGGATTCAGATGATATTGAAGAGAAATTTTGGTACGTAAACATGGACTGCTCCAAAGCTTCTAAAGCATCTGTTTTCTTACATTCACATAAGCTCCATGATACCGTTTTGGTGCCAATCACACTGGAGCTCTGTCCTGGGACAGGTTTTAGGCTCACTGGATCCCACTTTAATATCTGAAGTCTCTACGTTTTATTCCTCTCTTCCCATTTCCCCATCTATGCCACTGCATACATAATCACCTCAGATCTGTGATAGCTACCCTGAATCTCATTACGAAATCAGGTAAAGAGGAAATCATGGAATACCGTAATGCTGATAAGCTAAAGCAGGTTCTGACTATGTCTGCATTCTCTTTGCTGTTCAGATATGCAAGTAAGAGATGTTCTCAGCTAATTATTTAAAAGCCATAGCGCGCTCTATTGCTCAAGGTACTCGCTGAGCCAAAGCCCAGAGCAATCAAATGAAGGTAGTGCTAATAAACGCAGCACTGAATCCTGCTTCCACACTTTGAAGAACACTTCCTGTCAGCTTCACGTCCTGCACATTGCCAGTCATAATCTCCTTTTGCGTATGGCCCCATAGTCAATTTTGAATTAATGTGATCAGTGATCCTCTGCAGGATGGGCTCCTGACGTGTGAGTGTCTGCTGCTTATTAGCACAGGTCCTTATGCAGGACGGGAAGCTGAGAGAGGTCAGTGCTGTGCTCAGCTGATTTAAATATTAAACGTTCTGTTCGTGACATCCTCTTCTCTGACTGGAAATCAATGGAGTTTTACTACTGCGAAATGGAAGGGCTATCTCCACAAATCAGGTCTTTTCTGTGTGCAGTTCAATTAATACAGTACAATGAATTATACATAACTGGTGAACAAGATGTTTGACATGGTCATAGAGATGCAGATGAGATTTGGTAGGTGACCTACAGCTCAGATCTTCCTCGGTGTGTAGAGCTCCAGCTCTCATTGTGGATTATGATATCCAGCAGACCTCACTGCTCTCCTTGGATCAGGCCCCTGAAAGCCCTCCCTCTGTATTCATAATACATGTTCTATATGTAACAGAATAACATGTAGGATTAACAGCTCCCTTTTTATATACATGATTGCCTAACAACTAAACAAAACATTTATTACACCAGTAAACAGGTAAAGCTGATCGCATTATTTTCTCTCTTTGTTTCTGCTTTGATATAACAAAGATAATTTCTTTAAATAAAGATAAAAAATAAGTACATTTACTTGCTTTCCAATTAAATTGCTTTCCAATTAAATGTCCCATGATTTAACATACAAACTGAATGCTACCGTCTTTGTTTTTATACAAGTAGGGCAGAGAATTCTGACCTAAGCTCCCACTCTGCTAAGTCAAATTCAACTGTACAATAAGAAACTGTGGTGGTACAAAGCTCTAAATCTCAAAGGCAGGAGCACCAAAGAGAAGCTGGAAGGGATTATTATCTGTTTATCTACCCCTGGTTAGAGTTTGAAACCTGAGACATAAAAAATTATCCAAGGATTTGCAAGGCTTTGTTTATACCCAGATACTCAAACCAGACAGAGAAGGCTCAGAATTACTGAATAAGTCTCTGTCTTAATCAGAAGACACTTCTAGTTTTGAAGTGCTGCATGGTAACTATTTTCGCATCCTTTTCTAGAAATCTAATTTTTTACTTAACCGAAACGATTCGAAGTCTGGACAGATATGATGTTAGCCCTTCCAATTCAGGCAACAAATGATGCGGGTGATTTTATTATCATCTGCCCAAGGGTGACTGTTTATATGTGTTGACTCCAGATTTCACACAATTCGTGTTACTTTTACAATAAACGGACTTATAAAAAAACCCAGCACTAATCTTTCAGATATACACGTTCTATACCTAACACAATAGATCTCTGGACTTCATGAAGTTATATGCATTCTTACAGTAGAAGTAATAAATAATATGATATTATCGGTATAAATTGGGAGATAGAATGGAATCCCATAAATTGGGGGAATCCCATAATTGGGGGAAGAATGGAATCCCATAAAAAATTACTTTTTTTTTTTCAGGAGACTAAGATTTCTCCTTCCATAATTCTGAATTCATAATATATGTTATATAATTTGCTACATCAAACCACTTCTGCAGCAGAATGTCTAGCTGTGCTCTTAAAACAAATTGTTTTATAGGGGAACAGTGCTCTCCAGTGATCAAAGAAAGGAACTGTTTTAGTCATAAAACAGGTAATTGTGGTCTCCTTTATTTTCTAAGCTTTACCTTCTTTTTTCCACAGTGATTAGCAGGATTATCTTCTACATATAATATTCACATTTTCACTTCCAGGATTTTTTCCTTTTCTTAATGAAATATGTCTTACAAGGCTAATTGTTTTATACACATAGTTCTCCCTGAAATTCCCACAGCTCTTTTTTTTTTAAACTGCTGTAAAAACACAAACTTATTAAAACTGAAAACATTTCTTGGCTATATCACATGAGTATAAGCAAAGGTTTGTTTGCAAAACTAGTGATCCTCTATGTTCATGAAAATTGTAAACCTATGACTCTAATTAATCATTAAAGTTATTGGAAGTATCCAGTGTAGTTTGTTTTACATTTTATTGATAAATAAATTCCTGGAGGATTTTAGCTAAAGAACTACAAACAATCTTATACCATTTTTTTGCTAATCACACACAGTTAAAATGTAAGGGAAAATAAAAAGGATAAATGTTTGTTTTCATGCTATTCTTGTCTCTTTGTGCGAAAAATATTAAGAATGTGTTAGTTCTTCATTGCTTTCTGTCAGTACACTTTTACTTAAGCCAGTAGAGAGATGGGACAAGACTCATCTTACCATTTTATCCATCTATAAACTAGATGTCTGGTAACCTCAGGCTTCTGCTGTACTCAGTGGAGAGAAATAGGTACATCATCCCTTTCTAAGAGAGGTGAGATGAATCCTCTTCCAGAGATGACTGTTAGCTCCACTGAATACAGAATGAGCCTAGAGTACTAGTGCAGATGTCCATCCTGTAAATGACGATGACTAGTTGAGATGAGTGTATACCATGCTGGTAGACATGAATCAAGATCCTAGATTCTGGATCGACAAAATAACCCATCAAGGGAGGAAAAATCCTTACTAAAACCAGATTCCAAAACCCTATTTTGTAAAATGTAGTTTAAACACTGAAATAGAATAGATCCATTATTATACTTTTTTAATGATCTTTGTTGACAAGCAGACATTCATGTCAGCATGCATGTGCTAAGAGGCAGTATTAATAATGACACAACATTATAGCCTACAGCCAGGCAGTTCTGCAGAAACAGGGCAACAGATTTCCATGCAGAAGCTGTCTTCTGGTGACCTTCAGTGACTCTGAGCTAACGAGCCAATTCCTTTCGTATCTTCAGTCTCTTGGAAGCACAAACATCTACTTGACAGTTTGTGGTTGTCTTCTAAATAGCAATGACTGCATCATTTTCTTGTTTCTTAGGATCAGAACCCAGATGTTGTGTCTGCATTAGTGCAGCAAACTAAGGGTGGATCTGTAGGATGAAACAGCTGGTGTTGAGGCCTCAAAGTCCTCATCATATGCACTTCAGAAAGGTTTACCTCAGTCTAGCTCCTGTCTGGCCCTACAGACTGAATGCCCATCAGTAACCAGATTGCATTAGCTGTGCTACTGGCACACTTTCTCAAGCTTAGCTGAATCCAAAATGAATCCAGTTTGAGTACCCCAATGCAAACTCTCCATTGCAAACTGCTCTGCAATGCAAACCAAAGTGAAGTAAAAGAGGATGGTTAGGAGATTTGTTCTGGACTAATTAAATTTTAGTAAAATTTTGGTAAAATCCCAACTTCTGAATTTTTAACCACTTTCAGTTTTCCACATTCCTTCCTAAGAAGAAGTCACCCAGTCATCTGATACATCTCTGTAGGTGAGCTTCTTTACCCTGACCAACATGGGCTGACATGTCACAGGTAACATCTCAGCTCCAGGACCATCTTTACAATGGTTTCCTAAGCTCTTAAAGGGCTTGCAGATCACCCTTCTGCCTCTCTTCATGCTCCATATCCATATATCTAAGTGGTCCATTTGTCCTTAGCCTAATCCAGGTTTAAGATTCTGTAAGTCTTTACTCACACAGTCAGTCTCCTTCCACTACTCCTTTACTCGTTCTTATACATTCTCCTTTTCAATTTTCTGCCAGTACTGTAGCTCCCAACCATAGTTCTCTCAGGTTCTTTTCAAGGTTTATAGTACTTGATAGCTATTGGCAGCTGTGAGTGACGCAAACTTTTTTGAAGTTATTGAGAATTTTTGTTTATGCTTCATAGTGGCTTGAAATATAGATAATTTTCCTTTTTTTTTTTTCCCCTCCCATTCACTCCTTTTGGTACCACCAAAGTTCTCTTCTATGGGATTTTCTGTCTGTATCCCTAAAACTGTTACCGATAGACCATTAGGCAGATATACAAAAATCAATAGCATTTTGAAAATTCTGTTTCTAATCTTATAGCCAGAGGTTACAGAAGTTTTATTCTTTGGAATACTCCGTATATGAAAATCACTGAGGTGTACTGAGGTTCAAGTTATCATTCCTTTATATTTTCCTTTGATTACTAATTTATATAAACTATTTGTTTCTTATATGTCTACTCTTTACACTCACAGTGTTTTGTATATTTTCATTCAGTCCTCTTTATTCTGACTAGTTCAATTTCAGTTCTGTTTAGATTTCTTTTGATTTTCAGCCTTGATATTCATGTTCATATTTTTGTGCCAAAGGCTAAAAAACTCTCTTAATTAGAAGATTTTAACAGTAAGCCAAAACTATTAGAGGAAGTTTTTACATTTTTAAGTATTCTGAGGAGGTTTTGTTAAGGGTAAAATTGAAATATGTATCAGATTCATTTTTTAAAATACTTCAGCACTTGCAATATCAAATCCCATTGTCTTTCAATTAGACTGAGTTGCTGAAGTGCCTCCAGCAGATTTAAAAAAGCAGCACAGGCTCCAGAGTCACTTAGTGGATGTCTGTACTGCAGATGAACTATTAGCGCCCTGAAAGCTGCACAGAGATCCACTGAGGCTCATTTATTCCCCATCTATTAAACTAGCTTTTGTAGACCACCATGCTGCTATGGTTTAACTGTTTATACCCATTCACTTTTATATTGCATTACAGTCTGAAGTGCAGATGACTTCATCTGTAATAGATTGGTATAGATGTTATGGTCAAAGCAACTTAGAAGTATATTCTGCACAAATTCTTTACTTCTCACAGTTAAGAGGTGATGTTTTCAAAGAGCTGAGAGCTAAATGTTCTTTGACAGGAACAATTCTCTTTGTGCACATATAATTTTCACAGAAAATGAAATTCACATATGAGCAGTATTTGATTTCTACAGCACTTGAATCCCACAATTTGGAGGCCACTCATGGCCATGCATACAATGCTGAACTGTAGCTTTAATGTTTTAAAAAACCATTTAGGTAATTGGAGGACAAAATATTCCTACCGGTTGGACTCCTGAAGACAGAAGTATTACATTGTCCTATAGGCAGTAGAGCTAATTAAACCTGATTTCTTATATATTTGAGTCCTACTTCCTTTATGTCACCCATATCACTCCGGTAAAATTACCTCTGCTCCTCACCAGATGATCCCTTATGAAATACACCTACAAGAAGAGAAAAACATGCACTGGTCTTGAACTACATGCATATGAAATGGCTGCCTGCTACTAAAGAGAATGTGTAATGACTGATTTCACTCTCCTTTGGCCTCGAGAGGCACTGGTTTGGGCCTTTCTCCTTTAGTCAGTCACCCTTTCAGTAAATTTGTAGGAACATTATTACCTTAAAGAATTCTACCCATCTCTCAATGAGACTAAAATTAGCCAATGTATTTCAAAGTTATCAAGAAGGAACTGACATACAAATGAAATCGAATAGAGTTCAAATTAACCTCATTTCATCAGGAAAACATGCTAAATTTTCCATTCATATTAATGGTCATCAGGAATTCTCCTGAGCATAAACATTGTGTAAAATGTTGTAGCAAATTGCACCCATCAGTCCTCAGTTTATGGGGAATGAATACTAAGTTTATTTATAAAGTGTTATAACTTTAAAAACAAACAAACAAACAAAAAACTTAGAAAAAACTTTGGTCTGTTCCAGTACGTGCTCAATTTCCCTTCTCTATTTATTAAGCTCCTGAATAAGTTATTCACCCACAGTTCCCAAAGTGCAATATTTGCCTGCCAACAAAACAATAAAATAATACCATAAGTGGTTTTTTTTCCTGTTCTTTTACCTAAAAGCTCTTCATATGTTTTATTTATATTTTTGCCATCCTAAGCAACACAAAATCAAGCATTCATTACGTGCATTTCCAAACAGGAAACTGAACATGCAGCTCCCAGAAGCCTCTGTGTTAACATTTAAAAATTGAACAGCCATGGATATAACAGAGACTATTGAGAGCTTCCTCTTCTTGTTCTGTTGAGAGAAATATGATGAGCTTTTGGCTGAAAGTTCTCTGATAGAAAAAAAGATGCTAAAAAAGAAAAAAAAAAAACATGCCACATTAGAACAGAGCACTTTCCATTTAGTATCTCCTAGTCATCTTTGCCTTTAGCCATCCAGGATTTCTGAGGGCAGCAGAGAAAAACCAGCTCTCCTTGCTTGGGGTAAAAGAGGTTCCTGTTTATAGAATACAGAGGTGTATAGCATGTATCACAGAGAACTAGATGAAATTGCTATGAAAACATGATTTTCCAATCAAAAATAACATCTAATCAGAACTTTTTTTCAGGATTGTGGCCATTTTGACAGCATTTGGTAATACTACTTTTTTAATTCCTCATGTGGCTGAGTATATTGAAATGTACTTTAAAGTAAACTTCAACAGGTTTATTTTTTAGTCCATTTTCATTTTATTTCAAATTTTCTGTTGGTTTTAAAGTTTAACATTTTCTTCATATATAATACTTGCATCATCAGGATTAAGCGATTGGATATTGTCAACATTAAACGATGTATGCTTTTAAAGCAGTATTATTTTGTAAAATCATATTCCTTAAAAACATTCCTTAAAAACCTGTTGATTTTTCCTTCTTTCAGCAAGTTGGGTTTTGGAATGTAAAAATTCCCATCAAGCACAAATGTTGTGTTTTGACAAATTCTAAGTCTGAATATCTGTGATTCTGTTGCAGAGGACAGTGACAGGCAGGTACAACATCCAGGACATTGCACTGCCCTTATAGGAAACAATGTAGACTACACCGAGTGCTCCAGGAGAAAGAAGGGTGCTAGCATGACTCTGAAAATAGCAGAGTGAAAGGACAGGGGGCGAGGTGATGGGGGAAAGAAATGGGTAGAAAAGAAAGAAGCGGAGATATTGGGTTGGAAGCAGACAGAAATGAAGAAAATTTTCACAAGAGAAAAAGGTGAAACATGAGAAACCTGAAGCTAAGCCTAAAAGAAATGCATAGAATCAACTTGTCTGGCACAAGGAGAGGACAAAATGTGGAAGGTGGCAACAAATAATTACCGGAAATAAAAAAGGGGACAAAGTGCCCTGGAAATGCTGATTATACACAGTGCTAGCTAAACCCAGCACAGGGGTTTATAAAAGCCTTGCTACAGGAGAGGTGGTGCTGCAACTGAAATGAAGCTTTTGCAATAGGCTTGGAGCTAGAGGTCAAGTAGTAATGCGCTTTTCTCCACTATCAGCATTTTTCACAAGTGCGGTTAGTTAATTTACTGGGAGGCTCATTCAGGCTGCCCTTACCACCACGAGTTCAAATAGCCAATACGCTACAGGCATTTTACTTTACATGCTTTTTGAGGCTAACTTGAAAACAGCCAAGTGCAGGACTGCTAATTGTAAATGCTATAATGGTAACCATCACTCAAGGTCACAGTGTGTCCCTGAGCAAACTGACAGCGATATATCCCCTGGTAACTGCCCTGTACTCTGACCACAGTATTGGCACTGAGGCATTAACTTCTCTGGAAGCTGAGGTAAAGAAGATGAGGAAACTTCCACTTAAATACTTATCATTAGAATGTGATTTTTTTTTAATATTAAAACCTTTCAGCCCAGATTTACACCATATAACTAGAGTGTTAACTAAACTGCCTGCGTTAGGAAACTTTTCTTTAAACTCCCTACACAACAAGTGGAGTTCAATTCGCTTTTGGTCTTTTGGCGGTGTCTGTATTTCTCCTTGCATATGAAAGGTAACCAAAGGCTCCTCAGGTGGTGGTGGGACACTTCTGTGTCCACACTTAGGTGAGCAGAAGCTCTGCGTTCCTCTCCAGTTCTAATTGAGATGGCTCATATTTCCACAAGATTAATTCCTATAAATTAATTTCCTATAGATTAATTCCATGAGCAATCAAAAGAATAATGATCACAATTATTTCAGAAGGCAGCATGAAGCACAGGCCATCAGAAGACACGTCTATTAATAATCTGATGTAGCAAAAAGGTAGTTTCTTTTACAAAAATCATGTGACTCTTAAAATCTAATGTTCCATCTTTCTTTTTCTAAGAAATGCTTCCATAGCCACAAGATTTGCAGCAGACAGATAAAAGCACATGTCTACATTTGAGCACTCTGTACTTGGGGCTTGAGAAATACTTCAAAACTCAGAGTAATTCTATTCATTATTGACAAACACCAGGAAGTCTTTGATTCATTCTTTCTGATAAATATCTTTATCTTTGTAGATATTACGGATAATATTGTTAATTTTTTTACCACTATGAGACTTGGATCTCCCAAACTGATGAGCAAATGATAGGGATACGATATTCACCATTCAAATGGATGAATATTCACCAAGCCTCAGATTTATCTAGTGAAAAGAATCTGTCTAGGCTTCCTCTAATGATAAAGGGGAAAAGCATGCTTCTCTAAAAAGAAGCTTTATTCAGGGGAGGATTTTCAGCTAGTTTTGCTTATAGCTGTTCTTTGGCTGCAGAAAAAGTCCAGTTCATTAGCCTGTGAGGCAAGAGCTAGCCTTTGTGAATCCCCCATCTAAATTCATATGGATTCAGATGAAGGTCAAAGTGGTTCTGCAGAAGATACTTGCTGAAGTTTGGCCTTACTGTATAAATAAATGGCAAAATCATGTTTTAGTTATGTGTGGCTAAGTTGAAAACGACAATACTTTTTCAAATAAAAGCAGGACTACCTTGCAAGTAGGATAAGAAATTGGGAGCCAGGTATCAAACCTGGATACTAGAGAGACCAGAGTGTCTGTGGGTTGGCTACTGGATGGGCCAGGAGATCCCAGGAAGCTCTTGGGGAGACCATGGAGCCTGAGAGATGCATTTGTGTGTGTGTCTCAGCATGAAGCAAGGGAGGCCAGGGCGCCTGGGGCCAGCTGCTAGGGAAGTCTGAAAGTATAAGGCTAGTTACTGAAGGGATCCATAATGTTACATTAGACCGCGTAGTCATGTAACTTGTCTCATGTAATATCTTGATGATGGTCATATAACATCTGAGATATTTGTACTCCTCATGTAAAGCTATTTTATGTACTAGATTTTTTTTTCCATTCAGTTTGTCAAGAAGTGTTTCTAACTATTGCAACGGTTCCGGTTCAGTCAACTCCAGACTTTTTCCCCATGTTGCACAGCTCCTTTGCATATGGAATACAGAACAAGTAAATTCCCTCTAGCAGAGGACTATACTGATGTTTTTTAGGGAAAGCTGATGCTTTCCCTTTCCTCCTCCATTCTCATCTACCATATATCTCAAAAGTATTCTACCTAGGTCTCCAAACATGCCCATTTTCTAGCATCCTCAGTAGTAAAGGAAAAGTTCTGTGTAGGTGAAGGCTTCCGAAGGATTCCTAGAGAAACACATTTTCCAAAGAAATAACTAAAACAGCCAAGGATCAAAATGTACGTTGTTATTTAATGCAAAGTAAAATATGGCAACATGCTAGAAAGTTTATTCAGCTTTTGAAGTTTGAACTGCACAAGCCCATGAAAGGGGTGCTAAAGGAGAAAACAATTATTTTAACTTGCTTATCCTGTACAATGGTAGCGGCTATGCTTGGTAACTGGTTTTGGGGGACAGCATTATCATAGCAGTGCAGACACAGCGCTGCTTGCAGCCCCATTTATCTTAATGCCAATATTATTTCTCTTAGCAGAAAGAAAAAAAAGTGTTTAAAAATGTGGATAAAATTCTTTTTCATTTGAATCAGTGATAGCTATAAATATATACATCCATTATAGAACAGAAATTAACTAGCAGTGTAAAACACTTGAGAGCATTGCCTTCATGTAGTTGAGAAGCAGCAGTCTGAGTGATTTGCTACTTTCCATCTTGTCATCAGGCCAGAAGTAACTCTTGCATCCTGCATGCTGCTAACTTTACATTGAAAATGCATTTTTCATTTTATCTGACATGGTCGTCTCTCATGGATTGTCAAAGTCTGTCTGTCTCCTTTTCAGAGTAACAATCTGCTACCCTACAGTCAGCATTCTCTGCTCCCACCAATGTCTAATTAAGATTATCCTATCTTCTTTTCACCCCTACAAAATTTGAAACAAACTACTTCTAAATGAAAAGAAAAGTGTTCACAGAGGAATATAATTAAATCCTTTAATAATAATCCCTTTATTTAAGTCAGTACAATTTCTTATGAGGACAAGACCTGCAGTTCACAATTTGAAGAGTTTTGGTAATTATTCTGTGCAGGAAAACCACTGTGCCCACATAAAGCCTTCTCCAAGATGGAAGCATATACAAAGATTTGGCCTGAACATTACTTGAATAGGATATGTGAGTGAACACTGACAGCACTTGCATCAGGGATTGATTCGCTGAATTGATTTCTATATCAGCTAAGCCTTAAAATGGTGTTTCAGGATATGGTGGTCTTGAAGATGCTGCATTCAGGTAACCAGCTTTTATTAAAGACAAGAGATATTAGCAAAAGAATCAAAGGGAGATTTTATCTAACTTTCCCCAACCTAAATAACCTCAGGTCTGTTGAGTTCCTCCTACCTCCTTACAGCCTCTCTGCATTTTCCCTTGCATGCAAGATCCTTCCCTGGTCCCACTCCTATACAGATCTGCAATGTTATTTTCCCTGGTAAATAGCTATCACATTCCACTCTAGAACTGACTACTCCTCTTTGATGAGCACCGTGCTATTTCTGTGCAAAGTTTGCTGACTGCGGCATGATTCTCTAGGGTGAAATGAGATATATAGACACAAAACATCAAACAGAATATTTGCACCTGAAAAGAGCTTTGATAATTTTCTGTGGTGAATGTCTTAACTTCTGGTTGCCGAAAGCTTCCTTATGAGACACGCTTATAAATTCCATACAATCCTTCCAATAGTCTTCTTAATACTCCAGAGACATCTACACTACTAAATTGACAATGCCAAGGCAGAGCTGGGCTCTGAAAGGCTTTCGTTTGTAGTACTGTTAAGTTGTCCCAGTGGTGCCTGGCACACTTTTAGCCTAGGCAAATTAGCACTCTTTCCAAACACTTCACAGGCACAGTTTGTGAATTCAAGGTCCACTTCCAATACACAGTTTGGATGTGGCCACCCTGAATTGGAAGCTAAGAGAGTTTAATAGCAAGGAGGTAGCCAGACTTTACCAGCTGGTCTCAGAATCAGAGCCAGTGTCCCAGCTTTGTGTTTGTCCCAGCATAAATGTCACCTTAGCATCAAGTGATCATTTTAGCCCATAGACATGCACAATGTATCAGTGAAAAATGGTCATAAGCCAATTGTTTTATCCACAGAAAGTATAAAAAAGTATTTGGCTCTGGATGCGTCTAATCATCCCAGACAGGTATCATTTATACACACGGTAGATTAGATTTTAGTTGACAAACCTATCATACATGGAGGTGCCTTCAAGTATGCCTAAGATGTCAGGTAGATTAGTTGTTGTTGGTCCCTTGAAATCCAGGTGGAGTATAGGTGCCATCCTGCCCCAGGACTAGGTACAAATGTTTGCAAGCAAGTTTTGACACCTCAGTTATACACCACTAAGGTAAAATGAGGCTTTCTGTAGTAAAGTAGGAAGAGAGAGATCTTTCAAGAGATCTAGAAGAATGTCTGAGCAGGTGAGTTTGAGGATGAGATTCAGCTCCAAATTAAGACATTTACATTTAGGTGTCTACATGGAGTTGTAGGAGTTGATATCCCATTATTGTCAGTAAAGAGTTGAGTTCAATTCACGTGCCCAAACATGTGTGCTTATTGTCATGTGAAATAGCCCCAAATATCCAAGATACCCAGCAGGAGTGGTACAAATGGCACAGGACCTATGGGAGATGCCTTGTCTGTCTGGATGAGTAACTGGGAGCCAAGAGAAATATCTAAGCAAGTAGGCATCCGTGCTCTGGCAACTGCATCAAAATCCACATATTTTTCCATATGTAGTGCTTTCTATGATCGTAAAATAAATTAAGTTAAACACATGAGTTAAGAGTAACTAGACTGTGTTCTTTCATATTCCATATAGACTTCAAACATCCATCCAGGACATTTTTCCCCTCATTAGGTTACAGAACAAATACGAGAATAGACATGACCCCTAGAGGGCTGATTGATACTAATCAGGCCATGTAAAGGTATTATATGGCCCATGAAAAAGTGTCTTATGTAGTTGACCTTCAACATGCTACTGACCGAACTGCAGGTCACAGAGCCCAAAATGGAGACAAATGTATGCTTTACAGTTCCAACAAAGTTTTTTGCTGTTCTTCTAGCTCCAGATCTTAGTTAGAGAATATGGTAACTTGTATCAAAGGCACTGAACAATGAGCAGAAAGAATTTGGAAAGACTTTTCTTACTATTTTCTTAAATTTTTAATGTTCAAACTCCAGTGTCAGTAATGGCGGAGGGAAAGTGTTTGTGTGAGAAAAAGCTGCAAAGGCAGATACTTACTGTTGAAAATAAATGTGGCAAAAATGACGAAAGCCTCATTTTCGCAAAAGAAAAAAACTTTTAACAGTCATTCACTTCTAATTATTCTCCAGTAATAAATGAATAGAATAATGAAAGTTGTTACTATGATTTCCTATTAATCAGGAATACCAAGTAGGAAGGATCACTTACTATTTGCATATCGTTGAAGTTAATGCCACTTTCATGTTTTACTGAATACAATAAAAAGTTAAACAGAAATAGAATTGAAGATATCATTGACAATACATTAGCAGTTTTCTCACCATGCTTTAAAGTCAGAAAGGCACATAACAAGAAGACTGAATTGCAGGATTTTTGACATTCAATTCCTTTTCAAGACAAAAGTAACTAACTGCTGTCCACACTCATTCCACAGAGGAGAGTTCAGACTGACCCAAACCAATGAATATTTTACTTTCAACTCACCATGTGCTATCCAGTCTTTTGGAATAGTGATTTAATTTACATCACTATGGATGGACAAGCATGTTCAGATTTAACCTTGAGTTACCCTGAACTGCTGCTGATACTCTGAGTATCTCTATTGACCTTAGAGGAATTATGATGAAAATAAATGAATAAACTGCTGTTAGAGCGGACTGCTCCACAAGGAAAGGCCAAGGTGACAGCAAGGCAGGCAGGGCACCGACCCCTCCGAAACAGGTACAGCTCCACAGCACTCGAACAAGAAGAGCAGAGCAGGCCAGTGACAGAAACCAGAGTCAGCCAGCAGCCCAGTGACAGCCAAACATCTCTGTAGCTCCCAGCTAATCTCCCAACAGGATGATATGGATGGATTACAGCTGCACTTTGAACATAGGCAGCCAAACTCCTCAGAGGTGGGTGCTTGTAGGTGCAGTCAGGGCCCTGACATAATTTCCTAGAATATGTGTCATAAGAGAAAGAAAAATTCAGCATGTAACAATAGTCAGAAAACAGATTACAGTATATTTTTGAAGTCTGACAGGCTAAAAAACTGTATCTTTGAAATCATTCATCTGATGTTTCCAGGGACTGATCCAATGAGATTGCTCCCTAGATTGCTTCAATGAAACCCTGACACAATCATTAATAATTAGAAGTGACATACAGTGAGCACTTCAGGAAATCACTTTTCTCCCTCTCAGCCCTGCCTCCCCAAGGACAGGCAGCCATCTCCTACTAAGTGAGTTGAGTATCGATCACCACTTTATGGAGTACTCTGCAAGTCAGACTGCCTACGTGGAAGCAGCTTAACGAGCCAGCGAGATGTTCCTCCACTGATGAAGTCAAGGAAGTTTAGAGTTTGTAACCTGGAGCTGCAAAGTACCTTGCAGTATTCACTCCAGGACAATCTTGCATAATGAACAATTTTGTGAGATGCTATTTTACATCACAATTACACTGAAAGGAAAGTGATCCTCTAATATCTTTGATTGAATGTAATTGTTTGAGAAAGATATGTAGGAGCTACAATACAGCTGTAATGGCTGGAAAGTTCTGCAGGGCACCCCTGACAAATGAAGCACTCAAAAGTTTGAATTAAACTATTTGTGTGACTTAAATACCAAATTATGAAAATGCCAAGTTACATTGCTGGGTTCTGCCAGATTAACTCACAGAAAAATGCAAAGAAAGGAAATGCTTCAGATCAGAATCTCCTGACAGAGATTCAAAGTGAAAGAGCCCTAACAAGTATGATGGGATAAACTCAGCAGTTTTAAAACTGATAGTAAGAAAGCTGGAAAATTCCCTAGGGGAATCCAATTTATTCTCATAGACACAACAAATTTAGGCTGAAGAGTTCTGTTAATGGAGGATAGTTACTTAGAAAGTGGAAATCATTTCATTCCCATGAGGGGGAAAAAACACAATAAAAACTGCCTTCAGAAATGAAAAGAGTTAAGTAAGTACAGAAGAAAATAGATCAGCCTAGAGTTATTTAAGAACACAGAGGATGTTGCAAGACGTTTTGGAAGCTAGTTCTTTCCAAAATTATCCATTGTAGAGTTTAAATTTTCTTCTATATTATTTAAGAAACGAAAGTGAGCTATCTCACCCTGCTGCGAAAACAAAAACTATCACTGATAGAATAACAAAAGGACTCTTATCTGCAATAAGTTTCATTTTCACAAGAAAATAGTCCTGAAAGCCAGAATGGTTGGCTTTGAAAATTCTTTTCCATTTAACCATCATGCATTCAGCTTTCTCTAACCAGAGAGAAAAGAGAACCAATTCCAGTCCTAGTTCAAGAGAATTTATCTTTGAAGTTATGATCGCAATGTTTATCGTTCAGCTAAGCCCCCATGTTTTAAAGCATTCTCTGCAACCACTGGAGATAGAAAAATTGAACATGAAAACAGCTATCATTGCAAAGTGCTTTGAAGTATTCCAATGAAAATTGGTGATTATTTGATAGAACTATATGCCTACAGTAATGCACTCTGTGCATGTCTGTAGAACTCAGTTTTCCCAGTTTCTGTACTGCTGCCTAGCCTGCAGAAATGCACACTCCAGTAATTTGTAGCATGTAGGTAGCCCAAAGGACACAACAAAAGTGTTAAATAGAATACATATGAAGTAACTTAAATTTGTGCCATTTGCCTGACATAATGCCTCAGATTAAATCTATTCTAAAACTTACCTCTAACATTGAATTTTTTAATATTTCTAAATAAAGCAGAGAGTTATAAAAAGCAGTTTCAATGGAATGAAATTTTCCAATCCAAATTTTATTACAAATGTATTGTGCATTTTGGAGGATAAATATTTTGTGGCTTATAAGTTTCTTCACTGAACTCTGTATAAAAGTATGCAACCCTTGGATAAATCTCAGATGTCTGTTCCTCAAGAAGAAGAGTGTGTTAGGCTGACTTTATAGAAATTTAGTCTAGACTACTTTAAAGCTTCATGTTTATCTAGGTTGCAGAGGCATTTCTGACACTCACATATCTCATAGTAGGGGCCAACAGGGAAACAAAAACTGACTTCAGGCATAGACAAAGTAGTTATGTGATTAAGTACAAGGCTGACAAAGGTAACAAAATTACTTCATTACCTTCTTTTGCCAGAAGTTTTTTTTGTTTACCACTGCTGTGGTCAAAAAATAAAAGGAAGTCAGGGAGGACAGGATGGCAGCTATTGTGGTATGGGGTGGTCTGCCATCAGCAGGAAAAGGCATTATCCCTATTCTCCTTATAGTAATATCAGCAATAAGCTTATCCCCCTAGAGTTATTTTCTACCCCTTATCCAAACACCATAAAGTTTCATTACTTGTGATGGGATTGACAGTCCAGGGTCAGCTTGCTCCTCTGTGCTATAGCATTGCAAAACTCGAGTTTGCTTGTAATGCTGAGAAGGCTTGACCTGGTTCTGGAGGAAAAGAGTGAAAAAAACCATCCATTCAACATCAATGTGCTCAGAAATAATGTCACCTGAGATGTCTCAGATTTAAGAAAACATGGACATAGTGCCTCAGCTTTAGACATTCAGCACGTGCATTCAATTAAATGCAAATATAACTGTGGCATTCATTGGAACAGAAGCTTAGCATTTCTATTTTAAAGTCCTTCCTACAAGACTAAACTTAAACACCTAAAGCAAATAATCAAGTGCTAAAAATATTCACTAGATTCCTTTATGATTTTAACATCAAGTCAGATTCAGGAAAGACCCTGCACGTTACCAGCATCTTTGAAAATCAGGCTGTGTATTTAAAATATGCATGAAAGTGCTTACTCTTAGTTATCTGTTTACCTAAATGTTGGGGTCAGTATTCTTTTTGAAGGAGAGAACAATAAGGCAATCCCACATGTGTTCCCACCAGGGCCTCAGATTGAGGCACCAGGGCAGTGGTGATGGTGGCATCACGTGTCTTATGCACACCTTCTCTCATTCCTGTGCTGCTTCACTTCTTCTTGGTGGTCTTACACATATCTTGTCCTCTAATACCACATCTCTCCACCCACAGTCTCACAGCCTTTTTGCTCCAGGCACTCAAATCAGGGCCTCAGTATCTCGTTACCTCCCTCACAGTCACTGCTGTACCCCTCAATCTATAGCCCTATCAACCATTGGTCTTTTTTACTACCTAGTTTTTGAGCTATTAATCCATAAACCCAGACTGAGAGGACTATTAGTCCATAAACCCAGATATAGCTGCATTTATGATAACCCTAATCCATCTGTCTGTACAGCCAATACATTTGTTAGTCCAGAAAAGTTACATGAAAGGTTTGTATGACACACAAAAATCTTCTCCAAAAAGAATTTCTGTCAAATGTACAAAGCATTGGTCACTCTTCTCATGGTAAACTCAATGCAAAAAACATATTACTTAAAGTTGTTCAATCTCTAAGATAAAGCCATGGTAATAATAAAATTCTTTAGTTATGCCTAATCTTCCAGTGGACTTAGAAATCCAAAACATGTATTGGGAGCTTTTCCTTCATGGTTCAATGGTAACACTAATGGAAAAAAACAATATGAATACCTTGCAGGAAGGACAAATCCCTATGACTAATAAAGTGCTTACAAACTCCTCTCGTCTCCTCAACCTCCAGCCCCTATACCCCCAGCACAGAGATATAGAAAATTAGGGCTCAGAGAAATTTCAAAAAATCATTCAAACACAGACAGGAGCAGACTGATTACCAAGACAAATGGTTTTTTTTTTTCTCTGGTGATCATGAAAAACAGTTAATCATCATTGTTTTAATAACTGTGTTTTATGCATTAAAATATTATAGTTTCATTCTTCACATGTTTTGTCTTGCCTAGATTAAACTACTGCAATTGCTTCAAGATTTCTTCACAGGTCATGTTTTTGCCACCAGTTTTATTTTTTGTTGGTGTTTTCAGACTGTCAAAGTTGTTTCTCAGAAGCTAAAGCATGGTACACAGAGACTGGACACAGAATTTCAGGTCATATTTTACTAGTTCTCCCACCTCTCACATATCAGCTCCCCATCAATACTTACCAGCAGAAGATAAATTATTTTTTGCTGTAGGATTGCACTGCTGACTCATATTTAGTTGGCATTTCAATGCAACCCTGACATCCTTCACAGCTGCTATCTCACCAGTCATTTCTCCTTCTTAAACCTAGAGCATAAATACAGCAGTAATTCCACCCTTCCTATGAGCCAATCGACACTACACAGCTTGTTTGTGGCATTACAAACCACTCACGCTCTATTTCATATACACATATCCAGGGCTGTAATTAAAATTACAGTTTCATGCTCTAGACACTTTCCTCCACTGTGGAATGCTGGGCATTGCTGTCCACTTTGGACATTGAAGTAGGTAGGTTGTAGGTGTACGGCAAGTACGACAAGTCTTACAATCTTCTATGCCTAGTGTTTAGTCTTAAAGCCTTCTTCAGGGCAAGTGAGCACATAGCTTGAGATGAATGATAAAAATTAAGTGTGATGGAACATTATATCAAAATATGTATGTCTTCTCTCTGACAGTCTTTGTCTACTTACAATCTTCCTCATGAACCTGACCAGTCCCATGATCATTATCTTCTATTTAGCTTTTATTACACATGTATATTCTTATAGTGTATAGAAGACTAGTTGTGTGGACAGGAATCCCAGTATGTGTTAAAAGAATAAAAAAAGCAAGGAAACAAATCCATCCGTGTTTGCCAAGTGAATAATGTGAGTGAAAGAAAAAGCAACAGAAAAGATAGAGACAGAATTTAAATACCTGGAGCTAAGTAAGGTATACGTAAAATCTCTCCGGGATGCTTAATTCATAGGACATTCTACATAGGCATTTCATATTTGGGTCCATCTCTGAATTGCCCTTTGAGAAACCTGTATGTCTCCCATAAATCCTTGGGGAAGCCAAACAGAAGCAAGAGTTCAGCAATGTGAATACTCAATGAGAAAAGAGCAGTCAGAGTGACAGGCTGGTGTCGGCAACGCAGGTGCCTAACCACTGTCAATCCTCCTTTAAATATCACTGGCTACTTATCTGAGCTCTGAGCATAATCTTAACAGACTCAACTGAAATAAATAGGATCCTTCTGAATATTTAAGCCATGTAACATCAGACCCAAATGGGACACTGGAATTTCTCCATAGTGTGTGCAGAATACAGATGCCATTGGCCAAATTTCACAACGTATGCACATTTCGGTGCACGTCTTCAGTGAACACTTCTGCATAGATAAATAATGAGCAGATCAAGATCAGATCTGTGTTGTGCACACTTCAGCCAACTTGCATCTTTACAAATCTGATCCTGTATCTGTGAACAAGCTTTATTGTTTTAAACATAGCGCTCTCGTTCACATTGCTAAGGTACTCTCTAACTTCAGAAGTTCCTCAAAGGTAGCCTCCAAATAATATGAGATTGATTGATCACAATTTCTTCCACCTGAGAAACAAATTCTACCTTGTGTTACTTTAATATCAGTTGGAGTGAAATTTGTATTTTCTTTCATGGAATGACAGGCTTTCCTACCTCCAAATAAAAAAGGCAGAGGAAGTTATTGGCACTCACTGAAATTATTATGACCTCTACAGAAAAAGAAAAAGGCTGTGTTAATCTATGTATATGTGTGTAATAGGCAAGGCACAGAAAGCCATGCAACTATCTAACATTTTTTTGTCAGGCTTTTAGATACTTAATGTTACTTTAATATAGAGTTTTCTCTTTAATCCCATTGGGTATCATCTCACAATGGTGCACAGAGAACAAATACATTATTTAAGTTCTAATGTCACCCATTTGGCATGTAATTATTATAAATGGCATTCATATAAAATTGCAGACAGGTAAAAATTTTGTGAAACATTAAGGGAATAAATGATGGAATGAAGGGAGATGGGGGGGAAATATCAGTTGTATTCAAACCATTGGGAAATTGCTATACTTTGAGAGGCATGTTAACTTCAAGAAGAGGCACAGAGCCTTAAGGAAAACTATAGATCAACATTTTTTTTTCTTTTCTATTCTTAAATACAAGAATATTTTCTTTTCTGAACTGATTAAGAAGGTGCATTTAAAGTCAGTATTATCCTGACAAGAACTACAGAGAGCACATCCATTTCTAAAGGTATTTTATCAGTAGACACAGCTGCATTGAAAAACATCTTTTGAGACTACTGCCCAGACTATTTTATCCAGAACACCACTGTCTAGACTGCTTCATGCAGCCTAAGAAGACATTTACAGTCCCAAGTGGTGAATGCCTGTTTCACTAACTATCCAATGATATGTTGGGCATGATCCCCTTCAGACTGCTGCTTTAGAGACTGAATCTGAGATTATTTATATTATGCTGTTGGTAACAGTTAGGCTCATGGAAAGGAACTGAGTGGCAGGAAGTCTGTTTAATCATAGCTTAACATCAGACCAGGCCTAGTCTTTGCTGTTAGGGTGAAAGGCACCCACAAAACAACAACAAAAAAGAGATCAAAGTACTGAGCTTTCCTGGCACATACGTACTGAGTTTGGGCTAAGGAGGAGAAAGGCATGGTTCTGTGCTGAGTTTCCACATTCTAGAAATACAGCATCAAAAAGAAATGGTAGTTGTGATGAAAAGTGTCTCACCAAGACAAAGCAGAGGATAGCTTCCTTCTTTCACGACCAAAAAAGGCATTATGGACTTGGCCCAGGCTTACTGAACTCCATTTCCACTTAGTGTAAAGGGGTTTCAATGAGGTCTCCTGCGCTTAGGTACACTGGAGACGTCTGAGTTCATCTGCTCTCCTTTCTGCCACATGACAGACGGGTTCTTTCACTTTCAGAGATTAACATCCCAACTGTGCTGAGGTGTGTGGGGAGAGGGAGCCCAGAGAGCATGTTGTGACAGTCTCTCTGCCTATGCAGGGCTGAGCCTGTTCCATCTGGAAATCATTGCTCTGACTGCATCCACCAATCTCAGTGTAGGGGACTGTGCAAAGTCCACAAATGATAAATGAAACAAACCCATACAAATAGGAACATATAAGACATAAGCAACAGAAGACCATAATAATTGTATAGAATAGTGGGGACCTCAGTAAAACAGGAATGAAAGATCCTTCCACAAATCATCTGGTCCAACCCTCCGCTCTGAGGCAGAAGTACCTGTTCGTCTGTGATGCTGGGCAGATGTTTGCTCATCAGTGTGACAATTGCAGATACCTCAGATCTTAGTCCTCCACCAAACTTACTGTTAGAAAGTTTTTCCTAATGTCTCATCTGAATCCTCATTGCTACAGAGTTGATCATTCCTCCTTATTCTTCCACAGCAGACATAGGAAATAGATTATTCTCATCTTCTTTGCCTATTTCTATGCTTTTAGCCAACCCTTCTCAATCTTCTTAAGACTAAAAAATTGCAATTCATTTGTGCTTCTTCTCATTCTGAATGCTTTCTGTGAGATCACTTTCCTATAGTTATGCTTCATAGGTTCACAGATTCTTAATGCACAAGGCCCAGAAGTGTTTAAGTATTCCACCTGATGCCTTACCATCGTTGAGTAGAGAAGTGGTTGAACTTCCATCTCGTATAGGCTCTACTTCTGTTTATATGATGTCCTTGCTTCACGTTTGGGTGTTTTGGCAATAGCTTGAAATAATTGACTCATCATCATCCGGTGGTGTACTACAGACAAGCAGTCTATCAGATATTACCTCTCAGCTGATTTCTACATTAGTACAGAACCTTGCCCTTGTCCTCCACAAGCATATGAATAAAATAGTTTCTTCCTGTTATGTTTAAAATGAGTGAATTTCAGAGGAAACTCACAAAGCTTTCACTATGCAGTTTCTATTAGACCCTCATTTAACTAGAGTTTAGAGATGCACAGTCTTCTGCAGTTTTTTTTTCCCAGATGAATTTTACCTAGTGGGTTCTTTCCTCAGCTACTGTAATTTCCTAGCTACCCTAGGTATATATTTGTACATTTTACCAGCATTTCTATCAGTATAGCTACATTTGCTAGAGGTACTATATTTTAAACAACTTAACTATCTCCATAAATGCCCTAAAGTATATGTAATTGCATCAATATATCTGTACTTCTACTGTTATTAGTCATCTTGATCTCTGAAACTGGCATAAGAAATTTTTTTTTTACTGAAATAACTGCTGCCAGATTACCAGTGTGCTAGCTTAGTTACACCAGCATGAGCGTACAAAGAAATGGATCTTGATATAGACAATCCTTAAGGACATACTGTTCTGATCATAAATGATATCAGTTAAGATATTTCTGCCCCAGCTGCTTGCTACTGTTTCTCTGTCACAATCCAACGTTCCTATCTCCTGAAATCCACAGCACGTCTGTGTGTGGGACTGTACCTTGGTTCTCTCAAAATACTGTACTGAGAAAAGACATATGAACTAACTAGAAGTACATCACTTTATACGACCACTCCATCTTCACCAATATCCACCACTGTTCAACTTTGAAGTATATTTATGCTGGATAGCAGAATATGGTGCAGAGATTCGTCAGCAAGCAATGAATAACTTGCTTCAAAATCAGAAGTTAATCAGCCATTCTCAGAATGATTCTGTGTCCAAATTAATAAACCTGCTGAGACACCAAACACAAGATTAAGGAGAAGCCCTGATGGCAAACAGCAATGAGTAATACTTTCTGGTGTGGAAGCAACAAGAAGCTGGAGGCAATTATTTCCTAATCTGGATCCACTCTAGAAAGAGCAGTTCATCTGATCCAATTTTCTGCACCTTTCTAAAACACTATAAAACGTTTTATGGTATCTAGGAATAAAAACCTTCTATTATTTTCACAGGACTTTATCATTTCCTTCTCATCTCCCTTGAGTTATAGTCTACCTATTAATAAAAAAAAAAAAAAAAGGCAAAAGGATAATGATCTTGATCCATTTCAAGAGACGGAAAAAAATATTTAGCAGTATTTGTTCTGGGAAATTGTTCTAGATCTTGCTGTTATGAGGCACAGTTAAAATACAAATGTTCCTTTACAGCAAAATAACTACTTCATTTATGAACACATAAAATGGACTTCAAAACTACATGATTTTATACCTATTCATAAGATTTTAGTGCTGTTCTTATAAAAACAAGCACAAAAACTTGTTCCCTCAATGTTCTTCTTTTTTCTCTCCCTTTCTGCATTAATCTCAGCAAATTTCAAGGTCATACTGAGAGTTAGTGCACAGCAATGTGCACTAATATAGTTAATGCACAGGAATGTATACTCATTTATCCATTTCTATTTATTTGTAAAGCAGCTAAGCAATTTTTGCTTCAAAGGCTTTTTTTCCAGCAACTGGACAGTGTCTCATTAATAATTTTATTCATGTTACTGGCAACATTCTCTATCTTTAAAGTAGAGATTATATTAGCGAAATCCATCCCCATATGATCTAAAACTAACTTAAACAGTTTCAGTTAACAGTATTTCCTATGGAATGAATTGGAGGACTAATGAATTGTACCATTGCCAGTTTAAACAATATGCTCGCCTGGACGACGGCTGAAATCTTTCCACATATCTCGCAGCTCACTCAGGGACAGGGATTGGGTGGTTTCCGTCTCATTTATGAGTTCTTCCTCTTCCTCCTCCTCTCCTCGTGATGGCCCTGCTCTTCCACCATCCCTTTCTAAACGGCCTGACCTCCGCTTCCAAGATTTCCTCTTCTGTACAGGGGCAACGGATACCAGCAAGGGTTGGTCCTCTGGTTCAGCTGTAGTGCCTGTTGCTGGGGTTTGGGTAGCTGCAGTGCTTGTCATGGGGGTTGGAGTAACTGTAGTAACTGTTGCTGGAGCTTGAGTGGCTGCAGTGCCTGTTGCCGGGGTTTGAGTAGCCACAGGGGTTGTCATGGGGGTTGGAGTAGCCGCAGTGCCTGTCGTGGGATTTTGAGTAGCCACCGTGTCTGTAGCCGCCCCCGAGACTCGCCGCTCCGCCCACCCCGATGAGGCACCGCCGCTTGCCCTCCCTCTTTTCTTGTTCCTGAGGGTTGATCTCTGGACAGTATTCCTGAATAGTTGTTTAACCCTAAACAAGGCCTGAACCACATTCAGGAGACATAGTAGCAATATGAACATGCCTGTTTGAACATCCCAAGGATATTCAAAATTCTCAGGGAATATTGTGGACATCTTCGTGAAGAGGATAGAAGAAAAAGGAGTTTCTGACGATATGGAAGGGAAGATGAACAAGTGGGAGAGAGTGTCCCATCCCGTCTCCCCCTTAAATTCATTCTCCGAGGAGAAAAAAGTGCAATTGCCAATAATTTCTAAGAGGTGGTTCCTGAGGTACAGAAATGACGGCAGTGCCGAATACAGATACCAGATTAGACTTACGACCAATGATTTTATCACCTCATAAAACAGCAGCAAAATTATAATCTTGGCCCAGTTCCGAATAATGATAAACAGCACAAAAGGGAACACATACTGCAAGCAAGGTATTACATGACCCAACATTGAGAGCCAGCCCCACAACTTTGACAGCCAATACATCAACATTGTGACCAATCAATATAATGGATGCTTATAACAATTTTGCCTTAACACACTTTGGTCAGATCTATCATTATCTCAACCCTTCGAGCCCCATGTTGGGCGCCAAAAAGGACTGTCGTGGTTTAATCTGGCAGGCAGCCAAATACCACGCAGCTGCTCGCTCACTCCTCCCGCCCCCCCAGTGGGATGGGGAGAGAATCGGAAGGGTAGAAGTGAGAAAAACTCGTGGGTTGAGATAAAGACAGTTTAATAGAACAGAAGAGGGAAAATAATAATAATAATAATAATGATAGAATATACAAAATGAGTGATGCACAATGCAATTGCTCACCACCTCCGCTGACCGATAACCAAGTAGCGATCGGTACTTCCTGGATCACGCCTACTCTTCATATACTGAGCATGACGTCACATGGTATGGAATACCCCATTAGCCAGCTGGGCTGGCTGTCCTGATTATGTTCCCTCCCACCTTGTGTACCTAGCTCAGTCAGTAGGCACGGGAGCTGTCCTTGGACTAGGAGGGCACTTAGCAACAACTGAAAACATCAGTGTGTTATCAACATTCTCCTCGTACTAAATCCAAAACACAGCACTAGGAAGAAATTTAACCCTATCCCAGCCGAAACCAGGACAGTATGAAAGAAAAATATTTTTAAAATTTTAAAAAGATGGATGAAGAATGGACTAACCAGCGTATCTCAGAAAACATATATTTTGTCAGTGGGGAATCATTGTCAAATATTATTTTCTGATATAAATTTCCAATTGGATGGTTGCAGGCCCAGTGTTCCATGATGCAGAATGAAACACAAACTCATTTAAGAATTTTCATAGGATGTTAAAGATATATCTGCACAGCAGAATGAAATGTCATCAGGAAATACCAGCGCAAATCCTAGAAGCAGCATATCTGGATTCTCGTATATTGTTCCTAAACTAATTACCTTGCATGTCAGCAGAGATTATTAACTTGGGCATACGAGCAGTCTGAAAATGGCTGTTTAGCTTCTGATTTTGAAGCAAGCCATTTGAGGATGTCTGCAACATATTCCATAATGAGGTATGAATAAGCCTGAGGAATTAAGAACGGCAAATAATGATGACAGAGCAGTCACACAGAGTGATCTGAATCTCTTTGTAGGGTAGGGCCAGTTAAGTTGCCTTAATGCAACAAAGCTCAAGATTATACAAGGAATGACTAAAAAGCAGATATCAAAAAGGTTACTAACTTTGAGACGACGTATACATTGCAGTAAGTGAACTAATATGATCCAGTGCCTTGCAGAAGTCAAAAAACGAATGGAATCTTTGAATATAAGCACAGCAGAATAACTGAAAAAGGAAAGGCGATAATGTTTCATCTTCAGAAAAAGTGGCAATCATTGATGAAGATAGTATTACAGTTCTGTTCACTATATTTAAAAAAAAAAAGTGGAAAAATGGGAAATGTATAAAAGGAAGCCATAGAAAAGAGAAAATGCATTACAATTAAACAACCATGTAGTTTAATCTGATTATTCTGTTTGATTTTAGCAAGTAAGCAATTTCTTAGAAAGTACATACTTCATTTGAAATGAATTTTGATCCAGCAGAAAAGGGCTTGCTGACTAAAGCCCAAGAAATTCAGATCAAAATTTTCTCTTACCTTTACAGGTAAGGGAAGTGGTTTGATTCTCCATTTTTTGTTCCTGGAAACTGATGACAAGATCCTTTCCAGAAGCTATTCTTCAGCAAGTAACATGCTATTGGTCTCAGCAAAAGAGTAACAGAAGAAATTTCTTTGGTGTGTGACATATAAGGGATCAAACTAAGTGAATTAATCATGTCTTCTGGCTTTAAAAATCCATGAATTCATGAGAAAATTTGAATAAATGAGCTAGGAAACGTCATAGTTACATTATAATGTATTCACTTATGCTTTTTTCTGACTAATTCCAGTGCCGTGGGAAAATAACTATGATAAACTCCTAGGGACAATCGTGGTTCAAGCATGTTCCCCAGTACACTGTTGAATGCCAGACAACATTCCTGGTTAGTCGTGTCATCCACACCCACTGCTGTGGTACTCAGTACCACCTACACAACCTCTGCAGGGTATTTGGAGAATGGGCTAGGGAGCTACAGCACTTACTGTGTGCATCCCCTTGGCTCATATAACATTTCAGTCATCAGGGGAAAATGCTTCCTATAGCTGTTATCAGTTCTCAAGTGAGTTCAGAAGCTCATGTTTGGGGAAGTTAATGTGCAGCCAGATATCTTCCTATTGGAGAATGCCTTTCCCCCAAGCATATACCATGGGCAAACACAGAATAGTTTTCTTTTTGGGGAGTGGGATCATGGTGATGCCAGATGTGCTCTGTTCCTGGTAGAGCACATCTGCCAGAAGGCTTTGAAGACAAGGATGCTTCTCAAAGCCTGGGCTGCATAAGAAGAGGTGAAGAAAAGCAAAGCAAGAGGGGAGAGGCTGAAACCCAGTGCTGAGAGAGAGGGAAAGGGCAGCTCTGTTCAGGACTACTGGCCAACAGAGCTTACAGCTGCAACGCAGCGCTGCGGCAGTGGCAGTGATGATCAATCGACTAATCTCTCTCCCACTCCTTTCCCCACAGGATGGGGATGTCTGTCTGTTACCACACCCTCACTCCTGCCCCCAGAGGACTGAACAGAGGTTGGGACTGTGTTAGGTGCTGTCAGAGCTGGGGGTGAGGGGATGGGGGGGTCACAAAATTAAATATAGGAAAGGAAAAGAACCAGTGAACTAACAAGCAAATTTACAGTGTGCAAGTTATTCAGCACTGAGCCCTTGGCGAACACGGAGTGCACACTAACTGCCACCACCTACACTAATTTTGTGTATATATAGATATCATCTGAGCATATTTTCTTGCTTCTTGTAACACCTTCTATAAATCCAGTTTCTTTTCATACGTTAATTCCCACCCAGTCCTTTTCACCTGATGAGAAAGCAAAAGATTCACATACTGCAAGTAAATAAATTTTTGTAGTTAACCTATTTTTGAAAAGCTGGGGTTTAGGCCTATCAAATTGTGCTTGCCCATTCTGTGGCCCAATACAGGACCCTTGGTTATGCCAACAGAGTCCTTTGTGGGTCCACCTTGCAGCATACAGCGAGGAACTGATTTGACTATAAAAAATAAAATAGAGCCGTTCTTTTTCTTTTGCTGTCAGATGACTGCAATTCGTATCTGTTTCCCACTGCAGCACCTCATGGTATGGTACTGGACACAGCTGTAAGGAAGGAATGGGAAGGAGCAGTAGTTCTGGAGGCCAGTACCACTGGCCAGTATCACAATATAAAAAATAACTGCAGCAACACTTCAACAAAGTCCTCTAAGGAAATAAAACTATATTTCAGCTGTTTGCTATGATCTGCATACTATTTGGTCCTAAATTGTGACATACTTCCAAGTTTTTACTGCTGGTCTATAGTTTTGATGTGTATTTATTTTTCTACTGTGCCTGGTAAAAAGAGGTTCTGTCTCCACCTTGTCTTCATTATCCTGTTCTGGTCCCCCTCCTCTTCACACTAGGCCAGCATAAGCATTTATGAAGGCATGCAGTAAATCAGCTCAAGCCTTGGCCCTTCTGAAAAATAACCAAGTATAACGTTGTATTAGTATTAAATATGTTGTGAGAGAGTAAGAATAAATAGTTGGGGGCCTAAAGGAGGTAAGAATAGCATCTATTTCCAGTGAATAAGCTGATTTATGTGCATGTGAAAGTACAGCCTCAGAAACTAATTACAGGCAATAATTTTTTCTTCCATCTCTGTATAAGAAAACTCATCTTTTTCACTCCGTGTTAGCACTGCTTTACAGCTTTACACTTCATGAGGTGCTTTACAATGCTTATTGAACATAGCATGTTCTTCATTTGTCTTTGCCACTTTTTCCAAATATTTAGAGGGTGAACACTACAATGAACAGGAGAAGGATGGCTGTGAAACTTACTGAAGGTAAGAAGAATGGACACTCTTAGGGCTCATCTGGCTGACTTCTGGCCTCTAAAAACAACTTGTTGTTTGGAAGAGAGAGTCTTTACTTTCAGCTAAGTACACATCTGTTATTCTATGTATGACACCTGCTGCATTCCCATGGAATTTTTAAGGCTGCACAAAACACAATCCTTTATTTTTATCCACTGCTAGCAGAATAAATTGCATCCAGCATAGATAGGATCTGCCCCTTAGTTCCATGCAAAAAGGGAAGATGACAGTTACACATGATTTTGTAGATTATATTTATCGTTGCAATAGTATTTTTCTTTATATTTGTCAGTGTTTCTTTGTTCTTGTGCACACAAACATGAGGAGCTTCACACTGAGGATTAGTACAGGTCTTATCCCTCACCTCTCTCATTCCACCTTCCAGAATTTAGTTATAAGGTAAAAGTGAACAACTCTTTTCAAAACTATTTTTTTCTGCAGTAAATTTCCTGCTTTAAGTAATTTCCCATTTTGTTGAAATTTTTCAGTTCTCACTGGAAAAAGGAAAAAACCAACAAACCAACCAAGCCATATCAAAACATCTTCCTCCTCTGAAATGGCATGACATTTTTGTCAGATGTCGATTCCCTTTTAAACCATTAAACCATCCTTTGGTATTTTTTGACATCCCTTTATGGGAGTTGAAGACTAAGCACATAAGAATCCATGTTTTGTCCTTCAGTGAAAGCACATCTCCCACAATGGCAAACAAGTGCAGGATAAGAACCATTCTGTTTGTTTGCTGCCTAGCACAATGTAAGCCCTTATCCTGACCGGTGTCTAGGGATGCTATTGCTGTGCAAAATATAATTAACAACAGTATTAATACACAATTATGTCAACATCCCCTTATCTATTAGAGGAGGTTTGTTTGTCTTGAGTCATTTATTGAGCTTTATGTAAGCACAATTAAATATAACAGTTAATTAAGGTACTGAAATCACCTAATAACTAACTATATGTCTATCCTGAGACTTTCAGCATGAAAAGTCATCAAACTAGAAACACAAAATTAAATATTTTGATAAAAACTATCATCGTTAAAAACTTCTAAGAATGTTATGTTTCATTAGTTTGATCAGTTTTAACCATGAGCTGTTTTATAGATTTCAGAAGGGTACTCTGCAAGTTTCTTAATAATTAAGAGTGGCAAAACTGGTCCCTTTGACATGATGCAAAGTTATCAAAGGAGAAAATAACTCTTCAACAAATAACAACAGTAAATTGTGTATTGCTGCTAATTATAGATAACTCCAGGTGGAAGGAAACTTAGGGTGTCTCATCCAACCCCCTGCAAGCAGGGTGAGCAATGAGATCAGCCCAGATTCCTCAAGACTTTATCTAGTCAAGTCTTGAAAATCTCCAAGGATGGAGACTGCACTGCTCTCTGGCAGCCTGTTCCACTGATTGATTGTCCTCATGGGGAAAAAGCTTCTCATTCCCAGCTGTAGCCTCTCCTGCATCAATACATGTCCACTGTGTCTCTTCCTCCAACCAGGCAATGCTGTGAAGAGCTTGACCTCATCTTCTTCATGGCTTCCTTGTAGGTACTGACCAGCTGGTTTTAGGTCCCCCGTAGCCTCTTCCCTAGCTGAACAAGCCCACTTCCCTCACCGACTTCTCATATGGCAAGTGCTCCGGTCTTGACCAGCTTGATGGCCCTCTATTAAACTTGCTCCAGTTTATCAATATCTTTCTTGTATTGGAGGTACCCAATCCTGGATGCAGTACCCTAGACGTGGTTTAGACAGTGCTGACTAGAAGGGAATACAGCCCAGGATGCTGTTGACTTTCTTTGTTGCAGACTGGTTCCTGTTCAGTTTGCTGTGCCCCAGCTCCTTTTCTGCAGAAGTGCTCCCTCCAGTCCCCAGCCTTTCCTGTTGCAGAGGCTCTTCTTTATTTCCTAGGTGCAGAACTCTGCATTTGTCCTTGTTGACTTTCAAAATGTTCCTTGTTGGCCCTGTCCTCCAGCCTGTCTAGGTCCCTCTGGATGGCAACCTGGACATTGAGTGTATTGGTTGATCCTCCCAGTTTGGTATCATCTGCAAACTTGATGAGGGCACATTTCATCATCTCCTCTCAGTGATTGGTACATATTAAATGCGATGTGTCCCAGACAGACCCCTGTGGTACCCCACCTGTCAGTTCTTTATCAGGTGGAGTCCAGCCCACTAACTCCCTGAGCCCAACCATCCAACCTGGTTTTTTACAATTTGGTTGTCCACTCATTCAGACTGCATCATCTCAACTTGGATACGAGAGTATTGTGGGAGACAATGTTGAAAGCGTTGATAAAATCAAAGAAAATCACATCCACTGCTCTCCCGTAAACTGAAAATCCAAGCATTTTGTCATAGAAAGCAGTCAGATCAGTCAGGCATGAATTACAAATGGTAAATCTCTGCTGACTATTCCTAACCATCTAACACACTGCAGATTTTTTATATGAAAAAAATCTTGCTATTAGCTACCCATTTTGTCTAGTGTTATGTTTACCTTTCCAGTGCTTCCTGGAACCCAACATTGGCAGTTTCAGCCTTCTTCAAGCAGACGGGGGGAGGGATGGGGGGGAATTTGAGGGGTATAGTGTT
Source organism: Calonectris borealis (assembly GCF_964195595.1). Classification (NCBI taxonomy): domain Eukaryota; kingdom Metazoa; phylum Chordata; class Aves; order Procellariiformes; family Procellariidae; genus Calonectris; species Calonectris borealis. Next base: position 20,280,793 of record NC_134313.1, read on the forward strand.
TCAGCAGCATCTTGAGTCCTTTGTTGGGAGGACAATAATGTTCATGGGAGTCTGAAGGTCCACTTGGAACTATCTTTGTTTTCTTATCACAGCCTGATTTCTTCTTACGCTTTGCTAGCCACATTGAAAATTGCACAATAACCCCCTCCAGCCCCAAATGGCATAAAGGTTGTTGTTTGTTACACATTGGCTATGTATCTTTGACAGGCCTGTACCATACATGATATTTCCAAAGGTTAAACTCAAACAGGTTCGGCAATAAACACTTGACCACTAGACAATTACTGAAACACGTAAAATCAGCTGAGGTCACAACAAACCCAGACAAGTCCTAAGACCCTGCACTGTTAATACAGATATTCTATTAGGAATGGGGCAAAAATCATATTCATTGGGCTACCAAACCACATGAAAAAAATGGTGGAAGGCCAGACAGTAATGCAGAGAGACTTTAATAAAAAACTATAATCTGGGCATCATATCAGGATGGAAAAGTGACTGTGTAATGGAAACCATGCAAAAACATGTTTCCATCAAAAACTTTTTAATCACGGTATACAATCCACTTAGTTGCCAGGACAAGTGAACATTTCAACTAATGAATAGGCAGCTGAACACAGTAAAAGACATAAAGTATCGTTGCACTAAGGGTAAAATGTTACCATCTTTCAAAACTCTGTTAAAATTGAAACAGTGAACCTAGAAATTGAAATAAAGGGTTTATTTTCATCAGTATTTTTTCCTGATTGCTGTTTAATGTCAAAAACTGATGATTATCCTTAAATCATGTTATAATACCTAAAAGAAAAGGGGATCATTAAGAGGGAATAATGTTCACTTCCTAAATTTAAATTAGTTTCTTCCAATCATTCTACTTTTCAATATAAATGCACTTTTGTCATCTTTTGTTCTGGGCAAACCCTATATTACTAGACAACTTATTTTCCCTCTTCTCATATTTTAAATACATGCTTTACCTTAGTGACTGACTAAAATTAGGCAGATGGCATGACACTCATTATTTAATACATTGTCGTTACATTTTATAAACCTTTGTAATACGCCAGTTCTCTCTGTCCTTACAAAAATAACAGCAGCAATGAAAAAAACCTGCTGCTAGACTCTCATCTAATGTCTTCACTGGGTTCACCGCAAAGACTTCTCCATCCGCCATCAGAGGCTCTTGCCTCTAGAAAGCAGCTTAGACCATTTTCAGACTGTGCTACACTAAACTCACCCAAGAATGTGCTCCAGTTTTCAAACCATGTGTTGTGATAGGAACGACAGAGACATTTCATTGCTTCAGCTAATTTTCCTTGGTGTAGAGAAGCATCAATATAATCAATTAAGCATTGAAAAAAAACAGGCATTTGCATCACTTAAAATTATCTCTAGAGGTCTGGGTTTTTTTAATATTTTTTTTTAATTTTTCCTGTTTTCTTGGGAAAAGTCAATGATGAAAGCAAATTGTACTGTCCTTGACCTACATACCACGGTACTTAAGATCACTGAAAGAGTTTTTTATAGTACAAATTGGTAACAAAATTCTAGCTTTAAATTCAGGAAAGAAAACAGCCCATCATTGTGAAATTATATATATGTAAATATTGTGCTTTGGCATTTTCTAAGTTGTGAATTTTATTTTAGAGTATTATTGCTACCCCATTTACATGTAGTGGAGGTACTGTGCCATGTAACTATTATTATGTCAAATGATACATTACCTCCATAAATCACAGATATTTTTAACTTCCTAGTTCCCAGTGTACATTAAAATAAATTCAAATTATTTGTAATCTTAGACTAGAAAGACACAAATTAATTCCTTAACGAAACAGGACTAAGTTTCTACTGATGTATAAACAATTCTATTCTTTAATTCTCTAAGTTAGTAATTCTCACCATTTATATACTGCTAGGAAAATCCTGTCACTGTCTCATCTGAACAGCAACGTTTAACTAAAGAAATTCCAAACTTTTTAAATTATAAGACAGAACAATTAAAATATAAATTAATTTTGATTTTACAGTAAAGGCAGAAGCCTATGCTTTGACTCATGTAGCTGTGCCGTGAACTTCGGCATAAGACAAAACCTTTAATCTCTAGCTGCTGCAGCTACCCTTTTCTAGAATGGGGATAAAAAAATTTCTCACTATCTTCTATTTTCTCCTTCCTCCAGATTATATACTATATTACCAACTTTTACGGAAAGTTGTCTTACTGGTATTTGTTCAACGCATCAGGGAATAACATCAATAATACTCTCTCAGTAATAATAATGCTCCTTGAAATTCTCTAACAACAGCTCCAAAATAAGGAGTATAGCTAGCTGAAAAGAATATCTCTACTTTAGCAAAGGCATAATGTAACCTTCACTAGCAAAGTAATGGTTATTCAAATGATTACTAAAAGATCTATCCTTAAGTCTAGAATAGAAAGGGCAGGAAATTGAGATACTAACAAAACAAAGATCTAGACTGAGTTAATGATTTGGATCCCGAAGTGGAATCCAGATCCAGAAGGATGTGCTGAAGCTTCCTAGGGAGGGCTGGAGAAAACTATTCACCTAAGAATGGGAGAAAACAAGGGAGCACACTCAACCACGAATTTTCCTCTAGCAGTAGAAAATGCTAAGCATGGGAGTGCCTCCTCCTCCAAGGTTTCTTTCTTTTCGCAGGAAAGTGCCTTTATCCATTCAAGATCAAGTCCTGTTCTTTTTCCCTGGCAGTAGCTGCCTAAAGCCAGATCTGAAAGGGCTCACTGAATTCACTTCATGGGTCTTAGAGAGCCTTTGTACCAAGTTCCATGGCAACATACAGCAGCATGGAAACTTACCTTTTATGTTGGAGTCCTTTTCATTCTCTTTTTAAAGTTCTTAATGCATTTTGGCTAATGATAACAAATTCACCCCACAATTCATCTCATATATTTGATGCCATTTCACTGCTAGCTACAAATAAATGTGAAGGAGAGTGCTTGATCCCTGGCCTCACGGATCAAAGCTTTGCACTTCAGTAAGATTCTGCATGACAGTTTATTTCATCAACTGGCATTTGCAGTGTTAAATATCTGGAACATGCTTACAGGACAGCTTTTGGGCCAAGTCCTGCCGTATATTCAATACTAACACTGCAGATTTCAACCATTTTAGAAAAAGACAGGTTGAGGAAATACAAAAGCCTATTAAGTTACCTGCAGGCAGTGATACACCAAGCAAACCCACCACTTCTGCCATCATTTAAACTCTTTGATTCTAGTTAGGGATAAATGATCCCAAGTATGGCAAAGGCAGTGTCAGTGTATTTATGTAAATATTACTCAGCAGTTTTTAGGGATTTGAGGAGAGGTTCCAAAAGTTGAATCTCTTAAAGAAGCTTTGGTTTGTTTTCTGAGCAGGTACCTATTTCCAACTGATTGTATCCCAACTGCCTACAGGAACTCAGGCAACTGCACATTAGATGTTTCACTATGGCATGGTGCCATTTAAAACAGGCATGTAATGTGAGTCTTTCAGGGTACTATCTTCTGTATAGTATATCTTCTGTATACTATATCTTCTGCTCAGGAGTGTTTGATACCATCACATTCCTTTTCCTCAATTATTCACATAAGAGAATGCATATTATTTTACTAACAGCATGAATGGTTTTCTTTAGTTTGATTGTCGTAATTACACTCCACTGGTACTTATTGATATCTGCAGCAATTGCTACTAAAAAGTACCCCTTTTGTTATTCTCACAGATTTTTTTTTCTTGAATGCTGAAAGACAAATGTAGTTCGAATTATAAGAGATCAGTCCAAACTCTTGATACTGGTACAGACTATAACCCACCATCTAGAGTGGTTTCCTGCAGTCCTAATGTGAATTCAGTAAGTTCTAACAGGATTTTCCCTTAACATAATGTAACAAACTTCTATTCCAAGAAACTTAGAAAATGTGTAGTAAAGCCTCAGTGTAATAACTGACACTATTGCATCACTGCAGAATAGTACCTACTGAAAAATATTCTAGAGTCTGTTTAAAGACAAGGGCCCAGAATCACTGCTATGCAGATGATAGTGGAGCTTACACATGCTGGTGACCTCGACAAACTGTAGCCTTAGCTATGTCATGATTTGATGGAATGTCAGTGGTACAAAGCAACTTAAGCATCTTGGCATATAGTGTGCAAATCACTATACTAGAATCCAACAATAATGGCTTCCTAAATTATGTCTCAGTTCAGTATCGCTGTTTCTGGATGCCTTCAGTTAGGAGCTGAAATGCTGCACACTGAAGACAATGTCAAAAATGTCATTAAGTCATCTAGCCAGAATTTTGCTTGAGAAATTCAATTTCCTTTACTCGAAAGAATGTTCTGTGTGATCAGGAAGCATCAAGCCTCAGTATTCAAATCTCCTGACTATAGTTTACGCACTTCTTTGTACTGAAAAGATTGCGTAAATACACATGGAAGCGAAATACACATTTTTGATGGTGATACATTTGCTTCAACTACCCTTGACAATGCATGGATTCTAGCACTGTTTGCCATTTAGCAAATTACACATACAAAATGTATTAGTAAAAAATGCATGCTCTTGAACAAGAGGGGTGTTAAGAGTTCATGAAATCAAGTTTAGATTTAATGTTCAAGAACATATATTAATTTGCTATGGGAATACATTGATGATTGCTTTTATGGAGTGCACTTAGACACCTGTTACCGTCCAGAATAAACTGAAGTAGCCACTGTAATTAAAATAATTTAACTTAACTGTTCTCTGAGTGAAATTTCACACTGATCCATGTGGAAAGCATCAAGTAGAATTTTCCTTCCTAAAATAAAATTGATCTTCCTGACAGATGCCTGTGTTTCAAACACTATCCATGACATAGCTATGGAAACTAACTGAAGAAGGCGTTGAAGAAAATGTTCAGTACAGGATGGATACGATAACTGAGATAATATATTTTGATAAGTAATTTCCTGTCATATTTGATAATATTCTTGATAAGTAGGAGACAGAAGAAAGAGGAAGGAAGCAATATGTCTACATGTCTAAACACAAAATTAATTTAATTATCGTAACAAGAGGGTTTAAGTTATGCATTTGGAAAAAGCTTTTTAGCACGGAGGATAGAAGCAATGGGATGTATTACTTAAGGACAACACGTAGTTCTTATAGCTGGATTTTAAGCACAAGTAAAAGACACATCTATTGGGAATGTTGTAGGAATAGGTAATTTTGGCTTTGCAGATGGAAACTATGATTCCAGGTCATATTGAAGCCTCATTTTTCATGATGCAAAACACTTACAGTGATTGCAAGTCTAAGCTTCCTTGAACAGCAAGAGCAAAATAAGACTAATATATTCTAAGTCAAAATATGTAGAACTCTCCATGTACAAAGGCATGCTACTTGCTGGTATACCAATTTGAAACAGTGCACCAGGAAGTCACACATCTTCTGGGTCAAAAAGCCTCCAGATGATGAAATCTGGAGTGTAATTAATCCGCAGAATAGATTAAAGACATATTACACATAGTGCTTGTAGCATTGTTAACGCTGTTTGATGCTGCACGTTTGAAGACCATTATTTTCAAAAGCTTTTAAACTAAATCAACATTTACCACATAAGCCTTCCTGTCTCACTTAGCTGTGAAAAGTAAGGCATCTAATTTATGACTGTCCTTTAGAATCCCTCTTAAGACAACAGAGGGAGGTAAATGCTTCTGGAAGATTATCTTGCTTTAAGATGATTGTTCAAGCTGGGTGGTTACCATCGATCTCCACTGACTACCAGGGCAGCCAACAGGAACAGCTAAGACTAGGTACCTCCAACAGCTGCAACTGCATGAGCAGAACCCCTTCCAGAGATTGTGAATTATTTGTTCTCTTTCATATGAAAACATATTTAAAATATTTATAAGGTATCTCTGAGGCTATCTGAATTGAAGGCTACTTTTAAGACAGATAAGAAATTCTTCCTGGATTTTAAATTGGAGGAGTGTATCTGGGTTTGGATGCTTAAGGCGCCTACTATGGGTCTCTGCGGTTTCATTATTATTGTCCCTTGCTAAGATCTCTCTAAAATATACTTACCTAATGCTGCTCTTCCTTACCCCTTAAGAGGCACCATATGCATAGTGCTTCCTGATTAACTGTATCCTCACATTCAGTCAGGCTGAAGAATTTTCCTTTTCAGGTGATTTCAGTTGTTACGCAGAAACTTGTTAAATTAAGTGAGAAAATTTCTTTCAACTGCACTCAAAACTACTGACAGCTGAGACAGATTAAATGCTAAACCAAAGCTGAAATATTTAATCAATCACAAAGTAGTTTTCTGTGAAGCTGGGAGAAAACAGGAGAGGTGACTACATTCTGTAACTACAATGTAGTTGTGTGTTTTTATACCACCCTGCAACCAATGATCTTGGAGATCTTCCTGACAACTTTCAGAAAGCATGGAATACAAAAGCAGCAGTGGAGTCAAAGAAAAATAATCCTTTTCCTTCCTCTTAGTGCAGATTTCCTAGAATGTGGTACTTGTTATTTTCTAACCCAGACACATCAGAGACATGGATAATGAATTATTTGGTAGAAATGAAATTCAATTTTAACTGAAACTAGGCAAAAAACTTCAAGAAAGAGTAATCTTCTTGGAATATATGTCACAGTCTGCAGCTAGCAAAATAAAATTAATGCAATGTCACTGGTGAAAGAACAACAATTGAATTTCCTAAGGAGAAGTTAATAAAAAATGAGATCTCATCAACCTACATCCTGTTTAAGTTTGGATTTATATATCCAAAATCCACTTATCATTTGAAGCAGCAGACTAGTCTGCCTACTTTCCAGGACAATTTGTTCTTTACATACTTACCTTACTAAACCCCCTTCTCATTATCTTGGAAATCCCTTGAGTCTATCTATCTGCCACGCACCATCCAGCATTCATAGAGAGACCTTCTCTGGTAAGATAAGAACATTCATCACAATCTAGGCTTGGGGCGAAAAGCACAGAAGCTTCATTTACATTGCTGGAAATACACAAAGATTTAGATTTGTCAGGATTACTGCTAATTTCATTTGACATGGTGGTGATATTTCCCTTCCATGTAATATTTTCTGGTTAGGAAATTTATTCAGAAGAAAGTCATTTAGTCAGTTCTTATTGGAGGAGCACTCAAAAGACACAGGTCAGCTGCAAGCTGACTTGAGCTTACCATTAATTATTGTCCAGACCTGATTTATTTAGTTAGTTATTACTTTTCAGGGGCACAAAAGATGAGCTGGGCACCCTAGCCATCTGAACCTGGATAATTTCATTAGCTTGTAGACCATTGTGCAAAAAACAGGAAGCCATATCATCATGCCTTTTCAATTCTCAGGAGAAAATTAAGTATACTGAATGCCAAATGGATGGAGGCATTTGACATATAGTATCGGCTCCCTATATTCTTAATGAATGTAACAGAAATGCGTTTGAAGTAGACTGGGTCATTTTATGGAGACATTCACATTTTCCCTACAGATAGAAAGAAATGGATAGGAAAAAAACATCTAAATTAATCTGAGTCCCCTTCAGAATTCCTCAGGCATCAACCCCTTTCCTCTCTCATTTTAGCACAATGCTGTGTGCCATCATTACAATACATGTCCATGTTTTGATTCACACATTCATCCAAAATACCAAAAGCAGCAATATTCTTTTTTCTGTAGGGGATGGTGAAAATATAGTCCGTGTTATTCTATAGCGTTGTTTATCCTGTTTTGCCAAAGTGACCACCTATTCCAACATTGTCATCATCTGTCGTGAATGAACGGTTTAGAGATCGCTCAAAGAATCATTGTTGAAGGTATTAGTAGAAAGTGATTTTAATAGAAATTTATAAAAGCGTGACTTAACAGAGTTCGATGGCAAGGTTCACTCTATCACTTACTACACGGATGAAGCATACAAAGGAAAAGAGCATGGGAAACTGAAAAGTCCTTGGTTGATGTAAACACTACTTAGCAACACCTAAAACATCAGTGTGTTATCAACATTATTCTCATACTAAATCCAAAACACAGGACTATACCAGCTACTAGCAAGAAAATTAACTCTGTCCCAGCTGAAACCAGGACATCGTGTTAGAATTGAGTTGGGATGATTTATACAGAGGCCGAGGATGAAAAGGTTAAGGAAGACCCTCCCATTGAGTCATGAGGTTCAGAGAAGACCTGGCTGGATCCAATCTTAGTCTCAGGCTTGGACAACGGTTTATGTCTGATACAAAAAGGGTAAGGAGACCTTCCATTGAGTCACAAGGTTCAGAGTAGAGCCGGCTAGATCTACCCCTAGTACCAGACTTGGTCAACGGTATAGGTCTAAATATTATGTGTTTAGCAGCAGTCTAAGGTTCATTCACGATCTTAAGATAGATCATAAGATTTTAGCAGACTATATTTGTTAGCAGGTACTTCCATCAATTCACACACAGTGAATTCATCAATGCACACAGATGCAAAGATAGATAAATATACAAAGATATACCTGTTAAAAATCCCCCTTGAGTTCAGTGAAATACTCACACAAAATGTCTTGGCATTTCTCAATGGGCAAAGGGTTGAGCCTCAAGGAGTGTTGCAGCCCAGGTCCCGTGCAAGCCGGCAATGGTTTGCAAACTCTGAGGAGCGTTCCACTCAGAGGGAGATTCTGGGCGCAGCCCGCTGTGGTCCAGGAGAGAAAAAGGGTCTCACTTGGGACCACTGTTTATAGGGTCACAAGATGATTGACTTTAGTTATCTGTCAAAACTCTCAAGGTTTCAGTAACAACAATATCATTCCACTTGAGCTACGACTCAGATAAGGGTATCAGGGGATGACAATTATCCCCGCTCTCGTCCTCCACTTGGGCCAAGGCAGCAGAAGTTTCTGGTACAATCGGTACATTCCCCAACCTCAGCCACACAAGAGCTCCTGACACGGTAAAGAGACACTTCACCGCCTGACTCATTACACCAAGGCCAAGGTTTAACGGGAGTTTCTGAGATCGTGGAGCAGCCCAGGAGGTGGGATGGGGGAATGCACCACCACATCATCCCAAATGTGCCAATTATCTTAATCAGCTGGAATTTATCCCCATCATACTACATGGACACTGAGAGGCTGTGCCTGTAGGCTCACTAGAGGAGGAGGAGGAGGAAGCATGGGAAACTGGAGAGGAGGTGGGATAAAAGCGGTGGCTCACGTGTAAATGAGCTGTTGCAGTGCACTTTTCTCTCTGCTGTGGGATAGGGAGTTAACTGGCTACCGAGCTTCAACCTGGACCAGCCAGATCAGACAGAGCCAGGATCAGGGCTGGAGGCTGGACAAACGGGGCCCAGGGCGCGATCGGGACAAACCGCTCTGGGGTTTGAGGGATCCATGGATGTGTGTGTGCCAGTAGATGAAGAGAGTGTGGGGTGAGGCAGGGAGGGGGTGCCCACTGGGGAACCCCTGCCCTGGTGAGGTGGAGAGAAGGAAGAAGACTTGCTGCCGGTGGAGGTGATATCTGTGTGAGTGCTGTTGGTGTTTGTGTGGGTGCTGGGAATGGCACTGCTTTCTGGGCTGATCTCTGCAGCCAGACATGTGCACTCTGTGCATGTGTGTGTATCTGTGTGGGACAGGACAACTCCCCTGAGTCTTAAAGTCCACTAGATTTGGCTTCCTTTAACATCTCGTCTGGCCTGTGGCTCCACTAATGGGGGTTTCCCACAGTTTCCTTGCTTGTAACTCAAGTTCTCTGGTGCCTGTTAAGAACACTGGCAGTCCACCACTGTCAATAGTTATACCACTACAAATGCTTATTGTAAATATGTTACACTGACATATATCAAGATTTCCACCTGTACACAAGACAAAATTACACCTTGCTTAAGTTTCATTGTATTAGGCCACCAATTTCAACCTCATTAATATGGTTACACCAATGGGAAAATTTCTTGGAACAGTGCTTGGCTGTGAAGAATCAGCTCCTTAAATTACTGAAAGATTTAATTTGTTTGTCTTTATCATATTAGCTCTGGCAGCGATTCACGTTCTCAATGGTATGTAGTTTTGCTGAAGAGGGCTGCAGAAAAGGATGCATGATCTGAATACGTACTTCCATCAGATCATTGTGTAGCAGTCTGGAAACCCATTTGAATTGTTAATTGTCTTTTTTTTTATGCGTTGTGCATGTCATGCATTAAATATCTGGCACGGTTCAACTAACAGATGTGTTTTCTAGGTTGTTCACTCTTTCATTATTTGACTAAGATTAGTTAGAATTATTAATCTTTTTGTAATGCATATGTATTTTTAGCAAAGAAAGAATAAAAAATATTTCTTAAAATTGAATGTTCTTTAACTCTGGATTTCTCACCAGTTGTGAAAAAGGTCAGCTTCATTGTGCCCATGCAAAGGAATATCGCCAGGATTTTCAATATATTCACATGGGAACTGCAATTTCTGTTAGGTCTACACAAGAAATAATACATACATATGAATCAGGAAGGGATCTATGCAAATACAGCTTTTCCTTCTACTATTTTAGGATCTCCCACAGAACATTTTTCCATATACATCTCTGCATATTATACTGCATAATAGAATACAGGTTCTGTTTTGTAGGAAGATTATTTATTGAAACAGATGTTCATAATGTTGTACCTCGGTCCGCACTGGAAAATTACAGGGGGTGTTTTGTCGCTTTGATATCCAAACATAAGGCTCCTGTCTAAGAAGAGCAGAGGCAATTGCAGTGCTTCCCACAGCAACACAGAAAGCACTGGGGGATAGCAGAGAGAAGGCAAGGCTTATTACTGTGTGCTATAACCGTGTTTTCCTCCTCTCATCTGCCCTCTGGCAGCCGGCCGGTCCCTCCGCAGCTGTGTGGTCCAGCGCCCTGGCCAGCACTAAAACGAGTTCCAGTGGCTGAGCGTGCTGCTGGGGCACTCCCCCCCAGCCCGTGAGGGACCAGAATAAAAACAATTCCGTATCTCCTCCTTTCAGGAAAGGAATCATGTTTACCTGTCTTACTGAAATATGCTGATTTCATTGATGTTTGCAGAGTGGTTTGGTATCCCCCAAAAGCAAGTTGAATGGAGCTGTAAAGTATAATCATCATCACCATCATCATTATTTGCCTAAGACGAAGACCTAGTATTAAATGTGTGTAAGTTCTGTTCTTTATGGATAAAATGTTGAACTATATATAGTGTCACCTTCATTTCCTTTTCTAACACTGCACGTATTAGGCAGCAGGCTGAATTTTTTTAGCACGTGTGCACAGTGCCACCCACTGTTCTGCAGAAATTTCTCTCTGCTCTGCACTATGTCTCTTATGCTGCATTTGTCTGGCGTCTCCATTTCCTCTTCTTTATTTGCTGTGCCACAGGGATATGTCACAAAATGGCAATTTATCTCCTGTGAGTGTTCACCTCACTTGAGCTATCAGGCTAGTGTTTGTTCACACATCTAAGCCAGTTACAAATGTTGCAGCTATTGTATGCGTGCACCGATTCACGAACGGGCTGTGAACAGTTTGTGGAACAGACTTTTCAAATGGCAGTAGCTGCCTTTGTTCTAAATATATAAAGTCTGTTTAATTCTCTTTTTTTTTTTACTGAAATCCCAAATCCTCCCTTCATCTCTGCAGAGGAAGCTGTGGGATGATGAAGAATGTTTCAAGTTTGTGGGAAACAATCAGCTCCACTAGGTATGGTCCAAAATTTACTGAAGGTAATGGGAGCTTCTAACCTTGAATCTGCCCCTTTCAGAGGGAGAAATTGCTACACAACTATACATCTATTCTTTTCTTCCAAACCTCCTTGTGTGCCAGACAAGAGCTATTCGGTGTTCAACATGCAGACACCCTACCTTGTTATCTCATTTCCTCTTTGTCTTAATGTATGAAACCATAAAACATTTCTCTTATTTCTCTTCTGTGGGGTGGAAGGCTGAAGTACACTAATCTACAAATTAATTACTAGGTTGAGGAGAACTGTTGTTTAGTATCATTTTCATCTTTGGACAGCATCAGAAAAATCTACCCATCTTAACATGCCAAACAAACAGTGATTTATTCATCATCTCTTCTCTCTCCAGGGCAAGTTTAGTAAAAATTAACAACAAAGTACATGATTAAAGAAAAACAAAAATGTTGTCCCACTCCCCCCTAAGTAATTAGCTAGGGATTGTCTAGACACACACTTTGGTTTTCTCATGACTTGGCGCTCTCACTACAATTTATGTCCGCACAGGGAAATGATTCAGTTAAGGGTCAACCTGCTAAACTGGAGACAAGGCACGAGTAGAAATGAGCAAAGGGAATAAATGACTGGATAATTAATTTCCATTTTCAAAAGTGTCCTTAGCACCTAATGTTGTGGAAACATAGAAGGAAACCAGTAAGTCTAACAAGATCCTATCACATGTTATGGTTTTATAGAAACTATTGCTCTATGCTGTAAACAGAATGCGTATAAGTGGAGTTACTTTAAAATGTAATCTCAGGTACTCTATGTACTCTTGTATGAGAATTTTACCCAAAGCCCTCCTTAGCTGCTAAGGAGAATTAAAATACTGCTGATGAAACTTCAGTAGTACAAAACCTGTGAGGACTAAGGCTAAGGTAGGTATACATAAACTCCATTAGTGTGAAACTTTTAAAATGCCGTCAGCGACATAGGCACGCCAGTAATAAGAATGAGGAATTCTGAAGATTTTACATACTGATAAACAAATGAAGAAAAGAGTTTGTCTACAGAGTCCTAGGAACACAGGAATACAGACATAAGAAGATAGGACAACACTTGCCTTAGTTTGAAAGCACAGGCAGTGAAAAGGAGGTAAATCAGCTAATTTGTGCTTGGAAATGTCCACAATTAAGGAAAAATCTCAGGGAAACTGAACACTGGGGCTCTCTGAAGTTTCCTCAATGTGTATCATTAATCCCTTAAGTAACGGTAGAGCTATTTGACTGGTTGTGCATTAAGAAAATATGTTATTGTCCATAACTATGGTTTCAATAACAGTAAACTTGGTTATGACTACCAAAATTTTATTTGGTAAGGGAGGAAAATGGCTTTCTTACATTCATAAATTGAAATGCATCTAGACAGGTGTCTGAAAATGCAGGTAAGTGCTTAATTGCATTTTCAGAAATGCTTATCACTAAAACCCACTGATTGCAAAAATCTCATTGTTGGCACATACTATTTTTGCAGAGGTGTTGCCATTCCAGGACACAAATTATATGGGACAGACAGACACTGTTGTACTAGTAACAAAGTAGTAGTTTATAAAAGATTACTTATAGTCAAAGCAGATAAATGAATTGGCCATATCAGCTCATAAGACAGAATATCTATTACAGGCAATCACTACAGTATCACTGCCTGACCAAGACAGCATCAGATGCCATGCTGTGACATATTGAGATAGGTCTAAAAAGTTGCAAAACTAGGAGACAGAATATGTGGGATTGCTCAAATAGATCATTATGAGACACCACTTCACAGACAATTCTGAGACTACACTTTTAGACACTGTAAATGGAGCAGCTAGACTGAGAAGACAGCCAAAGAGAAGCAATACCGTTCCCCACAAGTTCTAAAGGAAATCAATTTACTGCCATGTATAACCATGTGCTTAAAACCGTCTCAGTATCAAGCGTAGAAAGTAGTAAACGTGATGACAATTTTTAAAAAGGGCTCTGGGAACTCCAGAGAAGTAAATCTGAAATTGTACCAGGCAAATTCTTAGAAAGTATAATAAATAGTAGAATTAAAGAGTTGATACATGGATAAAAATATCTTGAGGAAGAATCAACATAGCTTTGTAAAGAGAAGCCATACCTCGCAAATCAATTGGAGAAAAATCTATTTGGTATAATCTGCTAGGATCCCCAGAAAGCATTCAACAGGGTTGTTCACCAAAGCCAGTTACAGACGGTAAGCTGTTGTGAAGCAAGAGGGAAAGTCGTCACATGAATAAAGATCTGCTTTAAAGCTATAAAAAACAAAAGTAAGACAAAAGTAAGACTAAGGTACTTTTTTTCTCAGCAGAAGGAAGATAACCACAGAATTCCCCAGGTATCTGTGTGAAGGTTTGCATTATTCAACATGCTCAAGAATGATCTGGAAAATGGAACAAATAGTTAAGAGATACGGTTTTCATATGCCACTAAGTTATTCAGGGCTCCAACAGTAACAGTCCAGTGGGTGGGGCTGGGGAAATAACAGGAAGACCTCATGATAGTAAGAAATAACACATGAAAATCAGTCTAGATAAAATAAAATAATGCACACAGAGAAAAACAACCTTACCTTTACATTTTCATTGTAGGATTCTGAATTACCCATCACTACTCAAGAAAAAGATCCTGAAAACCTGAGCTCAGTAGAGGGCAAAAACCACACAGAATGTTAAAAAGTGTAAAAATAGAAATAGAAAACAAAATAGAACATTATAAATCCAAGGTGCATGCACAACGTGAATATCTTGTGCTGTTTTGGTCCCTCCCCACTCTTCACTTCATAATGGGTAGAGAGCAGAATTAGAGAAGGTTGAAAAGGACAATGAAGGGTGGAGAATGAGATACTCAACTGCTCCTGTAGGTGCTTTAATCCAAACACTAGCTTCTTAAAATTCCCATTCAAAGATTCAAAGATTCATAGAGATGCTTAAGGCCTACAGCTGCCTCAGTACCTGTAAAGGCACCCTGAGTACCAACAGATCTGCTCTTGGTCTGTCCAGAACTGCATAATGGTACTATACTAAGCAAGCCAAGGTATGAAGGCTCCTTAGCTCCACCATGAGCCATAGTCATGCATCTGCAGACTTTGCACACATGCACCAGTCGAGGTCCTGAATCAAATGAGAAGGAAATGGTATAGCTTCCATACATTCTGCCAGAGGACTCCACCTTCAACAGGCCATGAAGAGATATGAGTGTTCATCAGTCATCTCTCAGAGGAATGAGTGTGTTTCTATCCCTCCCAATGAAGTTACTCCATTCTCCCAAATATAAGAAAGAATAATGTTAACATAGCACCAAATACCAACCTGAGGCTACCAGCTCAGTGCCACAGATCCTAAGTTTTCCTGGGTGTCTATCTTTTAAAGTGGGGGTAAGCCTCTAAATTACTCAGAAAATTCTATACAAACCACATAACAAACGGCAGGTGGCACTGTCACGTCAAAACTCATACAATCAACTCATGTTCGTATTTAATCAGGTTTTATTCATAGATAACGGAATGGAAAAGTGAGTGACATGCAAATTTGCAGAGAATAATTAAATATGATTTGCTAAATATTCTTCTTCATCTCTGATTAACCATTTGAGTGTTGCACTGTTCTAATCCTGGATTTGAACTATTACATTCGCCAATACACTTGCGCTGGTTCCTTTTGCTCTGTTGAGCTATTGCGGCAGTTCTACATTCCCTACATTCATGCATAATTGTTTATTCTAAAACTGCTCATCATCACATAGCTAATAAGACAACAAAACTGAAATTTCCTCTCCTCTCACATACAGTGCTCTCTATGAAAGCTGTAATGGCAAAGGAAAAACAGCTTTTACTATATCTTAAAAGCAACAGCTTCTTACTGAAAGATTTACCAAATGGCTGGAAGTAATCAGACACTTCATGAATGAGGAGCAGGAGCAGTCTGGCCATTCTGAAGCACCGATAGCTACAGCCATAACAGTTCATATGTAGAAGTGTCAGCTATAACCACCTCTGGAAAAGGCCCCAAAACACATGCTCCCTGTTTGATATCTATGAGATACCTCTGAGTGCTTCTGCCCTTTACATTTGTAATGCAAGCTGATATGTATTTTTCAAGCCCCTTAGTCCCAGACTGAGGCCAAATTTCTGAAGCATCAGTCACGGGGCCATGAGATGGATAACTAACTACAGGTCATGATTATGAAGCCTAAGCCAACTATCAGAAGAGCAACTGTCTGTTTAACTGCCAATTCCTCTCTGCCATGCAAAACCTCTCCATTTCCATTAATCACAAGGTGGGCTTCAAATGCAGACTCTTTGCCTTCTCAGGGTAGGTGACTTGGACCATAATGTTGAAGACAAAAACAGTGTGTCAGAGATGAGAACTCTCCCTCTACAGACCCCTCCTGGCCCCAGGGAAGGTTTTCATAACAAAAATGTATTTCCAAATCAAAAGTGTGAGATCCCTGGATGGGAATGGAAGATGTGTTGGTCTATTTTTTATTGGACTGAACTAAGAAAAGCTCAGTTTCATTTTGGGTCAAACATTCATAAAGCATGAAACAGAGAATGTTACATCAGCATGTGTTTATAAGTCTGGCTGTGATTGTCACTCCTCCCTTGTGCCATCACCACAGAGCAAAGCACCACTCCAGCCTGCCCTCCACCATGAGGCCCCCTGGAGCAGGGCACCAAACACCAATTCCTCCACCATGAGGCACCATGAAGCAGGGCACCACCCCACCAATTCCTCCACCACAAGGCACCACCATGGAGCAGGGCACCGCTCCACCAATTCCTCCACCATGAGGCACCATACAAACACCACAGCAGGCCCCATCAGGCTGCTAAGGAGTGCCAGGCAAACTGAGTGAAAAGGCACCGCTGCAACTCTCTATATTATGATATTTTGTAAAATCTTAAAGGGTCCTTGAAAATTTTCAAAGCAGAAAGCCCAGGGCGAGCCACCTCTTTCTCCTCTTCGAGGCAATGCGTTGACTGTCACCTGGTTTGGTGACAGGGGAACGGCTGAAGAAGCCTGACACACATCTCCCCCACACCTCATCCCCCAGCCTTCTCTCCACTGAGGCCAGACATGGACCAACCTACTAACGTAAATCCCAGGAGATCTTTTAAGAAGCATGTCTTTGAATACTAAATAGCTTATTTTAATTCTCTCTTTTGGGTTTGGATTATGAACAAAAGATCAACACTTTCCTAACATATATGAAAGCCAAAACTTTTATTTTACTTTGTATTACAATAAAAAATGAGATTATTGTCTAACATCACAGGAGTTGTGGAGCCAAGACTTTATAGAAAACAGGAAAATAATATGAGATTTTAAAGAGAACTGTAGATCTTGAAGTAGGGATTCATAATAAATGGGTGATATCCATAAATGGAGTTAGAGGGAATCTCATCCCAGAGGCAAATTTGATATATAAACATTATCTTTGGCCTGCACTGGAAAATATAGATTAATAAAAATAAAATTCAAAATTATTTCACTATTGAAACTCTGTAAGAGTCTTACTGAAATATTTGAATCTGGTAATGTAAAAATGTATTTGTGTTTATAAGTGAAAAGCCAAGTTTGTGACTTATCTTGGCTTTTTGATATAATATCTTACAGTTACATTGCAGGGATCACAGTACAAAAGATAAGGCCAGACCCAGCCCCAGTCTAAGTTAGGGCCCCTGTGCAGCAGCACATGCTATGTGCCTCAGAAGGCCAAAATAGGGGAGCTCCCCTCTGCTCTAAGGTAACTCCACCCCAGTGTAGGACACTGAGGGGAAGGTAGGGACTCTCCTTTAAATAAAACAGGTGACATATTGTCCCATCAGGAATCCATCTTCTTCTTGCTAGATGTCTCCAAACTAGGTCTAGGTCTCTTCAGCAGCATCTTTGTGTTCATCATCATGGTTCTGACAGCATCCAGAACATGGAATGAAGTGCAACAAACTGAAGCTGAGCAGGAGGTTTGAACCAGATGACCTCCAGAGGTCTCTTCCAACCTCAGTCATCCTGAGATCCTGTCATTCCAAGTCTTGTCTAATCGAGATTTGCTAAATGAAATGAACAGATACTAGTGGCCTGCTTATGAACAGCAGGTAAAGTTTGATGCCCTTTTCAAGTGGTTCAATTAGATTAATTTCCCTAGGCTCTCTCTGTTAATGTGTTATCCTTCCTCCCTGCCTACTATAAGAAATCTAGAGAGACACTCTTCAAGCCAGCTGTGAGGGTGCAAGGACGTGATGCAGAATTTCTTAGCAATTGCCTCCATTTCTGGGCTGTTCAGCATCCCGTATCAACATGCTGCCTGTGGAAAAGCAGTACAAAACTCTCGCTGTTTGTAAGATACGGAGTGGACCTGCCATTAGCGGTACACATGTTGATGCACAAGTGGTGCACAAGCGGAACATGTCCTCACTGGATCTCCCAGGGGAAGGCCAAATGTCACCTACGCTGCTGAGATCTGTAGCTCACAGCTGCAGAGCCTTGTTCTTCTTTTAGTGAGGGTCAACTCTTTTTCTAGTGCTTTCAAAACTTGTTTTGTACCACACGTCCTCTCAGAAGTAGAAAGTAAAGAACTACATAGAAAACCCAGGAAAACAAGCCTTCTAACCAAAGTACTTAAGTCTGTAAAGCTATCTCCCTTAAATGCCACTTCATGTGGTTTCAAGAGTTTGATGTTTAGGATATTCTAAGCTATTCTGCTGCCATACAAGATTAAATCAGAGTAAAAAAAAATCAATTGTTCAATTTAATTTTAAGCTAAATTAAATTCGAGCCCATGCTGTTTTAAATTCTTCAAAGGACATACAAACTGTTTGGGTGGAACAGCAGAAACAATTATTTGCTATCAGCAAGACCTTTCCTTCAAGTATTAGCAAGCCATGTTCCCAGATGGATAAAAGCAATGCCTTAAGCCAAAGAAGCTTATTCCAATTTATTCCAGCTTAGAATCATAGAATCATAGAATCATTAAGGTTGGAAAAGACCTCTAAGATCATCGAGTCCAACCGTCAAACCAACACCACCATACCCACTACACCATGTCCCTAAGCGCCTCATCTACACGTCTTTTAAATACTTCCAGGGATGGTGACTCAACCACTTCCCTGGGCAGCCTGTTCCACGGATTTCTCCTAATGTTCAATAAACTTGTTCCAATTTATTCCAACCAAGAATCTGGCCCAGCACCTTTAAACTTGCTCATAGTA
Organism: Calonectris borealis; assembly: GCF_964195595.1. Classification (NCBI taxonomy): domain Eukaryota; kingdom Metazoa; phylum Chordata; class Aves; order Procellariiformes; family Procellariidae; genus Calonectris; species Calonectris borealis. The sequence goes on from NC_134313.1 coordinate 20,299,756, forward strand.
CTTTGTCTCCCAATTATATCTCAGTGCACTGATTACGGCATAACTACCTAGTTAGGTGATGTATTTAACATGTTAGCATAATTTTCTCTTTGACAACTTTGGAAAACACAGGAATATTCTTTCTCTCTGTGCTCCAAAACTTCTACTGCTGTGATGCTCCTCGTACTCTGAATCATACCACAACCATTGAGCCTGCTTCTGATTTCACTTCCACCAGTATATTTTACATACCACTTCAGTGAAATCAAGAGTCACTGAGGTCTTTAGGAGGAGAAACAGAAGATACAGGCCAGAAAAAATTGAGCATTTGCTTATAACTCTTCTGGTGTGCTGTATTTTAAGAATTCATTAATCATTCACTAGGTGGGGCTGATACCTCACAACCAAGAAAAAGACTGAAAACAGCTGGAAAGGAATTGCTTCAGTAAAAGTAATGTTTTCATTTCAAGGAAAATCTTTGGGTAGGGTAAAATTAATAATTAGCCTCAGATGAGATTTTTTTGAGGGCTTGACCTTCTATATTTGAAATTTTACTCATTTAACTATAAAGTATTTGAATTCTTTTAACATGGACGTTTTGGGCTCAATTCACTTTTTTAAGTGCAGTTGTCTACTGCCATTTGATATTCCTAAGGTCACCTGAGATATCTGCTTAGGACTAGTAGATGTGATGCAAAACCTATAAAAGATCCATGCTTCCTCAAGGAAGCAAGTGGAGGCTAAGAAGCAGAAGCATGTTTGTACATGTAAGGTGGTATGAGATGCACACAGGTAAGTAACATTATGGCAAGAAGCAGCTGAGGTGAATATGATGTGTCAAGTGCAGGAAAACAACAACAACAGGGAAAAATAATTTGAGAATGATCCTTCTCTGACCTATCCAGACCATAAACCCTTATTTGGACAATTTGAAAGCTGATTTGGAAAATGGGGAGGGAGGTCCTTTTTTAAAAGTCATATACAACACCATAAGCAAAGGCCAGAGACAAAATTTGCTATTAAAAATGCTATAAAATATTGTTATAAAGTATTTTTTGCTTTCCAGAAAAATCCCTTTTCTTAGATTTAGCTAATGAAGTCCAATCTACAGACTCCAGCTTGGCAGCTAGGATTTAGCCATATACTCAGTTGGAGCCACGAAAAGGGAATGGTTGTGAAGCAAATAAGCAGCAGAGGTTTCCCTCACACAGAGGCAGACTCTATCCTAAAGCAGCTTAAAGGGGCTGGCAGTCATATTGTGTTGCTGAAGCAGCTCAAAGAAGTTAGCTCCAATGAATGAATTGAGCCCTAAGTCACCAAGGTTCTGGAAGTCATTAAAATAGCAGCAAGAAAGGGGCAGGTAAGAGTTGATTCATATATTCAGTTCAGTATAGTTATTAAATCCTGATCTCAGGACAAAAATTTGGGAAGGCAAGGCGACAAAAGCTGTCATAGGGAAGGGGACGCAAAAACTAACCAGACTGCAGTCACTGGCTAATTTCCTGTGGAATGGGATTCAAGTGAAAATAAAATAAAAACTAAACCTGAAAGAATTCCTTAAGACTATACTTGTTCCACAAATCACAGAAATCTAGTTACAACTGAAGTGGATAAGAAGAATTTGTTAGTCATATGAGTGGAATTTAAAGCAAATGAAATCTAGGTGAGATCACTGAGATTGTGCTTTATGGCAAGCAACAATAATGTGTAGAGAAGGACCATTCACAGTATCTATGAATTCACAGAGAATTCATAGCTCAGTAGCCGTTGCTCAATATTTCTGCCATTTACTTTTAAAACATTTTTACTCATTAACAAAAATTATTCCTACTATAAATGATCAAGTAAAACACTAATAAAGGCACATACATTTAGTTATACTTCTAAAGACAAATCAAAAGGGATTATTTTAGAGAATCACATACCAATTATTCATCAAGCACACAATCTCTTTGATTAGGATTATTATATATGTTCAGTTACAGAAAAACATACCTATGTGCTTGAGTTTAAGGCTTCTCCCTGAAACAACTGAGATTATTTGCATGTTAAAGTTACACATTTTTTACTTGATGAGAAGTATTACAGCATTCTTAGATGGAGTCCTTTTGTCAGGAATTTTTGCACTGAGTCAGAAGTTGAGAGCTATCATGAGCAGCATGATTAAAGCAAATGGAAATCAAAATAGAGTGGAAAGGAAAGAAATTAGGGAGACAATGCAGTAGTATAGGAAAGAGAAGGGAACAACATGGCCAAGAGCCTTTCAGGCTTTCTACCATTCCATTTAGGCAAAACCTCGGTACAGCACAAACAGGGTTACTGAAGAGCAGATTTCGATATTACAGTTAGATTACACTCTTTTTCTGGATTCTATTCCCTTTCAGATTTCAACATGACTGTAGTCTTTTATGGTTATTCATGGTTATTTATGGTATTACTGACATTTAAGGTTATTACTATATATATAGTAATATACATTATTACTAATGGTTTGTATTACAGTAGTGTCTAGAGGGGAATTCAACTGCTCCCAGGCAAGCTGACAACAAGGTTTCACTTTCAATGCTCTAAATACCAACCTTAGTTCAAGACACAGAAGAGAAGGACCAAGGGAAGGAGAGAAGACTTCCCCTCTATGGCAGTGACAAGAGTATGTGCTCACACAACCAATGTCCAAAGTTTTTTTGAAACCCAATTTCCTTCCACCTCCACCCCATCAGAGATCCTCTAATACTTCACAGGCTTTAGAACCCTAAAAGTCAAAATCAAGTGAGGAATTAGTCAGTGTTGCAAAATTTCTTTGGAAACTGTCAGTGAAACCCAAAATCTGAGCATTTAGCCATTTAAGACTATCGTCTGTGAATTCATTATTAGCACTAGGAGACTTCCTGGAGTCTGATAGATTATGAATTCTCTCTTATTTGAGAACATTACATGTTTGATCGAACCTAAACCAAGTCTCATGCAGCCTGAAGAGAGGAGTGAAATCGATCAGCACAGCCATCACCACCCCTAGGAAATGCTGTCTGACAACAATGAAGGATTTACATAAATTGGAGACATTAAACAGATTTTTTCTGACAGGTTCATACCCATAAACATACACCTACTGACATCTATAAAAACATTGCCTGCTAGAGTTTTAATAAGTGAATACCAAAGATATTGACACTGAAGCGACTGTAATTGGAATACTGAGTATGAGGGGAATCAATACTATGTATCTAGTTTTGTAGTTGTTTGAGGTGATTACTTTCATACATTTGCTTATATGCCATTATTTCCTCTTGCTACATGCATTCAATCAAGAAGTTGCTACTAATGTGTGTGGGAATCATCTGTGAGATGATTTATTCCTCACAGTAAAGCCTACAATAAAGAAGGGTTTTTTTAGCTATTGAACAGAAATTATGATGATTGCTTATTACTGTTCAGATGTAATAAGATGTGACCAGATTATTTAGAATCCAGTCTTCTCTTACAAAAAAAAAAGTCATGAAACATCATTAGTCTCTACATCCACAGTCATGTATGCATCTCTCAGTGTATGAAACGAGAACTGTTCCAGTGAATGTTCAGGTCACGTTGTTGAAAACCTTGCAAAATTTATTATGGCTAGTTAACGAGGTACTATTTATGCAAATGTGACAGGCTGAAATTGAGGAAAAAGGACTGTTTCTATCCACATAAGTTTTCTTAGAATTGCATTCCCAAAGCTCTCCAGAGGACAAGGACTCCTCGCCTGGCACAAATAAACTCCAGTGCATGAGCTAAGAAGTCAACAAACACACTTTCCTTTCTATGCACCCAGAAGCAGTGATGAATGTCTCCCCCAAGAAGTTCAGCGCTTTATCATGCAGTCCTATATGACCCAGATCCCTCTAAACATTCAGTCGCCCAGAAGCATGAGTGTCCTGGGGTAGTACAGCTTAACTGCACGTGGCAGCAATTAACGATCATCATTGAATCATAACTGTACTTACCTATTTCACAGTGATGCTGCAAGGATTAACCAAATACTGCATTTCTAAAATTATTTGTGACATCCAGAACAAATTATGTTATTCCAAAAATACAAAGCATTTTCATAGTTATGAAAATAAGTGTGTGATACACTGGTAATAAATGCTTGTGTTAGTAAGCAAGAACTAATAACTACACTGATTTCAATGGTAAAGAATTATTTTGTTTTTACAAAAGCATAAAAAAATACAGAAAAGTAAAAACACTCTAGATTCAGATTAATCTGGGAACCCATAGACATCTACAATGTTGATACCTTATCTCAGCTGTTGTTTAGTCTTCCCTTGCCATCAGGGGAGACAAAAGGACCTGTATAACATGTGATTCATCTCATCCTAAAGCAGAGGTGTATAAAACAAATAATGAATTGTTTCATTGAAGCTCCTATTTCTCTTCTTTGACTGAAGAGGCTAAAGGTGACTGGCAGGGCAAAGAAACCTCTGCTTTTCATAGGCAGACAAAGTTGGTCAATCATGCAGTGAGTCACATACACAGGAAGTCAATTTACATATAACAGCCACTTAAGAACCACAATTCCTCTCACAAAATGAATTATTCTTGCTACAGGATATATGTGAGGTTAGTCAATATACCCAGATTAATTTTCTAAATTTAAAGGCTGCTAAGCTACTTTGAATGAATAAAAAGATGGTGAACAGTCACCTTACATACTATGCCGGTTTTTTGCATTATTAATTGAAGGAAATTATTCATTACATAAAATGTAAACTGCAGGATTGTGGGGCAGAGAAACCCCACTTAAAGTCAGCAGAGAATGGCAGCAGAAATGAAGTTGCCTGAACACATTTCTCTTTTGCACTGCATGAAATCATCTGAAGTTACTTCCATGAGAATGGTTCTTTCTGTATGAAGACATGCCTGTTCTGGTTCTCCTGTTTGTTACAGGATGCTCAGCTATTATGCCTGTTCAGTGCTGTAGATGGAATTGTTAAGTACACAGATAGATGGATTGGATATTTTTCTTTTAGTGCAGATATATAAATTATTACAATAAACAAGTTTTATGAATAACTCAATATTTTAAAGTTGCCAGAGGTAACTGCAATGTTGATACTTTGCTTGTGTTATACAAATTCTTAACAAATAATGATTAGTTTTGCCTAAAATAATTATTTTTCATACTAACTATTGGTCAGAGATTCCTACTGATTTATGTGTATAAGTAATATTTTTAATAGGCTGGAATTGATCATATCACTTTCAAAGAAGATATTCTTGCTGTTGGCTGTTACACTTTCTATCCTTTTGTAAGTGGAAAAATAAAGGCAAAATTAAAGCTTACAAAAAAAGAATCATCTTGTTATCCAGTATGCCACCAAAAGATCATGATGTGTTGCATAACACAATGAACATTCACAGATTCAGGAGCCAGTTTCTTTGAAGGGTATGGACTTTATTGCCTGAGAGATGTTTAAAGTTTAAAAGAGCATTGTTCTTCCATCTCTGCTAAGATGTGCTATTGAGCAAATAACTAATAACAAATTCCTCAAAGAGCCTTCACTTTTGAGAATCCTCAAGAATTCTTCTCTTAAAAGTGAAGGGTCAACCACATATTTCACATAAAAATTAAAAGTTCTGTTGTACACTTTACTATGGTATTGTAATATATTTTTAATAATATTTTTACTACATGTTATTTATTTACTATATTCAAAATTATGCACAGAATGGCTGAGATTGTAAGGGACCTCTGGAGGATATCTCCTCCAACCTCCCTGCTCAAGCAGGGCCGGTTGCCCAGGACCGTGTCTAGATGTTTTTTTAATATCTCCAAGGAGGGAGGCTCCACAATCTCCCTAGGCAACTATTCAAGTGCTCAGTCAGCCTCACAGTAAAAAAGTGTTTCCTGATGTTCAGATAGAACCTCCTGTGTTTCATTTGTGCCCATTGCCTCTGGTTCTGTCACTGGACACCACTGGGATGGTTCAATATCTTTATTAATGACATAGACAGTGGGATTGAGTGCACTCTCAGCAAGTTTGCAGATGACACCAAGCTGAGTGGTGCAGTTGATATACTAGAAGGACAGGATGCCATCCAGAGAGACCTTGACAGGCTTGAGAGCTGGGCCCATGAGGTTCAACAAGGCCAAGTGCAAGGTCCTGCACCTGGGTCGGAGCAATCCCCAGTATCAATACAGGCTGGGGGATGAAGGGATTGAGAGCAGCCCTGCTGAGAAGGACTTGAGGGTACTGGTGGATGAAAAGCTGGACATGAGCTGACTGTGCACTCGCAACCCAGAAGGCCAACCGTATCCTGGGCTGCATCAAAAGAAGCGTGGCCAGCAGGTCGATGGAGGTGATTCTGCCCCTCTACTCTGCTCTGGTGAGACCCCACCTGCAGTACTGTGTCCAGCTATGGGGCCCCCAGCACAAGACAGATGTGGACCTGTTGGAGCAGGTCCAGAGGAGGGCCATGAAAATGATCAGGGGGCTGGAACACCTCTCCTATGAAGAAAGACTGAGAGACTTGGGGTTGTTTAGACTGGAGGAGAAAAGGCTTCAGGAAGACCTTACTGCAACCCTGCAATACTTAAAGGGGGCTTATAAGAAAGACAGAGAACTTTTACCAAGACCTGTAGTGTTAGGACAAGGGGTAACAGTTTTAAACTGAAAGAGGACAGATTTAGCTTAGATATAAGGAAGAAATTCTTTACGGTAAGGGTTGCCCAGAGAAGTTGTGGATGCCCCGTCACTGGAAGTGTTCAAGGTCAGGTTGGATGAGGCTTTGAGCAACCTGATCTAGTGGAAGATGTCCCTGCCCATGGCAGGAAGGTTGGACTAGATGATCTTTAAAGGTTCCTTCCAACCTAAACCATTCTATGATTCTATGAAGAGCCTGGCTGCACCTTGTTTGCACCCTTAGAAGAGACAAAGTCCCTGACTATATGATATTTCTGTCTTGAACTCTTCCCTTCCCAGCTATTCAACTATCTAAATAGTGGATTATTTTGAAGTTGGACAACAAAGTTCATAAAGTGAAAGATATGCATAATTCTTTGCAAGATCTTTCTGCTCAGACTGTATCTGAATTCACCTGCGTACAGAGGTCTCTCCACAAAATGTAGCTTACAGAAATGTTTTTTCTCATCATAAGAGAACAATGAAGAGTCAATGCTGTGTAAAAAAAAAAGTTAACAGCTGTCCTGAAGGGAAGAGTGGGTATTACTTGTTCCATATACTTGGTTTTACTAACCAGGTACAATGTTGCAGCAGCATATTACATTATCATACACAGTCTTCAGTGTTTCTTCCTCTGGTGGGTTGACCCAACTGGCAGCTAAACCCCCATCCAGATGCTCGCTCATTCCCCCATGGTGGGATGGGGGAGAGAATAGGAAGGGCAAAAGCAAGAAAAGCTTATGGGTCAAGATAAAGACCATTTAATAAGGGAAGGGAAAAAAAGAAAAAAAAAAAAAACAACCAAGTGTTGCAAAGGTAATCACTCAACACCTCTCACCAGCAGCCAGATGCCCAGACATTCTCCAAGCACTACTTTCAAAAGACTTCCCCCCGCCCCCTCAGTTTTACCACTTAGCACAACGTTATACAGTATGGAGTATCTCAGTTTGGGTCAGCTGTCCCAGCTGTGTCCCCAACCAGCCTCTTGCCCACCCCCAGCCTACTCTTTGGGGAGGCAGAGTGGGAAACAGAGAAGGTTTTGACGCTGTGTAAGCACTGTCCAGCATTAGCTAAAACATCAATGTGTTACCAACACCATTTTGGTCACAAATCTAAAACACGGCACCATATGAGCTGCTATGAAGAAAATTAACTCCATCCCAGCCAGACCCACTGCACTTTCCTTAAGTTACAAACAAATGGTACATCTTGAGAAAATGTGTTGAGGTGTTGTCAACATTAATGATGCCAAGTTATATATGCGAATGTCGCAAGTATCCATGGAGAAGAGCAGATTGATGTATGTTTGAAATTTCTGAGGGACCCAGAAGATGGTCCAACCAGGTTCTTGCACTGTTGACTAGAGACCAGCAGCCTAGAGTGCGCTAAGGTAAGCACTTGCAACTCAGTTTAGATACAGCTAAAGAAATAACTCAGGTAATAAGGTGTGAGTGGTCTTGAAGGAAAGTGTGTGGTAAATTAGCACAGGAGAAACCAGTGAAGAAACACAAATAGTAAAAAGCAGCTGCTGGAACAGACCACAGGAGAGAATGAATACAAAATGGATTTAAAAGGTGCAAAGTTTACCTGAATTGCTAGCAGAAAAGAACTGACATTTGCCAAATTAGAAGATTTCATCTAAAGGATAATTCCAAGTTTACTTGAGAAGACGACCAAAAGCTTTGCTAGTTGGCTGATTAAGCAGCGAGCTTAGCTGCTGAATAAAACAAGTAATCCTGGGCAGGAACAGTAACAGGAACAGTATATAGATTGTTGCATGCATTTCATGTCCAAAACTTTAATCTCTTTTGGTGAGGACTGAAAAGGTTTTTCTGTAGAGAAAGTGATTCTGTCTCTGATAATATGAATTTAAATCTCAGTTTGATTGATTTAAATCTCATCCTGTGCTGAATGACTTCACTCTCTTTGATCTATTTTTAAATTTCTTTTGAACAAGGCATTATTTTGGATACTAAGTCATAGGAGCTTTCCTTCAGAGTAACAAACCATGTCCCTATCTAAAGAGAAGTATTCTTCCTCTTGATATTTGTACGTAATCTTCCTTGGCATTGCTGGGTTGTACCTGTTCAATGATAGAAGAATGGAGTAACAGTTCCTAAAAAATGCATTAGGTAGGTCAACAGTCAGGTCTGATTGCATATCTTTTATTCCTCTCTGAGAACTTTGAGGCATTTGGCATAATGCAGCTAAAATTAAAATTTGAAAATTCTTAATAATCCCCCTCACCAATCTAATAATAATGAAAGTAGCATTCAGCCTTGCATTACACACACTGTTTACTAAACTCAGTTTTATATATTAAATCCCATTTCCAATACAATTTCAGCAGAAAATACCAGCAACTTGCTTTCCTATGCAGTTGGTGGATGTAAAGTTAGCCCTTACTTTGAAAATAAAACTGCTCATATGTGTAGGTTGCTCTACAGAACTACCTCCCCAGCTACTCTTTTTTTACTTCCTACCACATTGTAAAAGGCAAGAAAATAAATAGGGTCTGAAAGTGGGTAGTGTTCAAAGATACTGAAAGCAGCTTTCTTAACATAGCCCTGATTCCATACTCTCTTAAACTGTTTTCACACAATGTGGACCAAACTGTGTGTCTTCTTCTGATCTGTCTGTTCTATGCAGCTAACTCAAAGAAAGTGAGATCTGTCTGGTTTCGGCTGGACCATTTCCACAAGAAAAGCAGAATATCCCTGGAGGGAATAAAGCTGTTCTAATAAGCTCTGATTTCACTTGCCAAAGGAAACAGCAGAGACTTGCCTAGAGCATTTCTAGGTTTCATCTTTTCTCACCTGTTATTGCAAGAATGAGGTTACAGCAGCTCCCAGACTATATGAAAGAAGGACAGGCTTCAGATAACTAGATTATGAAGGAACCACAACTGCTCCCTAAGAGCACTGCTTCACACTAACCAAAGGGGAAGATTCAGCAGAGGAACTAGCCAATACCACTGTCATTTTAAGGAAGTGGCTCTTGATCTGTGTCAAGGGAATTGAGTTTATGATACGGATTATGTCTGGTGTTGAATGTAATAGAGTTCAGGTTTCAATGGCTTGCATTGAGGCCAAAATTTGCAACAAATGGTGAAATACTGGAACTGCCAAAATCTGTTATTTTTAACCCTTGATATGATGCATTACTCACAATGCTTGGATGCATATAAAAAACTGAAAGATACATTATTGAAACTGACCGTTTCCATAGAAACTACTGTATGGCAGATGTCAGCAAAATCATGAATGGTGCTGTCAACATGAGCAGGATCCCATTATTCAGCAGTCACAGCACCATAACGAAGGAATGTTTAACAGAACTGTATGGTATCTTTCACCCAGTGGACAGTTAAATTGTCGAGAACTTTGCACAAAGTGTTATCAACATCGAAACAGAAATGACTTCAAAAATGAATTTGCAGCATCATGAAAGGTTATTAAACATGTTAGGCTCCATTCAACCTTTGGCTCATCAAGTCCCTGTGCTGCTGGAAACTATGAAGATGTTCCTGGAGAAAGTTTTCCCTAGATGTGTCCTACATATCACACTATTTTTCTAAACTTTTCCCTCTATTCTACCACATAAGGTCCAGGACAACCAATCCAATTTTACGTTCCAAATACAGACTAATATATGAGATCAAAAAACTTTAAAAATTTGGAAATATAATGTGTCAGAAATCCCAGTAACTTACAATCAGTTGATTGTGAAGCACTACTGTGAGAGAGAATCAAGGCTATTTGAAAAGATAAGGACAAATTTTGGGATCTGCACATCCTGGCTTTTTCCTATATATCACAATATTCCAGCTGGAAAAAGTGACTACACGATTGCCATAAAATCATAGCTTTCAACAGCAGGAGTACAGAAGATCAGGAAAATATATTATAAAAGAGGTTTTTGTAACAGCTGGCTTTTTGCTGAAGCAAATTTTTCAACTCCCACAACAGACATACTGGGTTGCAACTCATATTTCAGCATTCCAGCAAAAAATTTTCTGTACTGTCTCTTGAAATAATGAAATCTGTTTTTTCAATCAGTGGTATCATATCAGGGAAATATCAGCTGGAGCATTGGTAAAGACAGTAGTTGAGGCAGATGTCACTACCATTCAGTTGTTACAGATATTCCAGACATGACAAAGCAGAACTGAATAACCCCTTCAGTCTGAACCACCTCTCTGAACCATGCAGACGTGGTTCTATCCAACGTTACAAATTCCATGCACCAAACCACCTTGGAAATGTCCGTGGTTGACTTCAGCAGCAGCACTTCACTGGCAGAGTGAATAGACCAAATGATTCTCTCTTTGTACTGTTATATTAGTTTTTGCCACTACTCCAGTGGCATAAGAATATGGTTGCCTGAGCGGGTTTGCCAAGGGAATGATAAAATTATGAAAGCTGTTGCTTTGGTTCTTCATGTACAAATTAGCAGGAGCAACGAATAGCTGATCCTTTAAGATTTCCCCAGAAAAATGCGCCCGTAGTCCCTGTTTCTTGTGTCTCTAGTGGTAGAAAAATAAATCCTCTATTTCTGAGCCTTTCTAATCATAAAACATTTTTCTCATTTCCTTGAAATGTTCCAGCTTTATTTTATTGGTACATTTGAAAATAATTTTCTGGATGTTTTCTAAAAGTTCTTTTTTTAATGAAAATCTAAATTTACAACTAGCAGAGAGCCAGAACTCACAAGTAAGAAACTATATCATGCCCAGATGTCCTGCCTAATTGTGGTGATATGAATTGACATTATGGAAGTTATGGACACTATGGAAGTTTGCTGGTGATGTCGCTTTCCTGCAGTGAGAAATGAGCGTGCAGAATGCATATCAAGCGCGCAAAACTAATGGAGCGTGTAATACATGGCTTTCCTCTAGCACTTTGAAGAAAACACTCTAGTTCAAACACTTGATAATCAGACAAAAAATTAACTTTGAAGTGACATGAATATACCTGTATACAGTCATTATTCCATAAAGGACACAGATAAACAGAAAACTGAACCTGGCCTCTCAAAGTCTTGTACCTGTGCTGAAAATGATACGTCGGAGTATTTTCAGAACAAGTGATCTACAGTTTTAATGATGCTGTGCATTAGATACTCACTTTGACTAGACAAAATCAAAACTTTTAGTCAGGTTCTTAGAAACACCAGTGGATCTGGACTAACAGGGGAAGTACCTGTCCTTTGAATCATGGTAATAGGAGGGGAGTGTTTTCAAATCTCCCTAACAGAGAAAATATGCCTGAAAAAGTCCTTCCAGCTGACGGAAAGAATGACTACTGAAAAGAGGAGTCTGAAAAGAGGTTGAGTGAGTAGTTTCATGACTGAACAATTATGGGTCTATTACACAGCATCTTGCTGTTCTGAGGTACTTACTTCTCATTGATGGTCTTAATGAATTGGTCTTACTGATGGTCTTAATGAATTTTTTAATTATTACTTTTAATTAAGTGCTGGCTTAAGTGCTATCCATCAGAGGGACTGCACTCCTGAATGGCAATCCTGGACTAAAAATGGGTTGAAAGTTGGCTCCATAACGGCAGTTGCTGATAGTTTCGATAGAAAATGAATTCACATTTTTGTGATTATTCACTTAAATTATTTTTCAATTTAATTGTTTTAGACAATAAAAAGTACAATGTCTATGCAAATAAGTAATTATTTTTCTTTATGACACACTTGTAATACAGAATTATAGAGCCAGAAGGAGTCTTAGGAGGTCATCTAACCCTGCCAGCCTGCCTCAGGAAAGGGAGCACCACACCTCTGCTATTCCTGACAGATCCTTGTCCAGTCAGTTCTTTGATGACCAGTGACAGAGACCAAGGTCCCAGATGACCTCCTCCACTGCTTCACCAAAACCTTCCTAATGGCTACCCTATATGTCCTTCCTGTCATTCAACTCCATTACTTCTACACCTGTCCAATGCGGACAAGGAGCACAGAGTATACCCTTCATCTTTGAGAGCAGCTTTTTACGTATCTGGAGACTGTTATAACGTCCATTCCCCTCACCATAGCTATCCCACCCTACCTTTTCTTCTTGGGCCATGATTTCCAAACCTCACCCTGGCTGTTCTCCTCTGGATTCTCTCCGATCAGTGAGCGCTTTTGCCAACAGTCACCTGGAGCAGGTTTCTATGCCAGCAAGTGCTGAACAGAGAGATTGCTGTGGCTGTAGCAACACTACAATATGGTAAAAGTTCAGCTACTCTTCATGTGAAATGCGGAAGATTACTGGTATGCAAAAGATGAACCATTATGAGACCTCTGAAATAAATGTGAGAAAAGTACCTAACTGGAGGCAGTTGTATGCAACAAGTGATGGGGAATCAAAAGCCATTGGTATGACACACAAAGCCATGTTTTGCACGCTACAGAACTTCCCCTCCTGGCAGGCTCCACCACAATGCAGGCAGCCGCCCGCCCTGGCAAGGAGTAAGAGGTGGCAGAAAAAGCAAATTTGCAAAAGCAAGTATTTTAAATTTGTCAGAAATAACTGTTTCATAGGAGAAGAGGAAAAGTAGCAAGGAGGGTGAGCCTAACTCTTGCACTATTTTACTGAGGAGCTACAAAGTCAGCACAGGACAGTGCCAAAGATATTCCAGAGTCTTTTGAAAACAGGCTTACTGCAGCTAAGTTAAAATAGGCTCTTTCGCATACATCGACTGGCCTTTACAATGACTGTTTTACTTGAGTGATGTCAGTCTTGTGGTCGTAGGAGTAGCATAAGTGGGGTACACTATCTATTTAGAAACATGTTTGGTTTTACGTATATTAAAAGGGGGTAGGGGTGTGGCTTCAAAATCGCTCTGTGAATTTGCTTGGAGAACTCTGCAGGTCTGTCCCTGGAGGAAGCCCCGGAGCCTGCAGGTGCAGCCGGACGGCAAGCAGCGGGCCCGCACTCCTGCCCCCGGCACCGCGGCCTCCGGGACCGCGGGGCGGGCCGGGGGCGGGCCGGGCCGGGGGCGGTGGCGGCTCGGCCCCGCGGCGGGAGGGCGGTGGCCCGGCCCCGCCCGGCCCGCCCCGCGGTCGCTCGGCCCCCCCGCTGCCGCCTGCCCCCCGCAGCACATGACCCGCCATGGAGGCGCGCCGGCGCTGCCCAGAAGTTTGGAGCCGGGAGAGCGGGCAGCGGCTGCCTGCGAGGGGGCGGCGGCAGCCGGCGCCCGGCCGCGGGCGGCACCGCCGGGCGGCGGGCAGGTAAGGCGGGGCGGCGGCGGCGACCGGGCGGGCCGAGGGGAGGCAGCCGCGCCGAGACGCCCGGTCCGCGGGGGCTGCTCCAGCGGCGGCGGGAGGCGAGGGGGGCAACTTCGGCAGCGGCTCCGGGGGAAGTGCGACCGCGGGGCTGCCGCGGGGCGAGCAGGGGAGGGTGCCCCGGCGCCGAGGACGGAGCTGCGGGGCCGGAGCGGGCGCGGGGCGCGGCCGGGCAGAGGCGCAGCCCCTCGGGATGCTGTCGGGGCGGCCCCCGGATGCCCGCGGGCCCGCTGAAGCCGGTGTCCGTGTCGTGTTGCCCGGGTTGGTTTCCTCCACCCTCGACCCAGCGGCTGGCGGTGAACGACAAAGCGGAGGGGCCGTCGCGGGCAGATGGAGCCGGGCGCTTCCCGACGGCCGCCGGCGCGGGCGAGGTGAAGCCGTCTCGGGTACCCTTGTTCCTTCTGTGTCCTCACAGGTGTAGGCAGCGTTGGGCTGCTGAACACCCTGCCTGACCTCCGCCTCAGCTGGAGGCATCGCTCAGAGGAAGTGGGGACGGTGAGGTGTCCCGGGACGGTAGCCAAAGCAAAGCGATACATTTCTAGTCTGGCCCGGGCGCCCCCCGCGGGGCAGTCTTCTCGGCAGCTTTGTTGTGTTTTCGATCCAGGAGAGTGTGGGCTGCTGCTGGCAGCTACAGGATGAAGTCGCCTCCCTGCTGCATGTCTCTTTCTTCCCAAGCATCACTGGAGGAACCAGGGAGTAGCACATCCCTGGGCTCCCTGGACTCCAGTGTTTTCTCCAGTGAGGAAGAGCAGGGGCCCCTGCTCCAGAAGGTCATTCCCTCCTTGGACTGCTTTACTATCAATGTAGGAGGCAGCCGCTTTGTGATGTCCCAGCAAACTTTGTCTTGCTACCCTGACACCCGTCTTGGCAAACTGGCCGTAGTGGTCTCTGCTGCCCGGGATGTGGCCTCTGGCCTCCTTGAGCTTTGTGATGATGCCAACCTCGTGGAGAATGAATATTTCTTTGACCGGAGCTCACAGGCGTTTCACTACATCTTGAATTACTACCAGACAGGGAGGCTGCATGTGATGGAGCAGCTTTGTGCACTCTCCTTTCTGCAAGAGATCCAGTACTGGGGTTTGGATGAGCTCAGCATCGATTCCTGCTGCAGAGACCGGTGAGTTGTGGGAAGACGTGGTGCACAGGATTGTGGGCTGGGTGAGCTCAGCGTTGACTTGTGTGCAGGGACGCTCAGGTGGGAGATCCAGCAGCGCAGGTAGGTGAGGTAGCAGAGCATTGGGAAAAGTATGCGCAAAGCTGGATGAGTTCAGCTCTGAATCCTACTCAGATGGATGGGTGTAGGAAATGGGAGGAGATGTGTTGGGTGAGGTCACTGTTGGCCTTTGCTGAGGGACAGGTTGGCAGTGGGGTCAAGACAGTGAGACCCTAAAAGGAGCAGGATCTGGGTTGTCCTGTATCGGCTTTGGACTGAACCCGGAAGCTCAAAACGTTTGAAAGGGACAATGCCAGAGATGAAAAAGATTGTGAAAGGAGAGATGTCCTTTCAACCATCCAGTTTGGGGTTATCCTACTTAGAGGGATTGGATGTGGAGTCAGGCGTGGTACCAGGAGGGTTTGGAGCCTCCTCACCGTGCACTTTTCATTCTGGAGAATTTCCAGATCCAAGCTGGAGAGGCAGAGGGGGGGTGGTCACCTGCCAGGCTGTGTGTGGGTGGCATGGCTCCAGGAAGAGCCGTGATGGGAAGCATCGCACATGGATGTAGCAGCTTACAGGGAGGGGGCAGCAACAGTGGGAACATGGCCCACTGGAGACAAATTGCAACAGGCAGCTTAGGAACGAGGTGGGTTTCAACTGAACCACCCCCAAGACATTTCTGTTAATTCTATTTGCAGTTAATTTTATTTTTTTGCCACCATTTTTACTGTTACTGGTTTGTTTGTTAGTATTGAGGAAATGAATTCTCTAAAGAGTATAACTGCTATTTATCTAAAGCAAAATTATTAGAAAGAAACAAAGAAGCAACCCCACCCCAAAAGGATACTAGAATTATCCTACCCCAGCATGGTCCAGTTCTGCAGCTGAGAGAGTTGGATCCTGGTTTTCATCCCTTTCTTCCTTTCCTGGTAGGTGGAATGGAAAGCTCCTACTTTGGTGGTACAAGGAGCTACAGACCTCTTTGGCATATGCAGGAGTAACTTGTGTATCAAATGAAGGCAAAATTTCATAGCCCCTTTGTCTAAGGCTTGAGATTTGCAGCAGTCAAGAAATACAGACGTGAAAGAAAAGCATTTTTTTGTGTACTTTAGGAATGTTTTTGTTTCATGAAATTGTTCTGTAAATATACTCTTGCTCTAACAAAACACTCAAGTATGCATTTACGGTCTGTAAGTTTTACTCGGCACAGATGCTTGTGCACTTTGTTGTGTGAGGACCCATATATTTAAAGAAAGTAACATAACTTGTCATCTTAGTGTGTATTGATCAGAACTTCATCCATGAATTGCATGGCTTTTATTATGCCTTCCCTTTTAGTATTGCAGATACACAACAATGTAATAAAAATGCAATATAATTAATAAAATTGAGGACAATTTAGAAACAGAGGCTCTGGTTGTGCCAGGATTGCTTACAAGAATGCATGTTAGTCATGTAGCAGATCCTACTGTAGTCAACAAGATCCATATAAATAACATGCTATCAGAATAAAATTATTCTGCACATACAAACTGTCACTGATATGAAATGAGGGAATGGAAATATCAAGTCAATAGAAACATGCTGCAGTGTCTCAATTAATAAAATCATCAAACATATGCTTGACATCAGGGTTTTCTGAGCTCACATAAGGTATACTTTAATGTGTATTCTTATGCCTCCCGTGGTAGAGGATAAGAAAAACATACACATATTGGTATTAAAAATCTCTTTGGGGGGGTTTCTGGGCAGGTACTTCAGGAGGAAGGAGCTGAGTGAAGCCTTAGACATCAAGAAAGATGCAGAAGAACTGGATGCCCAAGATGAGGAAGAGGACTTTTCTGGTAGCCTCTGTCCCAGTGTCAGACAGAAACTTTGGGAAGTTCTGGAAAAGCCTGGCTCCTCTGCAGCAGCCAGGACTTTCGGCACTCTGTCCATGGCTTTTGTTGTTGTGTCCATTGCCAACATGGCGCTGATTTCAGTAGAGCTAAGCTGGCTGGCTCCGCCGCTACTGGATGCCCTAGAGTACCTGTGTATTGCGTGGTTCACTGTGGAGTTTGTTCTGAGGTTCCTGTGTGCGCGGGATCGGTGTCGCTTCCTAAGGAGTGTGGCAAACATCATAGACCTCCTTGCTATTTTACCTTTCTACATCACCCTGCTGGTGGAGAGCCTGTGTGGTGGGGAGAGCTCCCAAGAACTGGAGAACGTGGGGCGCATTGTCCAAGTGCTGAGACTGCTCAGAGCCCTGCGGATGCTGAAGCTGGGAAGACATTCCACAGGTACTTTCGGCCATGGCAGTGGTACTTCTCGTTTTTGCTGCTTACAGCAGTTGTTCCTCGGCACAGTCCCCCATTTTGTGTGCATTTGCCTAACCTTTTTACCCAATCTAATGTTAGCAGTAATGGCTTGTGAAAATCTTACTTTTGGACATTGATAGTTGAGTGGCAGGGGCCTTCTCCAATAAATTTTAGTTCTTCATAAAGCCTGTGTATATTGTTTGTACAGAATATTTACAAAAACAGGCCCCAAAGTTGCATACTGTAAATCATCTACCAGTCATTCACAATGTCATAAATTTACAATTTAGTTGATGTGGTTAGGGATGAAGCAAGAGAAGAAGCAGAGATCATTGACCCACACTTTTTGTATTAACAAAAGGCCATTAATGACAGCTTATAATTACCTGTCACAATTTGTTTTGTTAAGAACTATATGCAAAGAAATTTACCATGATTTTGTCTACATCATAGATCCTGAAAACAACCAGGATAGAGAACGTTTCAGGAAAACTGTTTAAACTGAATCACACTGGGCAGTGGGTCAAGGGGCTCTCTGGCCCTGTTGAACATGCCGATATCTATGTGCTATGTGGAGCACAGTGGGGGGCTGTTTACTGAATGGACCTACGTGCAGCTCAGAGCAGCAGCGTGAGGTTCAGTCAGCATTCACCCCTCGGTGTGCGGCCCTTGGTGTCCAGGCACTTCTGACAGGTCAGCAGATGGATGAACAGCAAGCAGGGGTAGGGTGGAAGGTGAAATGCATTTCCGAGAACATTTTTGTTCACTGTTTCTGAGTAGTGAAGGAAGGCATAAAAGGTAATGTTTTCCAGTGGGAATTTATCAGAGGAAGCTGGAAATGGTTGGAAGGTGTTGTGTTTCCCCTTGTGTTTACCTCATTTTTATTACTACTTCATGATATGTGCATGCCTGGATATATGAAAGAGTAAAAGCCGTACTCCCACCATATCCTCTCCATGCCATGAGGTTGTCCAGTGCTTGGCATTTTGAAAGTGATTTAATTATGTTCCCTTAGTGGGAATATGGCACTGAATTTGACAGGAGAAATGTTTAGCCAACACTTGGAGTTTTGAAAACTCACACCCTAATAATACATCATGGTCTCTGTCCTGCAGTGTTAGCCTGTTCTGAAGATGGTGATGGTCATTCTTACATGGCACTCAACGTACTCTTCCAGGATTTTCTGCCACGGAGCAAGAATGGGTTGATGCTTCTCTTTTTTGGAGAGCCATCTCCACCCTCTTTGTGAACTGGCCCTACTCCAGCAGGCATTACAGTGTGCTCGCAGCAGCAGAATGTGTCTATTTTTGTTCCCACTGAAGAGCAGTGAACCTGCCTGCCAATGGCAGGGAGTAGCTTTAATGCTACTGAGCGTAATCATAGTGGTTTGGGAAGTATCTTAATCTTACTCGCCTATCCTAGATTATGCCTATACTGATGCATAACTGTCCCTTAGAAAGCAGTTGAAAGGAAACTTATAATGATTCAGCCTGTCAATGAGCTTGTTTTGCTTCATTATAATTTTTGCAAGGTTTGGTAGGGTTTTTTTGCAAGAAAGGCTGCTACCCGCTTTTGATGGTAGCTCTAATTTGAATGCATTCCTCTCTGATTGTGTTTTGAAAATAAGAAAAAGATTTGAACTCATCAAGGCACTTTTGTGCTGAATAACAAAACAGTGATCCAAAAGTATGTTGATTCTAGTTATAAAGTTTCCAGTTTATTGCATTTTACTGCTATGGAATAAATCCATGAAACTCAATTCTAAGGCTCTTTCTATCAGCTTGAAACCAGATGCTTCAGACACTTGTATAATAGCTGTTAACTTCAGGTATATTAACTTTCAGGGATGGTCTAAACTTTTGTGTCTATTTATTCTTAAATTTGTTAAAATATTACCACAGTTTACATTCAATATTGAGTGCCATTAAGAGTTTAGTAATTCCATGTTAGGTAGAAGTGAATTAATTACATCAAAATCTGGTCTCCTAATCTGGAACTGAGCTATCATCTTTCTACTAGAACCAAACTACCAGTTTCAAAATACAAGAAGCAACACACGTATCTACTTAAACCACCCAGAGCAGTATTACCGTCACTGTGCTTGCTTCTTTGGTAGTTCAGAGTCGCTGCCCACTTAGGCCCAGAACACTTAATCAAATCTGTGTAATTTAAATGTAAAGTCACTGCTTCGATCTTCTGTCAGAGGAGATGCTGCTACTAAGACAAAACATAGCCCTTGTAAATCAAAATAGAAACACACACTCGCAGATCTGAAGCCCTATTTCTGAGCGCTAGAGGTATGTAGCAGAAGAGAGTTTTGTTAATGTGCTTCTAAACACATCCTTAACCACAGCTGCTAATAGAAGATGAACCCCATAAGTACCATACGCAAAGGCCATCCTCCTTGCACGTACCTAGGCAGTCCTGAAAAATCTCAGTGTTTAGGGATGGCACTCAAAAAAATTCTGCTCTCTTGCCCTGGATCTGGCAGCTTTAAGCTTCATCTCCCAGTGAAGCTTCTCTCTGATTCCTGCACTCTCAGACCAGGCAAAGCTTCATGCTCTCCTGACCTGCTTTGTGTGGCAAGAGGGGTGTGAGATCAGAAGAGATGAGAAAATTCGTGGCTGCAGGCAGCAACTCCTCTTTCACCAAGGAGGGGTGATCACAACCACAAGGAGAGCATCTCTGTAGCACTGTGCAGACCCATAGCAAAACTGGGATCCCAACAGCAGCCTGGCTCTGCTCTCAGGGGCAGAAATGAGTTAGGAAAAAACATAACATCAATTCTTTTTTCCACTTTATTTGTAAAGAAATGACAGATTAACCCTTTTTGTGGAAAAGGGACAGAAAAAGAAATGGAAAATCATTTCTGCCCCTTTGAAAGCTGAACCCAGCTAATAGGAGGGATGTGATGCCTAGAAACACTGGAGCTAGACTGGAATGAGTGTATAATTACTTATGCAAAGTGCTATACTTCATCAAGGAGCAACTGAGAAATCAGTAGTGCCTCTACCCAGAAAATGTATAGCTAGAAGGTGAGATCACTCTTCTGAGATACCAACATTATGGATTTGAGTGGCTGCAAGAATAGATGAGAACTGAAGCTGCATTTTTCACATTCTCTGATGCTCCTCAGCTGTTGGCTTCCTTCTGGGGCCACATTTTGTGCGAAGCCTTGCTGGTCCTCCTCTGGGAAGGACTTACAGATTGACTCCTTGAGGATAAGTAGGATGTGAGCATCTTACTTCTGATGGCAATAGGCATATGTTTGAGAGAAGGCTGTAGCATATGTCAGGATGAGATGCCTCTGGATACATGAAAAAGTGAAACTTCAGCACTTCTAGCGCCAAAAATTTAGGATTATTTAAACGCTGTGTGTAAACTGAAGCTTCCGAACATCAGCTTGTATTGCCAAGTCCCTTTGGGCGATAGAGAGATGGAACTTGACCTGCATGGTAGAAATACCTCCCCTTTCTCCTGCTGGCCCCAGGCTGGGGGCAGCTCGCCTGCCCCACACCGGATCTGTTGCAGCACCTTAGCCCTTCCAGCCCTTCCAGCTGTTACAGCTCCTGGCAAGGACTTCTTATGGGAAGTACTAAGACTTGCTGAGGTGTCTGTCCTGGAACAGCCCTAGCTTGTCTGTGTGCTAGGGCTCAGAGACATTTCGAAAAGTTACAATACAGTATAGCAGAATATATTACTCTTTTGAATACACCAACTGATTCCCACTGAGGAATGAACTGTGGAGTCCAGTAAGTTGTCTGATTCATAGATTCATCTAAAAATGGCTTCTGACTTCATCTGAAGACATGAAGAGCTGGAGAACCATTGTTTCACTGATAATTGATTCTAGTGTCACCAAATTAATTTGAATTTTTTTTTTTTTTCATTTCAAGGTCCAGGCACTGTTGTAGTTTCTGGGTTTTGAGTTTTTTTTGCTTTGACAAAATTAAAACAAATTAAACAAATTAAAGGGTTCTTCACTTATTATTTTCCTTTATGATTATCAAGATAACTCTTCAATACCTGTTTTTCTTTTTGATAACTGAGACAGCTTGAGCTCTGTTTTTCCAAACGCTGAATCATTTCTGTTACACTCTTCTGCACCTTCTGCAGGTTTTCAGTACCTTTGTTTTAGATGAGGATAATAGAACTAAGAATACTAAAAAAAAATCAGACTCCTTAACAGTCAGAATAATTAACCATAGGAAGAATATTTTACTGAAGGTGTCATCAATATGATACAAAGGGTTAGCAGTCACTGCCCTGTTCCTCCTCATTTTGACCTGGTTTATGCAAGAGTTGCACTGGTTTTTAGCTATAGTATTCTCAGGACCCATCATAAGGGGCAGACCCTGGCTTTTACAGTACTAATTTATGCTTTGAAAAGAAGTGCTACAGAGGTAATTTTAAATTGGAGTACCTTCTTCCTAGGTCACCTGAAAGGACTTATTCTTTCACCTTGTTCAGTAGGAAGTTTTACAGGGCAATTGATGATAGTAACTTCCTCGGAAGATGAGAGTTTGATCTGGATCCTTGCAATTGTCTCACACAGCTTTTACACTGCTTATCTTAGTGCATTTTCAAAATGTGGAGGCAGTCATATTAACAGGGAAAAGATCACACTGATACATCGTATTCCCCTTGTGTTGCAGATTTAGACTATATCATTGTAATAAACATTCAAACCAACAGATCATAGTTATAGTGATATAAAACCTGGATATGGGCAAGTCCTTAACTGGATTTCGTAGAAGAAAACATTGGAAAAAGAAACACTCCCTACAGACTCCTGTGTGTACTTCCGCTGTTTGCTGCACAGAAACAGAAACTTTAAAACCCATTAGACCTGAAGGGGAAAAGAAACAGCAAAAGCCAGAAGAAATTTTAACATCTTGTAGTTTGAGATTGAGGAAAGAAAAGCAAATCGAATTGCTTGTTACCCTAATGAGCATATGAAGTCTGCAAGCAGAGGCAGAGCTCGAATAAGCTATTTTGCAAACACTGGTTTAGATAGAAGTGTACCCTATGAAGGGTAATTCATAAGCATTGTCTTTTTCTCATTTATTAAAGAAAACAGCACATTTTTAAAGAAGAGTATTAAAAACCAGTCCAAAATCATTTGTGATTCAAAAGATAACTTCAGTCTCCCATGTGTCTCGGCTGAGTTGGTACCCTGTTATCTTCCTTCTTTGTTTATGTGTGCAACATTTATCCATTGCACTATTATTGGATTTACTTTCCTGATTGCTTTGTCAGGCAGTCTAGCCTTGAGGCAGCAGCTCTAAAAGGAACGCGGGTGGTTGTGGGGAGCAGTCAGCTGCACACGAACTCCCCTTGCAGCTCATGGGCCATAGGACTGGTGCAGTCCATTGGTGAATTAACAGAAAAATACCATGTTTGCATTGGGAGGCTTTGCTATCTCCAGTTTTGGCACAAATGCAGCTGCTGCTGGAATACCGTATTCGGTTTGATGTCTGCAGATAAAGATATTGATAGATTTTTGAGGGGAAAGAGGGGTCAAAGAGAGGCGATGAGAACTATAAAAGGATTGAAAACAGTCCTTAGCAAAGAAAAAGTTACTGAGTGACTGAATTGATCTCTAAGCACCCAGCTGGGAACACAAATTTGGTAACTAAGGGTTGCTTGGTCCAAGAGAAAAATATGACAATGGCTGGAAAATACGAGCTTGGCACATTCAGACTGAAAGTAGGCAGCAGGTGGTTTTAGTGGGTTTTTTAATGGTTATTTAGATAACTTGTTAAAAATTGTGCTAGATCTTCTCTTATAGCCAATTATTAAATCAAAATTGGTTAGTTTTTCTAAATCATACGCGTATGTAGTTCAAACGATAAGTAAGGAGGCAAATTTCTATACTCTGTATTAAGGAAACAGAGATGATGTCAGTGGTTGAGTCTAACATTTTAATCTATTTCTTTAAATCATGTTTTCCCAGGAGTGTTGAGCACTAAAGCAGCACCCCTTTTTCTTAAGGCAAGTTCAGCAGTCGTCAAAGAAAAACATAAGGCAGTCAGCTTTCAAATAAGAGATGTTTTGCAAAGTTATGGTGGCAGCTACGTGAATCAGCCCACTGACAGCATTTCTTGTCTTTCAGGCTTGCGGTCTCTTGGGATGACTATCGCACAATGCTACGAGGAGGTTGGCCTTCTGCTGCTTTTCCTCTCTGTAGGAATTTCTATATTTTCCACTGTGGAGTACTTTGTCGAGCAAGGCGTGCCAGGCACAACTTTCTCAAGCGTACCTGGTGCTTGGTGGTGGGCAACAACTTCCATGACGACTGTTGGTTATGGTGACATTAGACCAGACACTACCATTGGTAAGGTAGTGGCCTTTATGTGTATACTGTCAGGAATACTGGTTTTAGCTTTGCCAATAGCTATAATAAATGACCGTTTTTCTGCCTGTTACTTTACACTGAAGATAAAAGAAGCTGCTCTTCGGCAGCGTGAAGCTTTGAAGAAACTCATGAAGAACTCATCCAGCGACTCTAATATCAACGTTAATTTGCGAGACATATATGCACGCAGTGTCATGGACATGTTACGGTTAAAAAGCAGAGAGCGAGCAAGTACAAGAAGCAGTGGAGCAGATGATTTTTGGTTTTGACTTTTAAGTTATTTAGCCTTGTATAGCAAATAGACTACTTCAAAAATGTAGTATGAAGCATCTCTCTTTTTATTGTTTGCCACACAGTGTATTTGCTTTCCCAGCTGGAGTTTTACTTGCTTGGACAGACTGAGATAGCCACTGTATACAAAAGGCAGAATTCATAATATGGAGTCTCTCAAGGGGCTCTGAAACCTGCTTCCAGAACTGGATCATGGTGGGTGAGAGGGGAAATAAGGGGTCCATCAAAGTAAAACAGTGATGCAAACACTTGTCTATGAATCTTATGTCCTTGCTAATGTATAGTAATAAAGTCTTAGCCAAAATTGCCATGGTGTTTTGAATTTTAAAGAACTGTAAGATTTGTGTTTGCATTGGAAGAACAAAAGTTAAAGACTTTAAGAAAATCTGAAAAGGGAAGTCTAAGGGAGTGAAACGTTGAATAAATTTGTGATGACATTCCTATAATGAGCTTCATCTTGACCCCCTTTCTTATCCCCATCTTCTACTCCATTTGCATGAACAAGAAGTTACTAGACCCTGGGGGCGAGAATTTCCTCATTTGAAGAGACGCAAAGGGCTACTAGGTACGTGGTGAGTAGCAGCAGATAGGTGAAAGTATTAAGCAGATGCTTAATAGATCTGCAGCAAAGTATAAAATAGTCATGAAATAGGTGCCATAATGTAGAGTGTCCTCTGCAGTTGCTCTAGAAGTTGCAGGAGCTAATACAGCCTTTGCAGCATAGAAGTCATTCACAAACTTAGTTGGAACGATGCCTTCTCTGTGTGTTTTGATTCCCGTACCTTATTTGTGTAGCTAAGCAGTTTTTGTGCTCAAGTAAAGTCACCAATGGATATCAGAAGAAACAGAAATGGTAAAAGGTAACAAGCTACTCATTTCTCTGTCTCCCATTAAAATCAGTAGGTATTCCAAGTGGGTCAGATTTTTAAAATACTAATAATCTTCACTGACCCATTATTAGAAAAATCCTTCATCAAGATCTTTTGTTCCAAAGGAAAAATGAGCACTTGTTGGACTGGATGCTTAGTCTAATGCAGTAATCAAAGTACAAAATTAAAATAATCAAAGGTATTTTCGGTCAAGTTTCCCACCACTTACCTCTCCAGTGGCCCAATATCATTCTTAGCAAACAAAGCTTTTCTTTAATATAATTTCACTGTCCTAGACTATGACATTGCCACAGTATGCATATAACTCAACTAGTAGGTTAAATAAAAAAATCACAAGCCTCTCTCATTTCATGTTTCTTTTGGGCAATATAAGTACAATCATTATTTACATTTGACATTAATTCAACATACTCACTAAAAAGAAACATCTATTAACTCTGGATTATTTAATTTTATAAGGTATTTATGTATATAGAAGGCTTAAACTGCCTTTGAGGATATATGAATGGGTGAAATAATCTGCTTTTAATAAACATTGAATAATACTTGTTTTGAAACAACAGTGTGTTTTCCTCCAATTCCCTATAAAAGGTGGTGTAAACACAGCAAGCAAAATTTTCAAAGGCTCCAACCTTGATGCAAACTGAGTAGCATTTCAGCATAAAACAACTTCTGATTTGTCAGGTGGCATCAGTCAGCATTTGGATTTGGGACCAATGCAGCATATGCAGCTGTCACCAGGGTCAGAAGGAAGCCAAGGGAAAACACTGGAGACCAAAAGAGTGTGTCTTGCTCTACCAGAAATTGTCTAGGTGTGAAAATTCATAGGTCAGCCTCATGGTCTGTGTTACATAGAGAGCAAAGTGTGTCAGCACAGTGTTCCCCTCTGCCCAAATACTCTATGAATCCATCACAAAACTCCCATTGATGTCCAGGAGACAAAATTAATTCTGCAGGGGAAGGTTTGGTGCAGCCCACTCTAGGTTATTATTTCATAGCTCCTCGGAGCAGGAAGTCTCTCAGGCTGCACAAATTGTACAGGCTGTTTCTCATTCAAAAGTCGTTCTAATTATAGAGAATTAGGAAGAAGCTTTCATTGTGGGAAGGCTGTTTTGTAATGTCTTTTGTGCTTTCTTGTACAGCATCTGATCTCTGTTTGAGAAAGGAAATGCAGTTAGATAGCTGATTGATTCTCTTTAGGGAAAGGCTGCTTTTATCGCATCCTGTGCTTTTTATGAAGGACTCAAAAGAATGAGAGAAATGTTCTGGGATGTATCAGTTGATTCACTCCTTTCACCAGCTCTGGAGATAAAGTTTCCTAGAAATGCCCATGGGGAGACGTGGCTGAGACGTTATCCAGGAGCTGCTTCGGCTTCTATTTTCAGACCTCTTGATTTTAAATTCAGTCTCCCAAGAAGTATTTGTCAATCATGTTGTTTATGCAGCAAGGTTATCTATCACATCATGGGCTGAGACTAGCAAATCATTCTGCAGATGAAGGCCAGTTCTGCTTTCAGCTCTTAGAGGCGGAAGGACCAGAGCATTTGTCCTGAGCAACAAACAGTACAGGACATTACACCTCTAAAACAAGAAGCTATGCCATGTACTTACTACCACAGAAAATAGCTCAGTCACCACTAAGGCACCAAATTAAGGATGTTACTGTGCTATCTTTAGAATATCACACTGAAGATAAGAAACTACCTCTTGTCCTCACATCTGTTCTGCCATTTCCATCCCACAGCAGACTTGGCAGAAAGGATCATGTGTTAGAACATCAGTAGCATTGGCTGAAAAATCAGCGGTTTAGCTTAAAACACCCAATATTTTCAAAAGCTGGTATCAAAGGATGTAGCTGCAGCACTTACAGCAAGCCTGCATTAACCTTGGTTACAGGAAACAATAATAGTGAAAATGCAGTGGTATAGACTACAGTGCAGACTAACAATGTGAAAAATCCTGTATATTTGTTTATAGATGCTTAAGGGCAGCTTTTAGTTGGGGACAGTGTGGTCCAACCCCACCAGAACTTTTTAAACATCACTAAAATTGTTCTTTATCGTTCTCACTTTGAAGAAAGTCAACAGCTTCCTTGGGTGCATCAGGCAGAGCATTGCCAGCAGGTCAAGGGAGGTGGTCCTCCTCCTCTGCTCAACCCTGGTGAGACACATCTGGGTGCCGTGCCCAGTGCTGGGCCCCCCAGTACAAGAAAGACAGGGACATACTGGAGATAGTACAGCAAAATATTGGAGTGCCAGGTTGCAGAGACCAGCATGTTGGGGAACCCCTGAGTCCAGGACAGGTTGGTATTCTGGTAGCTGTGGGGGGATTTATCACGTCTGGGGGTAAGTTTTGGAAAGGTATTTAGAAATTTGTCTTTGCTAATATTTTACAAGTGTCTAATAATGTGATTTACCTGTTGTACTGTACCGATATTGATCCTGAATGCATAGTTCGCTGATCACTTTAATCGTGTGGTTTTAGTAAGTCAATAAACCACTTCAATCTTGATTTGATATAAACTATGTAAGTCGAGCAATTTTCCCGCAGGACAGGAGTTTTACTGGCCAACTCTGAGCTTGTGGGATTGCCACATGGCAAATATGATTGAGCACAAAAAGGAGCAAAAAGGAAAGGAGAAAGTTATGAGGTCTTTTAGAAGGTAATGCCCATTTATTTTTGTTTTCTGACATAAGAAAGTGCTCTCATCTTGTTATAATTATTTTGATAATGAGTGACGTGCTTTTCTCATTTTCTACAGTATTGTCCTCTCAAACCTGCATTGAGGTATACATGCATACACACAGCTCTACCAGAACATACTCTGTTGAGATGCCCACCATCTAAACTGCACTAGAGCAGCTGTTGCTGACGCCTCCGGTGCTTAGCTGTGCTCTTATCAGATAGCCTCACTGCAGAAAGGGTAGAGCAGCGCAGGCTGTAGTCACACCTCTGATTGCAGACAAGGGGTCTTCAGGGCTCTAGGCTCTTGAAAACGTCATTCACCAAAGAGGAGGGCTGGAGTCAATAATGTCTCTAGGACTGAGATGCATTTTTCACTTATAACCTCTTGTCAATTATGTTTTTTGAGAGTTTTAATGAGTCCTGTAATTATTATGGCTTTGCCTTTTATTTAAACACAAATACTAGAAAACACAAACATCTCCAGACAAAAGCAGAGCTGCCACGCGCTCGCTGTTCGTAAGAGTTTGATGAGGCATTTACATTTTGTTTTAAAAAATGAGCTTGACCTGATGAGCAGTCAGTAACTAAAGACATCAGAAAATGAATTTTAATGAAAGACTAAGCTGAAGAATTCAGTTATAATTAACTTTGTTGTTGTTTTTGGTACATGAAATATAGAATCTTTTCTGACAAAACCTTGACCCCGATGTATAGGACTGGTGCTTCTGCAAGAGGATGGCACTGTCAGCAGGAGGGAGAGCACAGCCCATTTTGCCTGTGCCTCTCACAGGCGTGCTTGAAAAGCATGAGCATACACACCCCTCCTCACAGAAAAACAGGAGGGAAATTTGGTGCAGGTGGGTCTTGCAGCCTGCCCTATTACAAGATTTCTATGTATGTCAGACAAAAAAATTCTAGACTAAAACCAGAACCTATTTAAAGGTATTTGGGGCACTGTTATCTATTTTACTTATGCTAAGTTTCTGCTCTGCATACATCAGCAACCTCTTTAGCTGGGGTGAGGATAAGGAAGGGATCCCACCTAATGCCACAAAAGCAGGTCCAGCACCAGCCGATGTAAACATCAGTTGCTGTCAGTCTTTCTCAGGCCCCCAAGAAGTTGCCTGTGAGATGACTTAGAACATACCAAAGAGTGAGGAACCCAGAACAGCCTGAAGTTAGGTTGGGTCTTTTAAAAAGTCTACAGTTGTGTTCATCTGATTAAAATTATGTAAAATGCCTATTATGATGGTGAAAAAACCCATGCCTTTGTAACAGCTTCTCAAAATGAAATAATCATCTTCCTTATCAAGCAAAGCAAGACTCCTGCAGATGCAAGATTTTCTCTAATTATACCTAATTTTGTACAGCTTTTAATAAAACTCAAAGTGCTTGTAAGTCATGTAGTATTACTGTGTAGTCCTGTAAGTTGCTACACACATTTCACTTCCAACGGCTTAACTCGGAAAGGCAGTTCTATTTCCAACTCTGTGCCACAGAGATAGATCCTAGGAAATGGCTGAAGTGCATGACTCTTCACTACCTAATGCATGAACCAGTTTCTCAGGAAAACTTGGAAAAGGATTCATAATGGCCTCTTGCAGTTGCCATAAAAAACAAGCACGGTGAATTGACTTGTCCTAAGCACGTTTTTTCAACACAACCGACAAAGGCAATTGGCTTGAAAATAGTTAAAAGATAACTTTACAGCTGGCCCTGTGTTACAGATTTCTGAATCATAACTCTCAGCCTGAGGCATGAAATATATTATGCAATCCAACTGTGTTGAATTATGGAAAAATATTCCAAGATGAACTGCTTAAGAACTGCTGCCCAGTGAAGCAACATTCATAAACTCATAGTTCTTTTGTCCTAAACTAGCAATGTCATTGTGGTCTTTAGAACATGATGTCAGAAACTGCCAGGGTTACGGGCTCTGTGGGATCCCTCCATAGCTTTTGTGATGTGTGTTAGATGCTGCAGTGATAAAAGCTGTTACTACTGAAGCCCTAAACACACAGATTAAGCCATTATTTATGATGAGTATATGAGAAGAAAAATAATGAAGGTGGAACAGGAAAGAGAAAATTAATTTAAATTTATATTAATTTTAATTTAAAATAAGAAGTTGACATTCTTCAGCTGAGATTTACCAGTGCCTTTTTGTGACTGACCTCGTGTGTTTTACTCCTCATACCTTCTCATAAGAAATGAAGAACACATGGTTCAGTGCAGAGGAAGAAATTCTTTTCAGCTCATTAACTGACATGCATAATATGTCCATACCACAAATTAGATCACATACTAATAATTCATACCTCATCCTAGCCATTCAGCTGTATATCAGACACACCTCTGCCCTGAACCATGCGTAAGCGTGCGGCTTCATATTTGCATTGTTCTTCTGTAGATCAACACCAAAAAAACTTTCTATAAGAAGTAAACTCCAAGTTAAAGGAATAAGATCTGGTTTAGTCTATTTCCAGTTCCTGCTCTTTGTTATTTCTGCTGTCAGTCCTTGTTTAACCCTCCCATCTTCTCTTCCTGGCAGGAATTGCTGAATAACAGATGGAAGAATTGCCAATCACAGCCTTTCAGTGTCAAAATGTAGACAAACCTACCCCACAAACCTGTGTTCTGTTTTCCTATATTAGAAACAAAATCCAAGTCAAAAGAAACAAGTGTGGTGTTTCTCTCACAGCTACAAGGACAGCATTGATTAGGAACCAACAGAACTACAGTTTTCCAAATTACTGGAAGCTATATGCTTACAGTTGGTCAAAACGGTGTTACCTGTCATGTAACATATCTATTTATATCACTAGGAAACCAGACTTCAGTAACAAACAAAGAAGGAATACTCTCTCAGAAAATATCTGTCTTCTGGGTTTAGAGGGAATATAATTGATACTGTAAACACGCCCAAGAGGCAAGATCCCACTGTGCGATTGTTGCACCAAATCAAAACACAGCCCTTTCCTAAAGACCCTTCCATCCAAATGTGCAGGACAAACCAAACCCTATATTCAATTTGACAGTGTAAAGGAGTGAAGCTTGTCCAAAAAGCCTTTATATGGATTTGTTGTAGAAATAATGCAACATGTTCCCCACGGCAAATCTACCGATGTAATGGAATTACACCAGGATGAATTTTGCCCACTTTCCAACCAATACTCTTTATAAGAAGCTTTGTTGTGTGAAAGCTGGATATGTGGTTGGGCCACAAAAGGGACCAAAACCAACATCCAAATTATGGCCTCTGTTATGCAGGCTGCCTCCTTCCATATGGAGATGAATCCAGTTTGCTTGTGCCAAGCATCACAATGGAAATACTGGCAGACTGAGCTAACAAAATGCCACTGGCCATCATAATACAGAGGCTGCATCGTGCTGCACATGCTCCCATCAGCTGTCCAGCAGGAGATTTCATTAGAACAGATGTGACAATACACAAGCCCAAAAAAAAAAAAAAAAAAAAAAGAAAAGGGAAAGCTCTTGTCCTCACCTACCACCAGGATTTCAATCTGGTTCAGAGCTAGAATTATTTCACTATCAATTATTTAATGTTCTTAGAGTTCAACACTAGAGTAAGCAAAAGATTCAGTGCAAGAATAATGAGTGTTATTTATGCAGTATCTTTCCGTACCAAAAATGTCACTTTCCGATGACAATTCAGTACTTCAGTAATCATTGCTTACATTCCCTATCACATACATCATCACAAACTGCAGACCTATCTCCAGCTGGTGGATCAAGAAAGTTTCGTTTATTCATGGTATGTTTCTGTTCACATTATCTTTTCAATTTCTTAAGATCAAGTGTGCTATTCTCGCCTGCATTTTTTCATAAGTCTCAGATCAGAGCTACATTTGCCAGAGAGACATGGTCCTTTAGATGATTCATGCTAGAATGATGTGGTCTGTGGTGCAAGCACCAGTAATACTGGTAATAGGCAGGGGAACACAATACAGGTGCAATAACAGGACAGAAAGTCACACAGGTGCCTGTTTCAGAAGCAGAAGATGCTATGCTTATGGGATGCAGTAAGCCACAGCTTTTCACCCTGCAATCTAAGTCCAGTCTGTGAGGCAAAACCAAGTGGTCATTAAATGAGCCCAGTGAAATGCAGACCCACAAGGCACACAGGCAGAAGGAGATGCTCTGCACATCCTCAGCTCCCTTTCCAGCTTGCCTATTCCTCATATTTTTCCCAGCCAGCTTCCCAAAACTGTGGAAAAGCCCCCCTGTAGGCCAGTTGCACCTGGGAGGATGTGTTCAATGCCACTGAACTCACCCAGGGAACAAATATTCTAGAATTTGAATGTGTTGAGTGATAAAGCATTATTTACACATTCAATTCTAGCCAGTGCAATATGCTTTTTTTCAGACAGTTTCATTTCCTCACCTAACCTTTCTGTGTAGAGGTGTTCAATTAGCAAGGTAAAATATAATCTGCTAATTAAAGGGAAGATTTTAGCAAAGACAATTAGGAATCTAAGTAAGGCAGGCAAGCTGAAAATACATGACAGTTTGTTAATTGTAAAAATAATTAAAAGAAAAAGAAAATCTTAAAAGACTGATTTACAGTTTAAACCTGGGCAAAGAAAGGCAGAAAAGTCAGAAACTTGTAGAAGAGATAAGACAAGTCCAGAATATGAGATCCAGTTTCAGATACCAAATATTTCCAACCACCTAGCATAAGGCAACTCGCATGCAAACTACTAATTGTTTTGAAATGCATCTCATCCTGTACTCTGGGCAAGGATTAGAAATTTCTCATGTAGGATTTTGGCTTACCAGGTTATATTTGTAAACTCAAACACTTAAAATTTTTAATAGATCTGGACAAGATCTGTCCCTGAGTGAGGGAAAAAGCACTGTAGCTGGACGTATACTTTCCTTTTGGAAACTGCATAGTTGATAATCCTTCACACTTTAAAAAATCTTTTTTTTCCTTTTTGGAATAAAAAGATCTGAAACATTTGTTTAAAACGCAAAATATCTGAGCACTCATAGCGTTGCAGAAACAGGTTAATGCTCTGCCAGGTCCACCTCCCCCATTCCCACCCCAGCGTACACAGAACAGGCTCTTTTCCAGGGAAAGGCTCCTGAAAAACCTTGGAGACATTGTAGAAAGAATATTTTAAGTTTCATGCTGCACACTTGGGACAAATTTCACATCAGGGCAAAAGCTACATGGTACATTCGCTTCAGACATCTGATAAGTGTTAGTATCTTCAGCACAGTCCCAGCATTATGATAAGGGGATGAGAGAAAAAGAAAACAAATTATCGTATTAGTGAACCAGCTGGTTGTTTCTGATCTGAGCATAACACAATGCAATCCAGACAGAAAGGACAGGGAAACCATAAGAGAGTGGCAAATAGCTTTCTTCATTGGTTCCACTCCTCATCTCCAACAACCAAACTAAGGGCAGGGATTGTACATGTGAAATAAGTGTCCCATGTTTATTCAAGCTATATAAAAATTGACAGGCATATTCCTGTCCTTCCAAGGAGGAGGCTAGCAATCGTCAGCACTGGTGCTCAAAATGGCTTTGGAGCAGCACTTAACAGCTGCAAGTGATCTAAATCGATGGGTTGCACTAACTAGCAGGATGCCTAGCAGGAAGGTTTATATCCCTTCTAGTAACTGCAGGGAGGTTTCAGAGCTGACACCCACACCTGAGACAGTGAGTCAGTTCTGGGATGCTGGGGAAGGCAGCATTGCTGATGGACCACGGTTTCTGACTCAACAAAATGTGTTGATCCTTCATGAGGCTTCTGGAGTCACACCAAACCCTACTCAAGAAGAGGAGCTGCAGGTCTGTGACTTGTAGAGCCTCTCATACGGCATCTCAGGGCTGCTCTGGCGCCTGGCAATGGAGATGCTCCAGCTCCCACCTGTGTAGCTGCAGGGAAAGATTAGCCATGCCAGTGACCATCTGATTCAGCTGCCTTTATTTTTTTCTTCTCTTTTTTATTCTGTAACTTGGAATCAATTTCTCTCCTCTACACAGAAAGGCAATGCTGGAGACTTTCTATAGGTCTATTCCTATTTTGTTGGGCTGTGTGCTTAGAAAACTACAGAGGATTTTGTAAACAAGCAATTAAAAGCTGCTTGAAAACCAATTCTGCTGCCGGAAGGATTCAGTCTCAATTGCAGTATTCATATGATGCTATCACTACAGCAACCAAGCCTGTAAACAATACTGATGGTCATGGATAACACATCAGTATTTGGTTTAGTGATTAGAAACAAAACCTGTGTCAGGCTAT
Organism: Calonectris borealis; assembly: GCF_964195595.1. Lineage (NCBI taxonomy): Eukaryota > Metazoa > Chordata > Aves > Procellariiformes > Procellariidae > Calonectris > Calonectris borealis. The sequence continues at coordinate 20,333,633 of NC_134313.1, forward strand.
ATTTCTCTCCTGCCGTTGCAGGCTTCCTGATGGAAATGCTATTTCAAGGGCTTTGCTCTGAAGTATAAGTACATTAGTCTTTGTCTGACAGAAGATCTGAGAAGAAGGTAAAGCTGCAATGCTCCACCAGGTCATCTGGGCTGCTGCTGATTCTTCACATTTCATTGTTATGATGCGACATGTTACTCATGCGTTATCAATGCATACCTACCAGCACGATGACAACACGTTTATTAACACAGGTGGATCCTGTTCCTTCTGAAGTAAGACAAAACTATCATTTAATTCTGGTACCTACAGAGTGAGATCAGTCTTTTGAGTTCCTCAAGAACAGCACCTAGGGAATTCTGCAAAGCCCATGTTATATAATGCCATACAGAAATATTTAATTCACCTGCACCCTAAAAACTAGATAAATCTAAAGAGGTAGTCTTTGTAGAGCAAGATTACTAAATCCAGAATAATATGCCCAATCTGTGCTTAATAAAGTAAAACAAAAATTATTTTGGCATTGCCTCCTGCAGGGCATTGATATGCCTGAGGCAGCTACATAGCACTGATGAAAAAGCCTCAAAAAGTTGAGAGTCTAATCTGCTGCCTTAAAACTCACAGCAGAACTCCTGGTATGGATGAGCTATATTACAACCAGCAGTGAGAGTCATCTAACCCAACCCTAGATACACACAAAGTAGAAAATTTTATATTGAAACAGGTCATCTTAGTGACTCTTTGCAGTCATTTCATCTAAAATAGGATGTCTAAAATAGAATTGTCTATTATTCTCCATTGGCTGAAGGGACCTTTAGAGTGACTAGCTCCGGTTTAGACACTTACATCTTAGAACTCAAAATCATGGAGAGATGAATCATTCCTTTTGAGCCCTTTTTGGTGCCAGCGAGTTTATTGTCTCAGCATTCAACACACAGATTACAGGGAAGTTCTTCACTCTGGATCCGGATAGGACTGCTTTGAATCAATCTAACTGGGCTGCAGCTGAAGAGCTATGCACAACTTGGGTGGTGGTCTTTTCTGGGAAGATTTATTGAAGTGGAAATAATAATCAAAATTATTTTCTCCTTGTTTTGCTCAGTGAATCAGTCAAAAATACTTCTTCAGCTGTTTTAGTACTCCCCTCCCTTAATGCAAGTAAATCCAAGAATGAAATGCCTAAACTTTGGTGGAATTAATCTGGGCATAATTATTTTGTATGCATTACAGGACATCTTTTTAACTCCAGTTCCATGTAGCTCATGTCCTCCAGATGGAGGCATTCATGGGATAAACCAGATAAAAATTTGAAAGGCTTAAAGAATGAAAAGAATTCAACACGGTAAACTTTGAGACCACCCAGAACAAAACGTGTCACCTCTGGATTTTTGGGGGACTAATGATTAAATATTTATGCTCTTATTTCTTCAGTCTTGCTTGTTTTCTATGACTATATAAACACACATCAGATGATCTTAAAAAGTTTGTGAAACTTTATGTTTTCATAAATTTTAGTTCTATTTCTTCCACCCATTCAGAAAGTAAGTTATACATTCGCCATTTTATGTCTTCCTCTCATAGAAGGGAACAATACCGTGTACTTTGAGTGATGGGCTACAAAACATGAATCACAATTACTAAATCACTGAAGTGAGCATTTCACAAACAGCCTTGAGTCTGAAATTTATTTATGCAAAACTATTCCACAACTTCTTGTGAATAGCAAATAGTTGAGAAAGAGAAAAACTCAGTTTTTTAATTGCAAATCAAATGCAGGGCTGCTTTAAAACTGAACATTAATTGTAATAACCAATTTGAGCAATGACATGAATCTACTGTGGGCTCCCTTCCAGCAGTAAAAAAGATATTCTTATATTTTAACTGATTTTTTTTTCATTATTTGCATGTTAAGCATGTTATTTTAAACACCTGTAAAAGACTGATCATACATACCTGATGTTCATTTTACTTGTAAGAATATATAATCTAGCAAATTTAAGCAGCATCTGTTACGGCTATATCTTACTAAAGGCCATCAACTCAATGACAGAGAGAGACTCCTTTTAAATTGTCTTTCATGTTTCATGTATCTGTTCCACAAACATTATTACTCTTTCTGATCTAAACAGTAAGCAAATGAGACATTCACACAATGACTTTAAAGTTGTCATTCTTAACTGAACAGGGGATGTGAATAGAAAAAGGAAGGATCACACTATAAAAATGCATGAAATAGTTAATTTGTATTTTTTTAGCGACTCCTAACATAATTCTATTCCAGATGGCAGTGAGAGTGCAAATCTGTTCTGTTCTGTGAGGATATGGGTTTATAATAGGCTCCAATGGATCAGATCTATTTTTTAATGTTTTTTCACAGAACACTTTAACCATTTCAGTCAACTGCTGTTTGGTTTTATATGCTCAATACGAAGCATTCATATAAGATATTGTGTGTCATTACTCTCCACAAAAGGCCATACCACAGAGACTTTTCTAAACAATTTCTTGCTAGGGGCATTTCCTCTTAGAAGTCAATAAGTTGATTAGTCTACTCCATGGAGGATCTTATCTTAAAGCCAGTCAGTTTAGGAACCAGACTCTCTCAATTACCGTAGCCTTTTCCCTTGTTTGACTCCTTCACTGATGTTCCACCTAAAAAGGTGGGTTTTTTCTATATCAGGACTCCAGTGTCTTCACACTTGGCAAACCAAGAAAGCTTATGGATTACTTCTCCTTCACTCTGTGATGCTGCTCAGTCGCCCGTGGCTGGTAGGATCTCTGCAGCTTTACAACTAGGACGTTGGTCTGGCAGTCTGCGCTTCAACTCTTTGTACCAAAGTCCTAGGGAAATCATAGTCAGAGGTAGATGAGTGCCTCTCGTTGGTTTTCAGCCAGTTCTTTCATGTTTCAGTGCAGAACAAAACTAAAGGTTGTGAAACCTTGAAGTTTAAAATTTAAGAGAGATACTGATTTTGACACACAGGTCCCAGCACTCTGCTCTGGGAATCTGCACAGTCCCAAAACTGATCTCTCAGCACCCGGCACTGTGTGAAGAGGAGTGCTGCTTTCAGAGACCCCAACAGTCAGCAGTTTCCTCCCAAACCTTCAGTGTATCCCCTGTCCTAATTGATGGCACTCTTTTTTTTAGGAAAGCCCCTTTCAACAGAGCACAGAGCATGGTTTTGCTTGCCTCAGGAGCTTAATGAAGCATCACACAGTGGAATACACTTGATACAGTCTCTGGACTTCTTACTTCATTGTAAGAGCCAAGAATCTGACAAATACCTTATAAATGTGTTGAAAGGGACAAAGAAGAAATGAGAACTGTCTCCGCTCCTTCCAGTTAGCTGCACTTCACCACTCAAAAACAATTTTTGAGGTTTCAAAATATCTGTATTTTTCATCCTGCTTTTCTTTGTTTTATTGAGGTTTTGTATTTGTGTTGTAAGCCAGTTGTCCAAACGTGCTTTAGATTTGCCCTCAAAAAGGACTTCTCTCATATAGGAAAGAACTGCAGTCTCCATAAGAGTCTGTTCTGCTTTTGAACAGCACATTAGAGACATAATTCCTTACTCCACTGTAAGGTAACCTGAAGAGTCTTCAAGAAAAGTAGGTGGCTATTTCGTTTCAGCTTATTCATATTTGACGTTGAAGACCAACTACATTGAATTAACAGAATATCTATTCAAGCTAAAAAGCAAAAATAAAGCTAGTTTGCTTTAAGAGAACATCTTGCTCTGATACAAGGTGACTAATGATACTAAGAGATGAATAAATGGGTCTGTAAGCACTGGAACTTGCAATCATGGTTTGTGTAAAAATGGAAAAGCTGGGAGTGGAAGACTGAGCTCCCATGCTCTGGACCTGCTCAGTAATAATTAAGACCTATTACTTTCCAATAATTGTGATATAATGATATTTGTTTTTGTTTTGTAATTTGCATTTTCTTCACCACTTTTTCAAATGTGCAATATTGCTTAAGTATGTATGGATTATTGCTCAGAAATTAAGCTGCCCATAATAACCAGAACACTAGAGGATTAAAGGATAACCCTCTCACTATACTGAAGCTTGAACAAGGAGATGGACTATCCAAACAGTGAGAAATCTTGGTTCTCCTCTTAAATAAATTGAAAGAAGGAAAGCACAACCCCCAACTCCTCCCTTAGGACTGCATAACTGTACTGGCAATTTTCATTATAAAACTTCAAGCAATTTTAATAAGTCTCTTCTTATTTAAAAAAAAAAAAGAGAAGGCCACTGAAAGTGGGTGGCTAGAACTGAAAACGTAGCTATCCTACACAGTTTATGCCATACTGCTAAGAATCTATTTCATCTTCCTTTAATGGAGTCTTTCAATTGACTTAAAGTGAATTAAACCTTATAAGTAACATTCAGGACATGTCTATGGCATAGCAGTTTTTTACCCACTGAATATTCTAATGTGCATATGGCTGTACCTAGAATTCTGGTCCTGAGTCAGACATTGATTTGAGAGCTACTTATTCCCTTATAAAGCCAAATTCAGGTAGTAAATCTGACTCTCTGCAGCTGATGAGATAATTGACATTGATTTCTAAATAGGACTATACAAAACAGGTGGAAAGAAAAGTAGAGACATTTCTCCCAAGTACTTGTTGAAATTTCTGAAATACTTCATTGCAAGGAGACCTGAGATGTGTATTTAATATATAAAAGAAATATTGTATGTGGCTAGTTTGGATATAGTATATGCTTTAAAACAAGGTCAAAATGTTTTTGATAATGGGAATTGTAGGGCAATGTATTGTAACTAACCAACCAATTATTCTGCTTCTCTGCAACTTGTCATTTTGTTATACACCAAAAAACACATTTGCACTTCAGTATTTGTTCATCCATTTCATCGCTAGGATGCTCAGATGCCTTCTAAAATACTAGTCATTGTTTACAGAAAAAAAAATGATGATTTCTGATGGCTGCCAAGTGGCTAATTAACTACACAAGTATATCCCAATTTTTTGTCAAGGGTTTGTTTGTTTATTTTTAGTATAATTACTTCTTAAATACTAATTTGAAAAGAACAAATTCTCACTGTGGAGAAGAGTGTTCTTAGTATACCTTCAAAAGTCTAAATGTAGTGTCCTTCCTCTGGATTTATAACACCGCAGAAGGGATGAATGTGCTTATGTTGTGATCAGCTAGGATCCTTAAAAATGGTAATTATACAGAGGAAAAATATTCTTTCAGAACAAAATATATCTGTAAAAAGAAACCAGAGATGTCATGGAAGATAGATTGATTAGAAGACCTGCTGCTGCATAAAGGGAACCATTTGCCTCTCTGGGGACGCTAAGCAGCACCACCCTGAGTAATACTCCAGAGAATAGCAAACGATGTGGGTGCAACATTAGTTGTTGCTGGACAGGGTGTTACAGATGGCATTGATTGACTCATATGACATAGACATTATGAGTAGCTGGATTTCACTTTTTCCCATACAATATAATGTTATTTCAAACATGCATGCAAAGTGAGTTGGACTTTCTTGGCAAGGACTTCAAATTATGTTTAAAGTTGTTTAAAATGGAGAAGAGGATTTGTCTAATTAACTGAACATGTTTCTCAGCAAGACATTCTGAAAAATGGGAACAGTTTTATGGAAAAAAGGAAAATCCTCTTTTACTTGCCTACTCTGCTAAACTCTTACCTTCTTTTCTTTATCTGAGGATGCATCTCTTATTCTCACCTCACGTCACAAGCAGGCAAGTGCAATCAGTGGCAAACAGTGAAGATCAGGGAACAAGTATACTTAGAGGCTATGGAAAAATCTTGCTATTCTGCTTTTTGCAAATGGATAGTGAGAAAGGGGAAAGCAGTGGGAAATAGCATTGAATGACTAACAGTGATTCAGCAGTGGTGAGGATTTATTCTCATAAACTGGAAATTGTGAAATATTAATCAGAAAAATGTGATTTAAAGCATAATATATAAAATTGTCCAGCTCCTCTGTGTAATATTGCACATACTCAATACATGGAGGATTCAGGGACTCTAAAGCACTATGGACTGGCTGCTGGGTTTCAGGAGTCTCTGTGGACTACGTGAATTATTCAGGTCTGGCAACCTCACATTTCTATATGTGGGCAAAGGAAATGGTTTGCAGGGCTTATTGCACTGGAGGTCAGTAGGCTGGAGTTGTAGATGTAGATAGGTGCCTTCAGATGGGATGGGACAGCAGCATATGTATTATCACCATTTGCTCTCCTCTGACTTCAGTGGTCTTTTGTTTTTGCGTGCTAGAGCAAGTAATTTTCACTCCAATACCAAAGACTATGATTTTGGTTTCTACAGGACGATAAATAAGCTTGTTCCAAACTGGGGCTTCTGGGCATTACTGTAATGCAAATAAATATTTCTCCACTCACTTACAAAAATCTCCTAAAGAAAACAATATTAAGGTTGTATATTCAAGCACACAAAAGTTAGGAACACCTATATTTATGGTTTCTTATGTATTTTTAATTCTACCACATTGTATTCCCACCTGAATGAGTTCTTCAGGAGAAAAAAAACAGCTATGTAAACATGCTGAATTTTATTATATATCACAAGCCTGATATTACTTAATATTTGTGAGTTTCTTTTTTAGGACCAAACCGTGGTTTTTCAGAACTAAACCATGGTCTTTCAGAGCATTTTAATACCTTGTTGATCAAACAAAAAGAGGGGGGCAGAACTTATATTTAAAAGTAATATTCCTTCCCTTTCACAAATCAGCAGTTTTTCTCTTGGCCCTTAATCACCCCAGGACAACATAGGCTTCCACGTCATCTATAGAGGGTTCACTACTTTTTAACACCTCCACCAGAAAAGATCCATTAAAAGGGAAGAAGAGGAAAACCAGCTAGATCCAGAGCCAAGTATGACCCAATTTTCATGCTGCTACATAATGAGAACTGGTGTGGAGTGGGCTGAAGGGGTGGCAACACTTCAGCGTGAGGCAGGGGTACTGACCTGTGGCTGGTCATGCACATGCCTCTGGGGGACAAGGGGGACATGGCCGGACAGCGGACAGAGGATGGAGTCCCACACCAGTCCTGATTTCTTCCTCCCCAGGGCCCGGCATGGATGTACCACCATCCGTCCATGGGAAGAAGCCATCAGGACCAGCAGAAGGTCCTGCCTGTGAAACACAGAAGTGTATGTTGTCTATAAGACAACACGGCCTGTTACTGTGATCCCAGACATAGCTCTGAAAGTCAGGGAGCGACTTGATCCCTGAGAGCAGGAAAGCAAACCCCTGAAGGGTTGTGTTGTGTCCCGCACAAGGCGGAGACATCTACTGAGCTCATGACCCAGCTCTTCCCAGTCTCTGGCAGGGCTTGGGCTTAGTACTCGGGTGTTCAGTTTGCTGATCCGCTAAATCTTTCTAGAGGAATCCTAAGAGAGAGGAATTGAGTGGCATATCCCAACAAAAACTGAATTAAGTCTTCAGGGACCAGGGAAAAAGTGCTTTCTGGAGTCTGTGTATTCCCACTGCTGGGTTTCAATAGTGGAAATCTTCTCCAAATCAACTGCTATTTTCTCCAAACAGAGCTATGAAGGAATCCTTTACAGAGGGAAGCAGGTGGTATTTATACAGAGGGGTAAGTACTGGCTGCCTTCTGACTAAACTGTCCTTATAGTGATGGACTGTTATCATTCTTTGCACAAGCAAGAAGGAAATTTGTTGAAGTTTATGGGAGATTAAAGTTTCATACAAGTAATTCCACAAATAAGAATACTGAAATGTTTGTGATTGTTGCCCTCGGTTCATCAGTGACTCGGCACTGGACTGATTTGCAGGGCTGGTATACCCCAGGCACATCCTCAGCCTCAGAACTGTCTCTACAGGTCCCTGCACTGGTGGCCTTCATGGAGTTGTGGCTAAAGGCCAGCAGTTCCCACACAGTGGTCACTCAGAAGAGGACAGAAAAACATTTCACACCAGATTGAGGGCAAAGCCTTCCCACCATCACCTGGGCCAGCTCTCTGTGATCCACCACCAGCTAACTGCTGCAATCATTGCTTAGCTAACCATTGACAGAGCTTGGAAGTAATAGGGCTAAGAAGTAGGTGGGAGATCACTTGCAGAAGTGGGATCTGTAAGTATGCTGTCACTGAGAAAGGGGCAGGCCATTCTGAAACATCCAGACTGCCTTGAACTGTACCATTGCTGTGCACTGACACACCAAATCCTTCAACACCTGAGAGAAAAGCAATGTGGGTTGCGTGGAGTCATGATCCATGTTGTCCTTGTGCTGTTCACCCATACAGCAGCCCAAGTCCAGAAAGAGGAAAGAGTAGCAGGGTACCAGCATGGAGATAAACAAATGAGGACATCAAGGCACATACAACACGAGATGTTCTGTATCCAGATAAAAAATATTGCTATTTGGTGTTTTTATATCAATTTCTAAGTTCATTCTATATTGATCCAATCTATACCAATGTTCTTACATATTGAGTGTGACTTGGTTAAAAATTGGTAGCCCTTTTGGAGAAATGAAGCGTAAATCAGTCCAGCCACACACTGGATAGGGCCAGACAGCTTCATATACATCCCACTGCTCATCTAGACGATCTGTCACTGACCAATACCATGTCAGCTTGTTCTAGTAGGCTGGATTCAAGGGAAATCTCAGTAAGTTAGTCGAAAAGAAACCCATTAAATATTATTAAGTATATAGATAATATCTTGGACTGCAAAACAGAGGCTGGGAAGCACAGAGTGAAAATATTACATACAATTGCCTTGCTATATATATAACATATTCTTTCCAAGTCATCCACTTGGTTACTTTCAAAGACAAGATCTTAGGTCTAGCCCAGAATGATCACTCTAATATTCTTACAGTGTAGGAGGTTGTTATGTAAAATTTGGTCTTTTGACAATGTTGATCTCATCATTTGGCCAGCAGTGGCAGAGCAGAAGCCCTCAGCAGGGCACACTGTCTCTATAAATCAAAGGTCTTGAGAAGCGTGAGTGTTGTAGCTATGCTGCCTATCAGCCAAGTGGCTCTCAACCAGTCATTTAAGAGGAATGCAGTTTCTGGCTGAAGCTATAGTTGTGCCTGTGGTCCTCCCTTATTAAAGTCTTCAGTGGGATTCCTTTTAGATTCAGGAGAGCAACCCTTCTGGCATACACTGGTAAAACACCCTAGTGTTTTGATGAACTAAGAAGGCTAGACGTTTACCAGGGTGTAGCTGGTGAAGAGACATGTTAACCCATGCACTCAACTCCATAGGTGATAAGGACCCTGCCATGCCTAGCTTTTTCATTTACATATTTCAAGGGTGCACAGTGAGGAGCAGAGGCTCCCTGTGCAGCTTTCTCAGGTGTTCCAGCTCTCCTAGACCACACATAAGAGGTCCTCGGCATTTCACAGGATTGAAACAGTCTGGATAGTTGAAGAATTCATCTTCAAAGGGCTTCAGTGGACACTTAAATAAGAACGCAGACACAGACTTGTGGAGTATCTCTGCTGAACTGGGAAATATTAATCAAATTTCACTCCTCTAAGTGCTGAATGGGCCTGATCTTCAACCTGCTGAAACAAGTTGCCTTAGGTTGCTTCCTTCAAATACGTTCTCTTTAATTTATTACAAAGTAATTGAAATTCAGCATTAGGAAGAGTTCTTTTAAACATAATATTACAGCTAGTAGCTTTAAAAATTCCCAAATTAAGAAAAGCTGACTTAAAGAAAAAGCTTTTGAAAAGATAAGTGGCTTTCATTACGTGTTTGTTTGTCTGTCTGGATTGTTTCCCCATTCGTAAAACAGTGGATTATTAAAAGCTGTTAAATATTGCCACAAGGTCATTTGACCATATAATCTGAAGCAACAGTTAGCCAAAGAAATATCTCCTTCTGAGAGTCAAAGTTGTTCTAGTAGTATGAGGAGCATAACCTAACCAGAAACTGGGTCGTTTTATGTCAATACATATTTGTGGTGTTGGCGGTTTTTAATAGGACTTCAGAGATTACAGCATTAAATTAAACACAATAGATAGAAATTTTAATGAGAGATACAGGGAAATGAAGAAAAGTTATTTCAGAATGTACCACACAAAGAAGAAATATTAAAATATAATACTTTTCTGGCTGTAAAATACATCAAGTATAATAGCATTTCACAGAGGAACTGTTTACGGTTACTCATCCAAATGAGTGAGATAGCCTTGTCTCAGAAGTAAATAAATTATGTGCAAAAGCTTTCAACAGTGCTGAATCTGTTGGTAACACCCTTTTGTCCAATATATATTCAACTTGATATCTCCAGAGTGGTGAACGTCTTATGTCCGTGTATATTCTCAGCTTTATGGGTTCGGATGCTCAGATCTCATTATAAAAGATTAAACTTTCAAGGATTAAATTCTCCTGTATGCATTCAAGACCACATCCATTAATATATTGCCATCGGGGGTAACAGTAATTGACTTTGGCTTAGTTGCTTACTTGGAGGAGGTCTGAATTTTTGCAAAGGAGGTATTTCAGCAAACTGTCCATGGAGGAATAGGTTCAGTCTTCTGTGATATTAGTGTACCCATTCTGAGGTACAAAGGAAAAATAATATCACTAGAGGTAGGAAGATTTCTCATGAATGTGTTTTTTCATGAAGTATGGGTCTCAGAAATCACACTACAAAGCTTAGTTGAGGAATTCATAGAGCAAAAATAAAAGTTGACTCTACTCTGAATGAAACTTTAGATCATTAGCAAAATAAACTATTCCCTCAGGTTTATTCATACTTTGTAGATTTTACAGGCAAAGGTGATCCCTAACATAAAAATCTGTTGGTTTTCTAGCTACTCTTCTCTCAAAAGACTTACCCAGTTATGTGGTGGTGATGGATCATGTACAAGAAGTAAGATTGCCACCCAAGCTAGGGCAAGGAGAGTCATGAAATTCCCAGAGACAATTGTAGGGGGAAGGCCTGAGCACCTGTTCACTGAGTTTGATGAAAATTAGAAACCAAAAATAGGAGTGTCTCAGAATTAGGGGATCTGGCACATGCGGTGAAAGCTCATGGAAACAGTGATGGCTACAGTGAAGAGGCATAAGGGAAGTACAGGGGGAATGTAAGGAAGATTAAGGCAGTGGAAATAATGAGCTACCACAATGTAAAGAACAAAAGAAATATGGGAAGTTAGAATGGGAGAAAGGAAAATAGACAATAAAATAAGGAAAAAGGGGGGGGGGGGAAAGAGTGAAGCTAAAAATAGAGTGAAGAGAATAGGATGATGTCTCACACCTGTATGAAAGGCAATGTTGACTAGAGAAAGATGTGAAGGCACGCTTGGGAAGGCAGCTCAGAAAAATGAACGTTTAGACAAAGCCTCGTCTTTTTCCAGGGGGAAATTCTTTTTCTATGGATTTGTCTTTGCTGTCTATCCAGCAGTTACCACACAATCACTTTACAGGAGTCTTCATCTGCGAAGACTAACCTTAGTGATTTACTAATGGGAGAAGCTCATTAACTCAAGATATTAAACCACCAGCTGGAAACTGGCATGAGATGAAGGGAGAAACTGCTCATGAAACTGTAGGAATAGGACTGGATAAAACAACTGAGGAAATTCAGCACTACTGTCGTGGCTACCTTTTCTGTCATGGGCTGTCTAGGTGCTGGCTCTAACTATGAGATCTCACAGTTGGATTTAAAAGCAGTCAGATATTTGATTTTTACAGCTTTTTTGCTTTTAAAAAGAATGTAGGGCACTTCCAGTGCCTTTCAATCCACTTAGCAGACCTTGTTATTTCTCCTTCGAGGCAATCAGAGCAACAAGTCTGAAATAACAAGTGGCAAGAGCATTTTAACAAACAGAAAAAGGCCAAGCAGTGCAAGCCATTAGTCCTGACCGTTTTAGTGCCATAGATACAAACAGTAATAAAGTTTTAGGAACATAGTAGTAGCATGCAGGCTTATTTTCAGAAGTTACTTTGAATTATAATTACCTTAATGAACGCACGAACTAAGCAAAGGCATAGCATTATATAAGAAATGCCAGATGGGAACCATAATGAAATTTGCAGATGAAATCATTTAAGAGATAAAACAATAATCCCAAAGGTGAATGCACTGAACTAATGACTTCTGTTTATGGAAAAGAGGTACGAACTCTCATATCCTAAATTACAAAAAAAGGCTTTATGACTTTTTATCTGAATGTATCACTGATATGTACTTTAATTGTTTGGGGTTTTTTTTTCAGAAAACAGGTTCTACTGAGTTCTTATAGTGTGCATTTCTCTGTTGTATCTTACCATATATTCTGTGTTGGTTTTCTTCTCTCAGCTTAGCCTAGCTGAGTGTAAAAGAAAAAAAGTTAAAGTCAGTGAATATTAAGTGAATGCTCAAAGATATTTTGAAAAGGAGATTTTTAATTCACTTACAATTGCACTTTTATCCTTCTATTGACAGTTCAATTTAAGTGAGTAAGAGGAAAATTAACCAAATCACAAGCTGATTATGAATTAATTAAAGATCAAGAACAATAAAAAATTTTCCATAAATCATAGAATCATAGAATCATACAGGTTGGAAAAGACCTCTAAGATCATCGTGTCCAACCGTCAACCCAACACCAACATGCCCACTACACCATGTCCCTAAGGGCCTCATCTACACGTCTTTTAAATACCTCCAGGGATGGTGACTCCACCACTTCCCTGGGCAGCCTGTTCCAAGGCCTGACCACTCTTTCAGTAAAAAAATTTTTCTTAATGTTCAATCTAAACCTCCCTTGGCGCAACTTGAGGCCATTTCCTCTTGTCCTATCGCTAGTTACTTGGCAGAAGAGACCAACACCCACCTCGCTACAACCTCCTTTCAGGTAGTTGTAGAGCACAATGAGGTCTCCCCTCAGCCTCCTCTTCTCCAGGCTAAACAACCCCAGTTCCCTCTGCCGCTCCTCATAAGACTTGTGCTCCAGGCCCTTCACTAGCTTCGTTGCCCTCCTCTGGACACGCTCCAGCACCTCCATGTCCTTCTTGTAGTGAGGGGTCCAAAACTGAACACAATATTCGAGGTGCGGCCTCACCAGTGCCGAGTACAGGGGCACGATCACCTCCCTACTCCTGCTGGCCACACTATTTCTGATACAGGCCAGGATGCCGTTGGCCTTCTTGGCCACCTGGGCACACTGCCGGCTCATGTTCAGCCGGCTGTCAACCAGTACCCCCAGGTCCTTTTCCTCTGGGCAGCTTTCCAGCCACTCTTCCCCAAGCCTGTAGTGTTGCCTGGGGTTGTTGTGGCTGAAGTGCAGGACCCGGCACTTGGCCTTGTTGAACCTCATACAGTTGGCCTCAGCCCATCGATCCAGCCTGTCCAGGTCCCTCTGCAGAGCCTTCCTACCCTCCAGCAGATCAACACTCCCGCCCAACTTGGTGTCGTCTGCAAACTTACTGAGGGAGCACTCGATCCCCTCGTCCAGATCATTGATGAAGATATTGAACAGGACCGGCCCCAGTACTGAGCCCTGGGGAACACCGCTCGTGACCGGCCGCCAACTGGATTTAACTCCGTTCACCACAACTCTCTGGGCTCGGCCGTCCAGCCAGTTTTTTACCCAGCGAAGAGTGTACCTGTCTAGGCCGTGAGCCGCCAGCTTCTCTAGAAGAATGCTGTGGGAGACAGTGTCAAAGGCCTTACTGAAGTCCAAGTAGACCACATCCACTGCCTTTCCCTCATCCACTAGGCGGGTCACCTGGTCATAGAAGGAGATCAGGTTGGTCAAGCAGGACCTGCCTTCCATGAACCCGTGCTGGCTGGGCCTGATCCCCTGGTTGTCCCGGACATGGCTCGTGAGCACCCTCAAAACCAACCGCTCCATGATCTTCCCCGGCACCGAGGTCAGGCTGACCGGTCTGTAGTTCCCCGGATCCTCCCTCCGGCCCTTCTTGTAGATGGGAGTCACATTGGCGAGCCTCCAGTCGTCCGGGACCTCCCCAGTTAACCAGGACTGCTGGTAAATGATGGAGAGCGGCTCGGCAAGCTCCTCCGCCAGCTCCCTCAGTACCCTCGGGTGGATCCCATCCGGCCCCATAGACTTGTGAACGTCCAGGTGGCATAGCAGGTCATGAACTTCATCCTCTTGAATTATGGGGGGTTTATCCTGCTCGTCGTCCCTGTCTTCCAGCTCAGGGGGCTGAGTACCCTGAGGATAACCACTCTGACTACTAAAGACTGAGGCAAAGAAGGCGTTGAGTACCTCAGCCTTTTCCTCGTCCTTGGTGGCAACGTTCCCCCCCGCATCCAATAGAGGATGGAGATTCTCCTTGGCTCTCCTTTTGTCATTAATATACTTATAAAAGCATTTTTTGTTGTCTCTCACGACAGTGGCCAGGTTGAGTTCTAGCCGGGCTTTTGCCTTTCTAATTTCCTCTCTGCACGACCTAACGCGATCCCTGTACTCTTCCTGAGTTGCCTGCCCCTTCCTCCACAAGTGAAACTCTCCTGTTTTCCCTGAGTCCCAGCCAGAGCTCCCCGTTCAGCCAGGCCGGTCGCCTTCCCCGCCCGTTCTTCTTTCGACACATGGGGACAGCCCGCTCCTGCGCCTTTAAGACTTCCTTCCTGAAGAACGTCCAGCCTTCCTGGACCCCTTTGCCCTTCAGGACTGTCTCCCAAGGGACCCTCTCGACCAGTGTCCTGAGCAGGCCAAAGTCCGCCCGCCGGAAGTCCATGGTAGCGGTTTTGCTGGCCCCCCTCTTTACTTCACCAAGTATTGAAAATTCTACCATTTCATGGTCGCTAAGCCCAAGCCGGCCTCCGACCACCACATCTCCCACCAGCCCTTCTGTTCATGAACAGCAGGTCAAGCGAGGCATCTCCCCTGGTGGGCTCGCTTACCAGCTGCGTCAGGAAGTTATCCTCCACACACTCCAGAAACCTCCTCGACTGTTTCCTCTCTGCCGTGTGGTATTTCCAGCAGACATCCGGAAAGTTGAAGTCCCCCACGAGAACAAGGGCTAGCGACTGGGAGACTTCTGCCAGCCTCTGGTAGAATATTTCATCTGCCTCCTCTTCCTGGCTAGGTGGTCTATAACAGACTCCCAGCAGGATATCTGCCTTGTTGGCCTTCCCCCTCATCCTTACCCACAAGCACTCGACCTCGTCATCACTACCATCGAGCTCTAGACAGTCGAAGCATTCCCTAACATACAGGGCTACTCCACCGCCTCTCCTTCCTCGCCTGTCCCTTCTGAAGAGCTTATAGCCATCCATTGCAGCACTCCAATCGTGTGACTCATCCCACCATGTTTCCGTGATGGCGACTAAGTCATAGCTACCCCGCTGCACAATGGCTTCCAGCTTCTCCTGTTTGCCGCCCATGCTGCGTGCATTGGTATAGATGCACTTGAGCTGGGCTGCCGATTTCTCCCCCGACAATGGCGTGCGGTCCCTAGGCTCTTCTCTAGAGAGCCTGGTTTTATCCCCGTCCCCCTTCGAATCTAGTTTAAAGCCCTCTCGATGAGCCCGGCCAACTCACACGCGAGAATCCTTTTCCCCCTGCGAGACAGCTGAACTCCGTCCGTCACCAGCAGGCCCGGTGCCGTGTAAACCTCCCCGTGGTCAAAGAAGCCAAAATTCTGCCGATGGCACCAGCCCCTGAGCCACGTGTTGATCCGATGAGTTTTCCTGTTCCTTTCGGTGTTCTGCCCTGCCACTAAAGGGATCGAGGAAAAAACTACCTGTGCTCCCGATCCTCCCACCAGTCGCCCCAGCGCCCTGAAGTCCCTTTTGATCAAAAAAAAATAGATCAAAAGTATTTAAGGAAATCAGAATTAGGTGTTGAACTGTTCACATAAGAATGCAATATGCTGTATCTTTCTATTATGAATTATATGCACCTGTTTTTGTGTCAGAGACATACACTTTAAACAGCTACAGCTTTAAACTTTAATGTATGAGCATGCAACTCATTGTCTCATAAATCGTACCTTAAAATGCATCTTGGCATTATTTTGGTATGCAAAGAAGGTAAAAGACACAGAAATCAAGAAAAAATTGACGGCTCTTGAGCCTTTAACCTGGCAGTCCCTCTACCTTAAGTAACGCTTTTTCACTCTTACAAGTTTTTGCAAGATCAGGACTTTAGTTTGGAATCTGAAAGAATCTGATTTAACAGGGGTTTCAGTTCCCTTTTTAACTGCAGCCTCTAATTTACCTCTTCAAGAGCTGTGTGGTTTTTACTTGTAGAGCATACGAAACATTGCATAAGAAACAAGACGAAGTATGAAGCAAGAGGGAGTCACCTGTAGTCATCAGATAAGTTTCAGTTTGTCAGTGTCCTAAAACCCCTCAGAAAGTTTCCAGCATACCGAATGCACTGGAACCTTCCAACACTTATTAGTGTTACCAAAGCCGAGCTCGAAAACACAGACCTTGAGAACTGCAAAGAAAAGCAGGCAGAAAATAGATATGAAATGCTGTGGAGCTCTAAAGAGAATAGTAAGGTTGCTGCCCATGAAAACTGAGTCCAAACAGACAAAAAAGATGAGGTTCAGACACAGATCATGCTTGCCCCACCCAGGCGGCCCAGGTCAGACGTCGGAGGTGGCCAGTCCCAGCCTGATACCCCAGGCACCATGAGGTCAGCCTGCAAGCTTGCCCAGGGGAAGGGGCAGGAGCAGGACTCAGATCTTAGCTAAAGAAAGTCCTCTCTATCAGCGCTCCTTTCTGAGGAGCAAACCCCTCCTCTGCACAGGGTCTCACCTACTCTTTGGCCCATCCACTCCCCCCGCGCCCCCCCCACCTTCTCCTCAATGCCAGGTGCGAGGAGCCAGTGGATCCTGGGGGTCCTGGAACCACAGGCTGGAGACCTGGTGAGAAGGCAGCTGACTCTTTGGTGGGGAATTAGAGGAGGGGAGACCTGAGAGGTCTGACAGCATCTGTGGAAAGGGAACGTGCAGGTGCATATCACCAACTTCCACTTAGAAGGCGACACAGGGAGGACCCCAGGAGAAGTGCTGAGGGTATCCAAGCAGCACACTGATTCAGCATGTGCCATGGCAGGCCTCCCTTCTTGAAGGGGAGACCTGAATCATAGCTTTCTTGGAAGCACACACGAGAAATGCAGTGGCACAAACACCACCTGCTCTACCCAAGAATTGCCTTGATCGGTGTCAACTGTTACATTGCCCATATTCTAAAATTTTTTAAACTCAATTCAGTGACTTAAACTGAATCAGAACAACAGAGAAAATGTTATCAAGTGAGAAAGCTTTGTTTACAAAGCCCCACTCTGACCACCAGCAGCCCAGCTGCCCTACCAGTGACTCTGATCCCCTCTCCCTGCTGTGAGTGAACCTCTGAAACTCTTCAACCCTCAAAGCAGAGGAACCAAATCCACTTCCTCCCATTTCATATGCTCATCACTGTTACACTCGAAGTCTTGCTATAGGCAGAAGGGAATGCATCACCTAGCTCACTGGCGGTCCAGCTTTATATTCACTGCCGATCGCATGCTGACACACATACCCATGCACTACGCACACACTCTGGTCTCTCCAGTCGCTGGCACCACAGACACACAGATGCCTCTGACCCATGGTCTGACTCCACTGTGCTGCACTCAGACCCCAAACACACACATGCACAGAGAACAGAGAGCCCTCACCAAGCAAAGAGAGATGGAGTTTAATGAGATGACAGGACAGACCATGCTGACTGGGCACAGGGCACGGCCAGACATACGTATCGACCAGTAAACTGTTCACAGGTAGCTGGCCCATTTTATCCCCTTATCCCTGTATTTTCCCATGCTTGTTTTTTCCCAATACACTTCAATTCCTCCTTTTCCCCACCTTTCCTCGCTTAAGCATCCCACAATAAGTCTTGCACAATCCCAGAGTGCTCCTCTCAGCATCCCATCATGAGCCCCATCCCTCAGGGCAGGGACCCCCCAGTCTGTGCAGTGCCCTGGAGGGTCACCCCCAGGGATGCACAGTGCTGGGTCTCACCTGGCCTGTGGGGCTGATGGTCTCCAGGACAGCCCTGGGGGGCCGGGGCAGGGGTTGGTGTCTCTGACTGGGGCGCTGGGGCTCCCCCACTACCCTCTGCCTCTGCGTTCCTCTGCGTGGGGAGGGGTGAGCCTTTAGCACATACCCCAGCATCAGCACCACCAGTGGGAAGGATTTTGACTGCTGCTGAATCAAAACAGGTAGATGCCTTGCGGCATTGATTCTTCTGTTCTTATACAGCAGAAAGGAAAAGAAAAGGAAAAAAAAAGAAAAGGGGAAAAGGGGGAAAAGGAGGCAAAGAAGAGGAAAAGAGGAAATAGAAAAGAAGAAAAAAAGGAAAAAAAAGGCTGACAGCACTTTCTCTGCTACAGAAAATGATGCTTAAAAGTGGAAAAAGGAGGAGAGAGTGGAAGGACCTGTCACTGGTCCAGATGCATCCCCACAAACTGGAATCCCTTGGCAGTACTGGCGAGGCAGCCAGGCACAGCTAACTGCTAGCACTGCACCAGTGCCCCTAGGTAAAAGGGTCTCTTACGGCACCAGACCACTGGTCCAGCTATGGAGGAAGGACTCTGAATCAACCAGTGAAGATGGAAGTCTGCAAGGGCATACATGAAAAATTCTTATCCCTACTCTCCTGTGTCCAGGTCCCAGTCAAACTGGCTCCACAGTCCATGCTTCTTTACATGGCTGGATATACCCCCAAGCACCACCTTGCTGAGGTGGGAAAATGGAGCTAAGCCTAACCGTATGGAGAGGCAGAACGGAGCAGGTGCCCCCTTGACTCTTTTCCAGGGGTTATTAGAAGGGGCGCTCAGGGATTTTGACCCAATGCTAAAAGGGCACAGAGTGGGCCACTGAATCCCAGAAAAAGGATAAGGAGGCTCGGCAGCAAGGCCAGGCCCACTCTAAGGAACACAAGTACTGCTATTTAGTGAAGATTTGGCTACAGCCTAGCCTCTGAGCCTCAAGGCTTGTTCCCCTACAACCTTCCTGGTTGTGAAAGGGCACCCAATGGAAGTCATGCTGCCAGCTGTACCAAAAAAATGCTTCAAATACATGTTGGAGGGGGAACAAATGGAGAGAATAGCAGCCAGATGATTCAATGCTGGCTGCACATCTTTTATCAGCTGCCAATAGCACAGGGTCTGAGTCAATGGGCTGCAACAGCCTGTCTTGTAAATAATCCTCCACCTTTTTTCTCTGGTGCAGAACTCCTCAAAGCAAAAAAAGAGACAATATAAACCAATCCATAGTCCTCTTTCCCTTGCAACAAACAGGACTATTCTTACTACCTCCTTCATCATCCCTGATGGCATGCCTTTGTGTTGCAGCACTGCATCAGGGTGTCAATGTCCTCTTGGGTTATTCTGGACAATGATTTAAGGTATTGTGATGGATTGCCATTAGAAGCTTTTTAATGGAATCATCTACATTTCAGTATTCCCTCCTGAGAGGAGAGAAATCATGATAGTTTTGAATCCAAGGTCTGGATAAGGTGCTACTGATAAGGTTCCCTAGTGCTTTGGAGATGGCAAGATAC
This sequence comes from Calonectris borealis, assembly GCF_964195595.1. Classification (NCBI taxonomy): domain Eukaryota; kingdom Metazoa; phylum Chordata; class Aves; order Procellariiformes; family Procellariidae; genus Calonectris; species Calonectris borealis. Next base: position 20,353,149 of record NC_134313.1, read on the forward strand.
AGCCTACTCTTTTTAGTAACTCACAATGCAGATTTCTTCTTCTCCATGGCACAGGTAACCAAACCTCCAAGAGGTGGGGAGGATGCACTCTTACAACAACTGTCATGGCAACATTGTCCTTGGATTCATATTTTTGCTTCCTCTGAAAAAGCCTTTTAGGTAATTTGTCTTCTACTGTTAAAACGAGCTAATATAATTGAAAAGCAGTCATAGCATCCAGTGCAACTCTCTAGAGCAGGATTCAGCTGCAAGGTACACCCGGTTATCACTCCCCATTAGGAGGCTGCTCCCTAAGGAAAGGTGAACCAAGAGCCAAATGGAGCCCAGGGCCAGCCAGGGCCCATCTACAATATCCAACCAGAACAGACCAAGAGACTGTGGCCAAGAGTCCAGGTGATAAAGCAATTATCACAGTGATGAGGCAAGGCCAAGGCCATCCATGGTTTGAGATCCAGATCAAGGGGCTGCCTGATCAGGCAGGGCAAAGCTGTGGCTGAGCTGGAGACCAGCACTCCTCCAGTGTAACTCAGGCAGGGAATGAAGCCCCAAAACTGGGCTTAAATAATGCTCCTGGCCCATGGGTGTGGGTGGAGGTCTCAGGTGAGGCTGATCAAGGCCACTAAGACTCATTGATGCACCTAGACTCCTGAACCCCTTGCCCTCCAGCTGCCACTTGGGAAAGGTGTTGCCCTCTCAGAGAGCCTGTGTCATATCTGTAACTTCACATGCATACCTTAGGTATCCTGTGGGTCTTCAGATGTTACTGGCCACCTACATGTAGCCAGCTGAGTTAAACCTGTCAATGAATGGGATTCACCTGCAGATTAAGATATCAAAACCCACATATCACACACACGTGCTAAGTTTTAAAGTGTTGCTGTGTCAGTGGCCTTCTAGGACTTGATTCATTTGCCTAATAAGAAGGATCTAGTGCCATTTGAGAAGCTTTTGGGTATTCAGGGTATATCTAGGGTATATCTACATGACCGACAGATATGACAGGAGGAGTGACATGAGACTCAAAGACCTTTTGGAACAAATACTGCAGGAGGCTAGGCAGGATACTTTGGGGAACCTTAATAACAGGACATTCATGTTTAGACAATCAAATCACAAGTTATTACTGTCAATGAAATCTAAAGAGCTCTTTGGACAACCAGGTGTCGGGTGTTTACATTAATGTGGTCTGAATAGTGGTTTTAATTTTACTGACTAGACCTCCATTGCTCATACTATCTTAGGTGTGAATTCTGAGCTAAATCCTAACAAATCGATGACCACCTTTCCTCTTGAGTTAGCCCTTAGAGGCATATTTGCTCTACAGTTGTGTTTGACAGTACAATGTCTTGGCTCTCTGGGATTGCAGCCCAGCTGATCTTGCCTTGGCATAACTGAAGAAAGAAGCACAATTGTTCCCAGAATTAATTTTTAAATGTTTCCACATCTAGGAGCCAGATAAACACAAAATTCTTACAGGAGGTCAACATTGTGAGGAGTGACAACTGATTTTGCATGTCTCAGAGTTCAGAGGTGCACCACTCTGGAACGGTGCAGTGTTCAAAACTCACTAAAACCAGCCACCTTCTGAAAACCCCCTCCTTTAAGACATTGCAAGTCAGAACCCAAAAAATGCTGTGCAAATGAAGCATTAGGTCAACATTGCCTTAAAGAACCTGGTTTAAGCCATCCCGGCATATCTTCAGTTTCAAGAATACTTGGATGTTATATTTCAACCACTGAAACACTTCCCAGAAACATACAGTTTTTACAATAATTATGTCATTGTGGATGCTATGTTAATTCTCTTTGTCCTCAGAAGACTCTAATTATCTTTGGTTTTTATTTAAAGATATATTATCATCCATGTCCCAGGACATACTTTTGATTTACTTTTTATCAATTGAATTTTCTCTTTTCAATTTATCCAAAAGTGTATGTGATCATTTCATAATTGTTTTTCATTTCATTTTAAGTTCTGCCAGTTCAAATTGTCTCCAAGCACTTAATTAAATTTCATTCTCGGGAGACAGTTATTCCATCTAGATTTTGTAATAGTTTATCATATAGTTTATAATAGATTTGATAACAGTTATTTAAATGCATGGGCCTGTGCAATTTCCCTTAGAAATATGACTCACATACTTTTATCTCCCATAGTTCTCAAAATAAGTTGTTTCTAGCTATCACAAAAATAGGTTGACTAGATTTCAAATACATGGGGGGAGGTACAGTTATGTGGGGAGCACCAAAACCAGACTTAAGCTCAATTTCTGTTCAAAACCCACCAAGAACCTTGCTCACAGGAGGCAAGCAATGACAAACTGCATTTTTTCTGATGGTCCATACTTATGCAAGATGCTTTGCTGGAGGGTTTCCCTCATCCTGGGGGGGATACACTACCCACCACACTTAGGGTTGAGCTCTCTCCTCTCCCTACGGGTGGGAACCCTCGCTGCCAGGGCAGTCACTTAGTACAAAAGAGGGCTGTATGTCTTACCTGGTTCCCAAGGAACAGGTAAGTGCGTTTACAGCTCTGAAGCACTTTGACGGTGGTGATTAGAAAGACCTGTTCTTTCATATTCTGTGACTTATACGTTAGGACACATTTCTTGGTACAGGTTCCAGTTGTTTTAGGGAAAGAATGAGTTCCTACCCAAGTGTCTAGAAAACCTACTGGCTAAAGGAGACTTTTATTTCAGATTAAGTTCTTTGGAGAGTAAACCATACATGGGGTAGTCAGTAGATTTTAACATTAGCTCTGCAACTTACAGAGCAGATTTTCCTGCCTGAAACTGGAATGCAGAAACATAAGAAATGTTGGTTGTACCCTCTCAATCATAGAATCATAGAATCATAGAATCATTAAGGTTGGAAAAGACCTCTAAGATCATCAAGTCCAACCGTGAACCCAACACCACCATACCCACTACACCATGTCCCTAAGTGCCTCATCTACACGTCTTTTAAATACTTCCAGGGATGGTGACTCAACCACTTCCCTGGGCAGCCTGTTCCAAGGCCTGACCACTCTTTCAGTAAAGAAATTTCTCCTAATGTCCAGTCTAAACCTCCCTTGGCGCAACTTGAGGTCATTTCTTCTCATCCTATCACTAGTTACTTGGCAGAAGAGACCAACACCCACCTCGCTACAACCTCCTTTCAGGTAGTTGTAGAGCACGATGAGGTCTCCCCTCAGCCTCCTCTTCTCCAGATTAGACAACCCCAGTTCCCTCAGCCGCTCCTCATAAGACGTGTGCTCCAGGCCTTTCACCAGCTTCGTTGCCCTTCTCTGGACATGCTCCAACACCTCCATGTCCTTCTTGTAGTGAGGGGCCCAAAACTGAACACAGTATTCGAGGTGCAGCCTCACCAGTGCCGAGTACAGGGGCAAACTTCTATTAGGAAACTTTTATTTTAAAAAAATAAAATATCTAAATGCTAACTGTGAAGAAGTAGCTATCAGAAAACATTTAAATATGCTCTCTCAGCTGTCTGTAAATTATTTACATCAGGCTTTTATCCAGCCCAGCTGAATCTGCAGAATTAATGGTATTAACAGAAAGGAAAATAAAGTATTAAGAAAAACTATATCTGTATCATGCCCGGAAAAAAATTCAAAGGAAATCACTACTCCACTGAACAATACCTGAGAGAAAATGCATTGTTCAATGCACTGTCTCACAACCTATAGTAACCTGGCATGAGATAGTAAAATCAGGCAATGGGTGTCTTACAACAGTTCTGCTAATTTGGGATGAGCCCATATTTTGGGACCATAGTTTTTGTCTCTGAGCTTTGAGGAGGCAGGCGGGTCCGCCACAGAAGCAGTATGTGCCTTTCAGGATTTGTCCTCCTCAGCTCCTCACCCTGTTTATAACCCCTCGCTGCGGGGCAGGTGTTAATGTGGTGTGGAGGGCACTGCAGGGAAAATGCAACTTCTTTCATTTTACGGCAGTTTCAGAAAATGTCCTGCTGCATGGCCATGGACAAGTTAATCTTTCATGCCACGTTAGATGGCCGCATCCTTCAAGCACTAATTGCACTTGAAAGGTATTAATTTATCACCTACTCAGCTCAGTGAGCCTCTCGCCTCACCTGGAGTTTCTGGACAGAATTTACCTTCCCAAACTATAAGCCTAAAGTTTAATTTCGGCTAGCTGTTGTTGGAGTGGAAAGGGATTCAAA